>NC_067423.1:43823115-44168680 GCF_009764475.1 Pristis pectinata | reverse complement strand
CTCTGTGTCCCGGGACAAGATCCACTTTCTTCCGATTCTGGTTTTTAATTCTTTCCCCAAGTAGAAGCTGGTGGTGTCGGAGCACCTCCCATTGGGAGCTGGTGGCCTTTGTTACCAGCTCCTCCACTGAGGGGAGGAATTTGGAGCTTTTGCTATTCAGTGCCGTGGTTTTCCCGCTGCTTGCATTCCGCCTTGTGGGTGTGGAAGGTGGGAGCGCGGCGGACTGGGTACAGGGTCCGGCTTCACCTCGCCATTCGGCTCTGGGATCGGAGTGTCTCAGTCCAGACTTCCGTACTGGGGAAGGATCTGGTCAATGGGTATTCCGTGAGTCAGGGGCTGGAAACAGGATCTGAGGCGAGGTTTGTGTTCCTCCGGTACTATACTCCGCACTCGTCCTGTTCATGCAACTTACCGCCTTCTGTTTCCCCTCTCGCAGTGTGCACTAAGGACGGGCGGGTGCCTGGATCGCTATCTCCAGGGATATGACGCTACCTCCTGTAAACCTGAACACGGTACACGTGAAGGATGGGTCCGCAGCCGAGTGCCGTCCCTACCGCCTGTCTCTGCAGACACTGTGCTCTTCCAGCTTCGCGCTCACCGATTGCGGCACCACTTCAGCGGGTAGGTACTGGGCCGGGGGCCATGAAGGGCGTGCAGCAGGGTGCTGATGGTCTACTGTATCTTGTAGATGGACGGAGAGAAGGTGGTGTACGAAACAGACGTGTTGGGGCAGTTGGAGATCTTGGATGGAGCTTTGGGCTCGGTGAGCAGGGACAGTCCCTTCAGGTGAGTGTGGGAGTACCTTGATCTGGGAGCGGAGGTGAGGAGCGGGATTGTGCTGCTGTGTCCGTTCTCTTGCAGGCTCCATGTGCAGTGCAGTTACAATGGAAGCCAGGAGTCCGAGCTACAGGTGATGCCCCGTGTTTACAGTTTCTCCGCCACTACCTGCCACTGAGGCCGGCCTCCTGCTCCTGGAGCTGAGAATAGCGAGAGGTATTGAGTGTTGGCTGGTGACTGGTGTCCAACTTCAGGCTCCCTGCAAATAGTGGCCGTCCTTCATCTTTCTCTCTGCAGATGACGGCTACCGGAGCTGGTACGTGGCCGGTGACTGCCCGATCGTGAGTGTGCTGCGTAACCCGGTGTTCGTGGAGGTTCGTGTCCTGAACCGCAGCGCAACGACACGTCCCCTGTGCTGGTTCTCAACGAGTGCTGGGCAGCCCCCGGGCCCGAACCGTATTCGGGGCTCCGCTGAGACCTCCTGGTGGACAGGTGAGGGGCGGACTGGGCAAGGGGGCGGGGAGGGAGCCGCTGTGACTCTCCGCTCGGTGTATTTCCCCATTGGACCGCCCTCTTCCTGTTCCAGATGCCCGTTTGCTGGTGACAACTACAAAACCCGCCTGGTGCCGGTGGGGACCTCTTCCCACCTGCGGTTCCCAACGCACCATAAACGGTTTGTGGTCAGCACTTTCGTTTTCTGGGACACGGTGTCGGCCCGGCCTCTGAGCGGGGAGGTGAGTTTCCTGCGGTATTGCTCCGGCGCCCACTGGTCTGAGCTGGCTCCCGGGTGTCGGTTAGCGGGCGGCCCCTGTTCCCCACTAACCGGAGAAGCATTGATCTCCTGCTGGGGCCGAGGCACTGGCCCATCCCGCTTTCTCTTTCCAGGTTTACTTCCACTGCAGAGCTGAGGTCTGCTCTCCCTCCGCCCGAGAGAACTGCACGTCTCCCTGCAGCCCCAGTAAGTACCCGTCCTCTGAGATTTGGCGGGTGGGGGTGGCTGAGGAGGTCGCGTTTACTTCTCGTCCCTATTTGCCCTTCAACGTGGTGAACCGCAGCACGTCGCCTTGTGACAGGTTTGAGGGGCTGTTGAGAAACAGTTGAAGGTTTCAAACCCAGTGACGGAGGAGCAGTGGTATTTCCAAGTGGGGACAATAACCAAGTCGGTCAGAAGTCCTGGTTCTTTGTGGGAGAGGTTCTGAGGGGCTGGGCAAGCATTTGCTGTTGACACTGTTGACAGCATGCTCGGTCAGTGGTGTGACCGCTCCCTCCCACCACCCCGGATGTTGGTGGTGGTAGAATTGAGTGATTGAACTTCTCCGAGTTGTGACTTGCTGGTGTGAAATCTGCAGTTGCAGCTTTCGGATTCAACACAAACCCTCACATGTGATATTCTGCGGCTGTGGGGCTTGGGGCTCGGTGACTGACCGCCTCCTGCACTGGCGAGGTGGTGTGAGGGTCTGCACCATCAACCTCCGGTCCTGAATCGAGTTCTCCTCTGACCCGACATTTGGCCCTTCCCGTGAATCAGGGGAGGAAGAACCCGGTGAATCGGGAGATTGCCATAAATCTGGGCAATCTGCGTCTCCCCAGCCTCTCCTATGTCCAGTCTGGGGCATTGAACCGGTCTCCCCGCCAGAATGACAGAGGTCCCACCAGCCGGGTTAAACTCCGCTCCACCCTTCTCTTTCCCTTCCTCACCAGAAAGACGAAGAAGGGCCCAGAGGCGGCCTGGGACACTGGTGACGGCCGCTGGGCCCATCATTCTGCTGGAAGAGGAGAGCTTGTCTGTTGGACTCCACCAGCGGGAGGAAGGTGAAGCAGGTACCTGCAGCTGGCGTGTACCTGGAGCCGCTCTAACCACGGAACGCCCTTTCTTCTTTCTGTAAGAAGGATCGAACCCGTCCCCATCCCCCAACACTCGTACACCTGGCACAACTTGTTCCACTCTATCGCGATTCCTCCCTCCAAATCAGAGTTGTCGCCATGGGGAATGGCAGCTCCGCCAGTCATTCCACCGGTTACATTGAGCAGTCCCTGCTGCAGACCTACCATGGCGTCCTCCCTCACTTTCTCGGGTTCATCGACGAATACATTGGTGTTGCTTCCTGCACTCGTGCGGTACTTGCGTATTCTGACATTTCTTCTCCACTTGTGCTCGCAACCTCCTGCCTTGAGTAGTTCTCTTCGTCCCAGATGCCCCCGTATATCGAATTTCACGCTCCGCCTCTTCTGCCATTTGCAACGGGATTCCACAAGCAGTCGCATCTCTCTCCCCTAACCCACGTTCCGGTTTGCTCGGGGCACATTCCGCGCAACCCTCCTCCACAGGGCACCTCCCCGTAACCAAAGCAGACGCCACCCTTGACTTTGCACCTCCTGCCTCCCTCCCTCCTCACCATCCGGGACCATCCTGCACTTCTATTCCGGCTGGCGTAGCTCTGCGCTTCATCCTGATACAGGGGCTGAACCCGCTGGGTTCTTTCAGCGGTTTCTGCTGTTTGCTTTAACACTGTCCTGTCTCCACAGATGCTGCTGCCGATTCTCCGTCCCGTGTCCTTCCTGGAGTGGCGGCCGGGACAGCGCTGCTCTCCGTGGCCCTGGTAGTCGGCGCCGTGGCTTTGTGGAAACGGAAGGCGGGTGTCGGGACGGGCTCAGATGGCAGCTCCCTGGAACTGTAGGTGTCTGTTGGAGAATAAACTGCTGTTGTCACTGAGCCCCTCTCTGCAGTCGCTCTTTATTCACCTCGGGTTTGCTCTTATTCCTTGCAGTTCGTCGTGTTACTGGGGGTTGGAATAGTTGGCAGCGTCTGCCAGCTGCCGCCGTCTACACCCCGGCCCCGCCCGCACCACAAATTCCTGTTGCCGTCCTCCTGTTCTTCAGGTCTCCGGGTTTCTGTCATGTCTCGGATCCCTGAGCAGTTTCTGTAGTAGAGTTAACAATTCGCTCGCCATAGTTTTGAGTATTTGGACTTCAGTCGCTAAACTCTTGCGCTGCCTTAGCGGTGAGTTGTTTATCGCTGGAGGTGGGGCAGCGGAAGCAGAGTTAATGGCAAAAGCCGGATGAATTTGCAAGGGAAAGAAACACATGACTGTGGGGAGATGTCTGGTCGGATTGATATTTCTTGGAGCTAGGATGGTCCCTGCCGGCCGAATGGCTTCCTTCCATTCCGTAACAGGTGTACAAAGGTTCATCGCTGAGTGAAGACTCCTGAGGCACGGACACTGCTGAAGCAGCGTCGCCATCTTGCAGACGTTGCCCTCGACGAGCGCCGTCCGGCGGTCGTTGGTTCACCAGCTTCTCGCGGGCAATTGGGGAAGGGCAAATAAACGCCGACTCGGCCTCCGCAGCCCCCGTCCTTGGGTGGACTTTTAAACAGCGCCCTATTCCTCCACAAGTAGAGTTGAAGGAGGTCTGCGTGGTGGGGCGGCGGGTCTGAGTGAACGTGGAGTCACTCAGATGAAACAAGATCACGACAGGTTTAGACAGAGTAAGTAGTTCCTTCCTGTCAGCGGATGGTGGCAGATCACTGGCAGCAGGAGGCAGAAGCGAGAGGGTTATGGGGGTGGCGAACGATGTCACTGATCACCGCTGTCTCTACTGCCCAGGATTTGGCGCAGTCCAGTTCCTGGCAGCGGATCGTATTCGTCTGCCCCCCACCCTCTAATGAGCAATCTGGTCCTGCTCACCACTGAGTAACGTTGCTGTACATGGCCCGGCCTGGTAATGATTCCACATGTCCCCTTTTCCTGGTATCACACCTGAATGGATTCTGTGAGTCGATGAGCCAATATCAAATTCATGAAGTCTGCAGAAGGACTTGTACCTATTGGGAGAGTGGGCAAAGAAGTGGCAGATAGAACCGCACACCTCCCTGCGCTGTTCTGCACTTTGGTGGGAAGTATAAAGGTGTGTAATATTTTCTGAATGGGAAGAAATTTCAGAAATCAGAGGTGCAAAGCAACTGGGGAGTCCTAGTTTAGGATTCCTTCAGAGTTAACTTCGCAGGTTGAGTCGGGAGTGAATAAGGCAAATGCAATGTTTTCGTTCATTTCGAGAGGGCCAGAATATAAAAGCAAGGATGGACTGCTTAGGTTATACAAGGCGGTGGTCAGATGGCATTTGGAATATTGTGACCTACTTTGAGCCCCTTATCTAGGGAAGGATGTACTGGCCGTGGGAGGAGTCCAGAGGATGTTCACAAGAATTATGGCAGGAATGCAAGGCTTAACATATGAAGTGTTTGATGTCTCTGCGCCTGTACACGATGGAGGTCAGAAGGATTAGGCGGGTGGGGAGTATCTCATTGAAACCTACCGGACACTGAAAGGCCCGGATAGAGCGCACGTGGAGAGGACGTTTTCATTAGGAGAGTCCAGGATCTGAGTGAACAGCCTCATAAACAAAGGGACGTCTCTTTAAAACTGAGATGTGTCTGAATTTTTTCAGCCGGAGGGTGGCGCATCCATGGATTTCGTTGCCACAGAAGGTGGTGGAGGCCCAGTCATTGACTGCATTTCGGCAGAGATGTCTGGGTTCTTTATTGGGAAGGGGGTAAAGGGTTACGGGGAGAGGGCGGGGGATTGGGACTGAAAAGTCAGCCATGGCTGAACAGAATCGATGGATGGCATAGCCTAATTGTTCTTCAACACATCCTCAGGATGAAACATGCGCCTTCGACGGCGATTACCTTTCTGTCCTGCTGAATTCCTCCAGCATTATGTTTCTGTTGCTCCAGATTCCAGTATCTGCAGAATCTGTCTCCTGCATATCTTTCTTTGCTAATCTCGCTGTCAGGGTCAGCCTCACCCTTATTTCTCCCGCCCAATGAAGCTTTCAATCCAGGTGGGATGCTAATTCCAGGCTGCAGATAAATGTTGAAGATGGTGAGATATCCGGTCTACGGACTGTGCCATGCAGTTGATGTTGTCCCTCTTTCTGCTCTCCGTTAAAGCGCATCACCTCACACTTCTCATTCGACACACCCATCTTCCACTTCAGTGTCCGTTCTGCCCTCCTGCCCACGTCTCCTTCCCGTCTGCATTCTTATCCTCACGTGTAATCCCTCTCACTGCCTTACTGTTAAACTGAGTTGATTATTCAAGACCCTCCTCCGGCGTTCCGTTCCATGAAGACAACGCCCACCATCAACTAGTTTGTTCTATTCGTGGTCAGGTTTTGCATTGCACTGTCATCCCTTTGGACGCTGGACACCCCCAACACATCCACATTCCCACCGGTTGATATGTTTGCTTCCCCATCGCCATTTCCGATGTTCACGGGAAGTCCTTCACGACTTCCTGGACATGAAGCATCCGGATACTTTATTTGCACTTCAAGAGATCCATTTTCGGTTCGCCATCCAGGGCTGGAGGCTGAACTGGAAAAAACTGCGGCCTGTGCCACAAGGAGCTGATTCCATGTCCAGAGCCCATAAAACACAACCAAACCCGTCCTGCCGGAAACAGAAGCAAGGCGCGGGTTTCATACTGCAGAGAAAGAGAGAAAATCCGCCCATGGCCTCCTGCATTCTATATTCTGCGCCGGAAACAAATGGAAGACAGCGAGAGAGCAGCCTGGCAGTCTGGGGGACGGGAAGGATGGGGGGGGGGGGGCGAGGTGACAGAATGACCATGATAACGAGAGAGACAGCGATAGGGGGAAGGTAAAGCAGTGACTGAGCGAGGGACAAAACTTTCTGACCAGGAATAAGGGAGGCCATGAAGGATAGAGGCCAGTGAGAGAAAAACGACAGCGACGTTTGGGGAACAAAACAAAATAAACAGGAGCCGATCATTCGGTCCCACGTGTCTGATCCGTCCTTCAACAAACCATGACCGACATTTCCCTTCAACACCGTTTCCCCGCCCACCACTGACCTCCCCGAAAATCGGGCATTCTGTCGACTTCAGGTGTAAATTCAGTCGCTGACTGAGAGGGACAAGGTTAGATAGAGAGCTGGTTAATGAGAAGGCCTGCGGGAGAACAACGGTGAGTTATAATGAGAGAGAAACGCACAGGGTCTGCGGACACGGCGTCCCAGTGCGAAAGAGTGAGGCGGAGACACGGCGAAAGACGCGCAGTTGCAGCCAGATAATGACGGGAATCTCGGGGTGAAATGTAAGCTGGAACTGAGTGGTTCGGCACCAGCGCTTTTGACACCCCGCCTGGGAATATGAGCGGGATCAGCTCATTTCAAGCTGAAATAATATTGTTAATGTTTGCAGCAAGGATATTGAGCAGTTGCCGTAAAACTTCATGGGAACGACCGGAATCGCGCTCTTCTCACAGCCCGGAGCCAAAGCTGTAATATTTTTTATGCGCAAGATCGAATTGGTGATCTTCCGTGTGGAAACGTACCTGACACCCTCTGCACTGCAGAAACCACGGCGACGGTCACTGGAACACGCCGACTGCGTCCTCACTCCCCTCCGCACTGACAGCGGCTTCTGCATGTCCATGAAATACAACGTCTGCTGCCCAAGCAGTGAACACTGGCCGATCATGCGGCCCTCTTTCAGCAGCGGAATGTGCACAGTGGTTGTAAATAAAACGGAAATACAAAGATCCTCGTCATTCTGTTCCCCACCTGTCTCTTCAGGATGACTCTCCACACCTCTCGGATAATCCGGCAGTGTCTCCGAGGTCACCATCCACAGGTCACCCTGCCGACTGTCTCCCGCACTCTCCTCGCTTCTCTTCATTGCGGCCCCGGCGTCAGTGGAAGGGCTCATCGGGGACAAATGAAGGTGGTATTGTAGACCACGTGATTCCCAGTGGGTGAGAAACGGCCGCAGCACAAGAAGCGATTTACTCTTCAAAGTTCAGTCTGTGTGAAAGCACAGAGCGAGTCAGAGAGTGAGCAGGGAACAGAAAGTTGTGCTGTCGCTGCCACCCTGAGGCGATTACATCAGGAAACCTCAGCACCCCCAGAGAGACCCTTCCACTGATAGTGTCGCTAAAACAAGTAAGACAGGCGAAGGACACGGAAAACGCGAAAACTAATTCACTCTAATACCCGATAGGGAGCGGAACAGTTCCTGATACAGGCTCCAATGCCCAATGTGAACGGTTGCGGATCAGGTCCGTACACCAGGAACAATGGGGGCTGCAGAGGGAAGGCAACGGCGCTCCCATGTTCAGAATAATGTGGGATACGGTAATGTCTCACGATGCGTGCAGTCAGAAGGCAGCAAGTGTTGAGTGACTGCTCTGGGTTATGTTAGGAACAACAGCTGCATTTACTTGAATAAACCTCCAGTTGTGTCCCTTTCCTGTCACTTGATTTCAAGAAAAGGTTTTTAGATTGTTTCTGCCTGGTTTCGAACCAGGGACCTTTCGCGTGTTAGGCGAACGTGATAACCACTACACTACAGAAACGCTGCCCGTCGTTTTGTATGGAGCACAGCAACAGATATCTACAGCCCAATGTTTAGCGCACTCTGCCGGATGACTGCTCGCTTTTGGCACACGGGACTGACGGCAGATATATCGGAAAGAAAATCCGTCCCGTATCAATAAAAGATTGAATCCACTATGACCGTTCAGCTCACACCAACCTTCACGGTAATCCAGCCGCAACTGAAAGTGCCTCCCGATGAATCAAGGCCAGGGGTTTGAACTGCACCACAGATTTCACAATCCGTGTGCGGTCTCAAGAGTTCCTTTCTGTGTGAGGGAGACGGAGTATTAAATCTGGACGGCAAAGCAGAAACATAAAGGCAGGGAAGTTAACAATAACGGCGTCTACTGAGGAGATTAACAGTAAGAAACGGAGAGGGAGACAGACCGACGAGGAGCAGAATAGTGTGAAGGAGACTTGGTGAGAGATTCAGACATAGCGAGAACACGATGGAGCTGATGGCGTTCCATGCCAGGTTCGCGGTGTTAAACTGGTTCTGTCCTTCATCCGGCCGCCGGTGGGAATAGACGTTTGATCGGGTGTTTGAAAATTGCAAGAGCATTCCATGTTTTTTGCAGCAGGACCTTTGGACAGCTGTTGTCAAGGTGAATGGAAAAGGATTGAAAACGCATTCCCCTGTAAATAAAACTGGAGCAGGAGCCAGCATAATTTTCCTACCCAGGATCGAACTGCGGACCTGTAGCTTGTGATGTGAACGTGATAACCGCTGCACAACTGAACCCGATGAACAGGGGAACACCAGTTAACGTGGAACAGAGAAACCGACAGCACGTTGACCAGGTATTAACATGACACAAATGAAGGAAATGGGTTGGTTGTGGGAGGAAGCAGAATCTGGGGCAAAGTTTCAACGTGTTTCCACGGGTTTCAGACAGTCATTTTATAGCGAACTTATTCACCACTGCACTGCCGAATCCGGCGCTGGTGCTGACGGTGCGATGCAGGAGCGGATCAGAGCAACGCGACACGCAAGGTATATTCTCAGTGCGAGATGGGAGTCAGCTTAAACACAGGAGGCCGGCGGCTGAAGTTCTGGAAGCCGAGGCAAGGAATATAAACAGCCGCCACCCCTGTAAACCAGAGCCCCGAGTATCAGCGTCAATAAAGCACTGAGCGGGTGGAGCGGAGGCGAGGGAGGGTTGGTTGAAATTCCACTCAAAGAATCTAACGAAGACAAATCTGAGACTGGCTGTCAGGAGATGTGTGTCCGCCGTATGGGGTTGAACTGGGTCAATGAAGGAAAAGCGGCTCCCAGGCACGGCTCAGGCAGGGATTGGCAGCGCTCCGCCGGCAGCGGCTGCGTGACAGAGCGGGAACCCTGCGCAATTATCAATGCTCTCTGGCTGTTGCATATCTCCCACTCCGGCGGATCATCGACATTTCTTCCAGGACATGAGGACTTCCGTCAGACCTCGTGGCGCAACGGCAGCGCGTCTGACTCCAGATCAGAAGGATGCGTGTTCGAATCACGTCGGGGTCACAACTGCGGTGTCCGTTTTGTCACAACAGTGTTTGCGGCGAGTTCGCTCCGTGGTTCTCTCCGGAATTCGGAGCACTTTCACCTTTCGTGGACACGCCATCGGCGGACAGCTGGCAGATGCGCAGTTATTTCTCATCTTTGGCCAACTTCAGCAATGAAATGTTGATGTTTTGCGCTATGTGGGGAAAAACATCTTCTTATTGAAAACCCTGCGGATGCTGGGAATCTGAAATAAAAACAGAAAGTGCTGGAAACACTCAGCAGTTGAGGCAGCGTCGGTGGAAGGAAGGAGCTGAAGTTCCACCACATTCTGCATTCACTCCACCTTTTCAGTGAGTGTTTATATCCCTTCGGAAGCCGATGAAAGCCGCCTCCTGACCCGCTGAACTTTGGCAGCATTTTCAATGTTTACGTTTTCACCAGAACGGTGCAGTGTTTATCGATCGACAGGGAGCAAACGTTCGGCAAAGGAGAGGGTTCTGGGGACATTGAAAGGCCCCAGTAACGGAATGAAAAGGGAAATGTGCCCGCTCCTTGGGCCAAATGAGGTAAAACACGAAGGTTTGTGCAGCGTCTCACTTCCGTGTTTTCAGTAGATTTGGTGGGAGGTGTTGGGCAGAAGCTTGTTCTCATCCATCAGGCTTTGGGTTTCGTTCATAAACACGCAGGTCTGATGCCTTTAAGGAAGTGAGCGTCCGTTACGGTGTCGGGAGTGCGGATGGGAAGTTGATGCCAAGGTTTATGGTGAATCGTCAGAAGGACGCGAAATCTCAGATTATTTCCCCCTCTCGGTCCCATGGACGGGCACCACCCACCCGGAAATTGCAGTCCAAAATTAGTTTTGTCCGATGGAAGAGATTGTGACAAGGTGAGTATTGAAAGTGGAGTTCAAGAAAACCTTCTGAGTTTCTCTCGTGTATGATTTTGGAACCGGTTATACAAAAGTACATTTGACTGATACAGAATTTTTTAAAAAAGTATTCTAATATTCGATTTAAGGATTGCAGATATTTCCTTCTGTTTTGAACTGAGCATTTTCAATTTTTGTCACCATTTTCATTGACCAAGTACGGAGGCAGCGCTCACTGTCAGAATCCCAGTCCTGGGGAAATGCTGCAGGGTCAGGACTGAGGGGATCTGCACAGCTGGAGTGTCTGCGATAAGGGAGTCCTGCACTGTCGGAGAGATGGCGCTGGGGATCGTGCACGGTCAGAAACGAAGGACTGAGGCAGGGGCAGCACTAGGGCAGCGCAGCGCTGCCGCTGAGACATTCTGTCTGGGAACAGCCCCTGGTCCATGGACATGTTGATGCCGGGTGCTCTCCTTTGTGTCCAGGGCCAATGTTCACCTCACAGCCACAGTCAGAGACAGAGACAGAATAATCTGAGTTATTCTCACAAGGCTGCCTTTGTGTATTATTTGACTTCCGTTTTCCTTATACTGACCACAGTTTACAATCCAAACAATCGTTCATGGACTGTGATGCGATTTGTAATCCGTGAGCTGTTGGAAGCTGCTTCCTCAATGTGAGACATTGCTGTCTCCAAGCTCTGAGGATCTCCCTCTTCAAACCTGTCCCCGTCGAACTACAACTCCCAGGGGGGCGCCACTGATGGTGATCACTGCGCATGCGCACCTGGCAGTAGAAGGGATATGACGCCTGCGCACTTGCCCGTGCCGCTGACGAGCTCCCGAACCAGCAGCGGTTCCCCGGAGCGGGAGCAGTGCCGGGGAAAGTCCCCGCTCCTCCCGACCTCGATCCCTCCTTCCTTTTCCACGGCCCCGCACCGCCAGTGCCGCCACAAAGCATCCGCCGTTCCCGAGCGGCATTCCCGGACCGAGACCTCAGCGGGCAGCCTGCGTTCCCGGAGAGGGGCCGTTCTCCCGGGGCAGGAACTCCGTGCGCAGGGGCGGCCGTGAGCTTCCAGTTGTCTGTCGGAAGAGGGACACATCACCTGGAGCATCGGGTGGGGAAACAGCTTCACAGAAACAAAGGAGCATCTCAGTAGGTAAAGTCACCGGGCAGAGAGAGGCAGGGAGACAGAAGTACACAGCCAGGCACACGCAAAGTCACATACAGTCACACTGAATCATGGAGACAACTGAGACACACAGAGTTTTGGACACAACGCACACAGGAAGGCAGAAGCAGAGGCAGAGGGAGAGAGAGATTTGTCCGCTTCTTTGTACTTTCCTGACTCTGCCCCTGAGTGTCCCAGCCTCTGTGTGTGGCAATGTCTTTCTCTCTGTGGACTGTACCTCATATCGGGTTGTTGCTGAAAGGCTGGAACGTATATAAAACAGAAAGAGAGAGAAGGGGGTGGGGTAGAGAAAAAAGAGCGAGAGAGAGATAGAGAGAGAGAGAGAAGGACAGTGCGAGACAGAGGCGGGCACACGCACCAGTGAAGCGGGAAAGCCTTGAGAGTCGTGGGGAACTCACAGACCGAGAGGGAGGGCGGCCCGCAGTGAGGTAAAGAGGAAACAGAAATATACATTCTGAGAATCTGTCCAAGCAGAAAATGGTGGAAATACTGAGAGTCAAGTCCAGAGAGAGAAATACATTGTCGCAGACAGAGGCTGAAGCACACAGAGGAAGAGGGAGAGGCAGAGACACGAAAACCACAGAAGCAGGTGAGTATGGACACACAGGTGAGACAACACAAAAAGAGGCGGATATGCTCAGAGACAGAGGAACGAAAGGGAAGAACAGACACAGACACAGACACAGACACACACACACACACACACACACACTAACACGCACACACACAGACACAGACAGGCAGAAGAACATGTGGTGGACAGATGGATGGACTCAGGTCCTCATACAGAGAGACAACAACTCTCACGTTCATCAGCTGGAACACACATTCATGCAAACAGCTGCAAAACCAGGCAGGGTCACAGAAAGATGGAGGTTCTGTTCCAAGGAGAGGAAAGCACTGCCACGTACAGAGACGGGGAACACAAATGCACACACCGCCACAGATGGACAACATATAGAAGTGGGACACCATGTAGGGAATGTCAGGGTCTAAAGAGGTGACCACTGATTCAGAGGCAGGATCAGTCCCAGAGGGACGTGAAACACTCACAAACAGAGGCAGTGACGCTGACTGACAGGGGCAGGGAGACTCTCAGACAGGGGCAGGGAGACTCACTGACAGGGGCAGGGAGACTCTCAGACAGAGGCAGGGAGACTCACTGACAGGGGCAGGAATACCCACTGACAGAGGCAGGGACCTTTACGGAAAGAGGTAGGGATAGTTACAGACAGCGGCAGGGAAACTCTCAGACAGAGGCAGCTGCATTCACAGAGAGAGGCAGCACGTTCACAGCCAAAGGCTGGCAACATTAAATCTAGTGGCTGATGCAGTCAGGTCCATAAAATGCACACATGTTGTTCAAGAAAGCCATGCAGACAGACAAAGGAAGGTGGTCCTGATATGGAGGCAGACAGAGAGAGAGGCAGGTACAGTCACATCCAGAGGCAGCTGCGCTCGAACACAGATGCAGGCAAGGAAGGTGAAAGTCGTTGACACTGAGAAAGGGAGACAGTCTCAGACATACAAATACGGAGGCATCGAATACAGCTCTGGAGATGGAGACAGACGCACTCACGCACTGAGTCAAACAGACACAAATACAGACAGACACACTCAGTGACAGAGCAGGAATATCTGGCTGAACTGGGGAGAGAAACAGAGGAAGGCAAGCAAACAGAACGATGAAGTCACACTTTCGGAGAGAGCAAGGCACACTCACACAGTGAGGCTGGAGCACAGTGACAGATATTTCATAGATTGAGGAAAGCTGTTACATAAACCAGGGTGAATGCATGCACACAGAGGCCGGGACACTCACTGACAGAGGCAGGGGCGCTCGCCGACAGAGGCCGGGACACTCACAGACAGAGGCCGGGACGCTCACTGACAGGGGCAGGGGCACTCACTGACAGGGACAGAGACACTCACAGACTTCGGCACAGACATCCACAGACAGAGGCAGGAAATGTCAAACACTACCCCGGGAGCTCTCACGAGCAGCACCACAATTCTGTTTTGCCAACTTGGATGGGTCTCGCTTACATTGCAGATACAAAACACAGACAGTGAGCATTGAGAGCGTGTCTCTGATGTGTGCACCGTTTTCAGAACACGGGGCTTATCCCCACTGTTGGAGCCCTCACCCGTATCACCTCTATTTCCCACCTCTGCCCTTTCCCGCGCTTCCACGGAGAGAACAGGGAACTGGTTCCCTCCACCCCAACAGCCTTCGCATCCAGCACCTCATTCCTCGGGATTTTCCACAGCCTGATCCCAGCACCAGTCACGTCTTCCCCTTCCTACCCCTTTCTGCCTTGCGCAGGGATCACTCCCCACTTGACTCCCTGGTTCGTTCATCCCTCCCGACACATCCCACCCTCCACATGAACTTTCCGCTTACAACTCTCGAAGCTGTGACACACGTCCCTACACTGACTCCCTCACCAACATCCAGGGACCTGACCAGCCCTTCCCCTGAGGCGGAGATTCACACGCACCTCCTCCAACCTTGGTTATTGCATTTGGTGCTCTTGATGTGGCCTCTTCTACTTCGCACCAAGTGCAGACTGACCTGTACACAATCGGTCCTGGGGGTCTGGAGCTCCCGGCTGCCGTCCATTTTAATTCTCCCCCCATTCCCACACTGACCTGTCTGTCCCCGGCCACCTCCATTGCCAGGTGAGGCTCAAGGCAATCTGGAGGAAGAGCGCCTCATATTCCGCCTGGGTCGTCTACACCCGAGTGACATGTACAATGAATTCTCTCATTCAGGGAACCTCCCCCCTTCTGTCCCTTTTCTCTCTCCTCCTGATCTACCCAGTTCCTCCGACACCCACACAACCCCCAGCTCCCTTTCACCCTGTTAATGTCCCCTCCTCCGCCCACTCCCCCTCCCCCACTGTTCCCACACACACACCTCACCTCCAGCCCACTGTCACCCTATTTCTTTCGCCCTCCCCTCTCTATCTGCCATCACCCAGACATGCCTCCCACTGGCTCCGCTCTCCATAATGTTCCCATCTGCCCACCACCTTCCTTATTCGGATCCATTTTCCACCTTCTTTCCCATCGGATTTCACCACCTGCAGCCATTTGTTGCCTCCCACATCCCCTCCCGTGCTCTGCGATATTTCCACCCTTCCGTCCTCCGTCGGCCTATCGCCGCTCCTCACCTGTATCCACCTGTCTCCTGCCAGCTCTTGCTCCGCCCCTTCCCCCACCACCGTAGACTGCCTCTCTCCCCTCCATCTATCAGTGCAGGTGAAGGGTCTCGACCCGAAATGTCGACAGTCCACGTCCCTTCACAGATGCTGCCTGATCCGCTGAGTTCCTGCAGCAGTTTGGTTTTGGCTCCAGATTCCAGCATCTGAAATCTCTGGTATTCCCAGCATCAGGATCGTGGGGAGGACAATGAGGACTGAGATTTGGGAATCTGTGGAAATCTCCAACAGTGATGCCTGTGTAGAACATGGAGCTGAACGGATGTTTAGAAAGAGATAAGTTCCTCGGCATAAAATGCATCGTGTTGGGGAGAGAGCAGGAACATGATGGTGAGAAGGTGGACCATCCATGGTAGCCCGGCATGACGGATAGATTGAAAGGGCGATTGGTGTACGCTCGGTCCGAGCTTTTTTTTTCCAGATTTCTGTTTCTAATCCCATACAAGTGATCATTCCGAGCATTTCTCCCCTTTACCAGGTCCACTGGGCTTACGGAAGGAAACAGCCGGCGAGCGAGAAGGAAGATTACTCTTGCGAATACGATTCAGCTGCTGTGTGGGATTCTGCTGGTGAATCGCCGGCGCCGGGAGCAGCGCAAAAGGGTCAGATACCACGGCCGGCGGATTGTGAGGGTGCTCTTGTATCCCCGCGAGAGAGTGTACTGGCCCAGGGTGTCCTATGAGATGTTGGCGGAGGAGGTTTGCGTGCGGAGGCTCCGCTTCACCAAGGATGCGATCGGCCGGCTCTGTGACATACTGAGGGAGTGACCTCCGGCCGACACTCCTCCTGCCGCAATGCCTTGTCCGTGCCCGTGAAGGTGACCACCGCCCTGAGATTTTACACCACCGGCTCCTTTCAGGCAGGGACCGGGGATTTCTGCAACATTGCCCAGAGCACGGCGAGGGACTGCATTCACCGGGTGACGGAAGCCATCCTCCGACGTGCTATCGGCCTTCATACAGTTCGACACGTCGGCAGCTCAGCAGACGGAGAGGGCCGCCGCTTTCCACCGGATCGCTGGCTTCCCCAACGTGGTGGGCGCCGTCGGCGGGACCCACGTCCCGCTGAAGCCCCCGGTTAATGAACCCCTTCCATTTGTGAACGGGCAGGGCTTCCACTCACTGAATGTGATGATCCTCTGCGATGCCCAGCTGCGGATCCTGTGTGTGAACTCCGACTATCCGGTAAGCACATCCGACGCCGATGTCCTGCGGCATTCCGACCTGCACAGTGACCTGAGTGGAAGGCAGCCGGGGACTGGTTGGATTTTAGGAGGCGACGGCTACCCTCTGACACCCTGGCTGATGACCCCGTACCGCGAGGTCAGCAGCCCAGCACAGGAGAGGTACAACCGTGCCCACGGGTGCACACGCCGGGTGCTGGAGAGGACAATCGGAGTGCTGAAGTCCCGCTTCCGATGCCTGGACAGGTCTGGCGGGACCCTAGCATTACTCGCCCGCCAGGGTGGCCCGCATTGTCGGGGCCTGCTGTGCGCTGCACAACATCGCTCTGCGGGAAGGCCTGAACCTTGACTCAGTGGAAGAGCTTCCTGTTGAAGCGGCCGCCGGGGACAGTGAGGAGTCCGCTGGCGATTCGTCCCACGGAGCAGTAGAGCCTGGGGCTTCTGCAGCGGGAAGAGCTTTCCGGGAGCAACTGGTGGCCGCGCCTTTGGGCACTGAGCTGTCGGGGATAAACCGGACAGACACTGTCTCTTCTCTGTACTACTGTGCAAGGGGCTCTCCGAAGGAACTGGGTCCTGGTCACTGGCGCGCCTCAGTCTCGGGGACAGGTCGCCCTGGGACAGCTGCTTCTTCTTTTACACAATATCAGGCAACATTATTCGACAGCGAATGAATGCACGGACCTGCAAGCTGTTAGAAAGGACTCTAAAAGATAGGATCCATGAGCATTTAGAGAATCATGGACTGATTGGGGACAGCCAGCATGGCTTTGTGAAGGGAAGATCATGTCTAACAAGCCTGATAGGGTTTTTTGAGGAGGTGTCCAGGAAGATTGATGAGGGTAGTGCAGTACATGTGGTCTGCATGGATTTTAGTCAGGCGTTTGACAAGGTTCCGCATGGTAGGCTTCTTCAGAAGGTCAGAGGCCAAGGTACCAGGGAAGCTTGGCCGTGTGGATTCAGAATTGGCTTTCCTGTAGAAAGCAGAGGGTTGTGGTGGAGGGAGTGCATTCAGATTGGAGGGCTGTGACTAGCGGTGTCCCACAAGGATCGGTTCCGGGACCTGTACTTTTCATGATATTCGTTAATGACTTGGATGAGGGGATGGGAGGGTGAGTTAGCAAGTTTGCAGACGACACAAAGGTCGTTGGTGTTGTGGATAGTGTGGAGGGCTGTCGAAGCTTACAGAGGGATATTGATAGGATGCAGAGCTGGGCTGAGAAGTGGCAGGTGGAATTTAATCTGGAGAAGTGTGAGGTGGTACACTTCAGAAGGACAAACTCTAAGGCGGAATACAAGGTTAATGGCAGGATTCTGAGTAGTGTGGAGGAGCAGAGGGATCTGGGGGGTTCATATCCACAGATCCCTGAAAGTTGCCCCACAGTTGGATAGGGTAGTTAAGAAAGCTTATGGGATGTTAGCTTTCATAAGTCCTGGGATCGAGTTTAAGAGCCGCGAGGTAATGATGCAGCTCTGCAAAACTCGGGCTAGACCACACTTGGGAGTACTGTGTCCAGTTCTGGTCGCCTCATTATGTGAAGGATGTGGAAGCGTTGGAAAGGGTGCAGAGGAGATTTACCAGGATGCTGCCTGGATTGGAGAGTATGGATTATGAGGAGAGACAAAGGGAGCTTGGGATTTACTCTTTGGAGAGGAGGAGGATGAGGGGAGACATGATAGAGATATACAAAATATTAAGAGGTGTAGATAGAGTAGACAGCCAGCACCTCTTTCCCAGGGCACCAATGCTCAATACAAGAGGACATGGCTTTAAAGTAATGGGTGGGAAGTTCAAGGGAGATATCAGAGGGAGGTTTTTCACCCAGAGAGTGGTTGGTGCATGGAATGTGCTGCCTGGGGTGGCGGTGGAAGCAGATACATTGGTCAAGTTCAAGAGATTGTTAGATAAGATGTGGAGGAATTTAAAATAAGGGGATATGTGGGAGGAAGAGGTTAGATAGTCTTAGGCGAGGTTTAAAGGTCGGCACAACATGGTGGGCCAAAGGGCCTGTATCGTGCTGTATTGTTCTCTGGTTCTATGGGAACACAACGAAGGTTTTCCACGTATTGACAGTGATGGTGAATAAAGCCTCCGGTGACTAACATGCAGCGGGCTGAGTTCTTCTTCCTCCGGGTCAGCTGAACCTGCGCGCTCCCCTGCAATGACTGTAGCTCCGCCTTCTCCATCTGCACCCCCCCGGCCCCATGTTTAACCCCTCTTCCCGTCCTGTGGCTTCCTGTTCGTTCGGCCACTGACTGGGGTAAAATAAAAGGAAACGTTCCCGACAGCGAGCCCTCCTCTGGCACATCCGGAATTCTCACTCCGCTCCCCCTCTTCCCTCTTTCTCCTATGTTTCTTCATTCCCTCCCCTCTCCATCCAACTGGCCCCCATCACCCCATACCTTCCCCTTCCCCACCCTCTCCCTCTCCATCTGCCCATCACCCACACACCCCACCCACCGGTTCCCCTTCCCACCTCCCTCCCTTTAGTCCATGCCCCACCGTCCTCTCCGATCAGGTTCCATCGTCTTCATCCCTCTGTCACTCCCACCTGTCACCTCGCAGCTTCTGACATCATTCCCTCCCGGATCTGCCGCTCACCCCCTCACCTGGATCCACCAGTCACCTGCCAGCTCTTGCTCCACCTGCACTGATGAACATGGAACCAGTCGGGGCATTTCGAGATGAACCTTCTCGACAGATCAGCAGATGCGAGAATGGAAACGACATCTCCAGGTATTTATGATCAGTAAAATAATACGGGTCGCCGCCCGACCCCGCGGAGTGCAAGAGGCAGAACAATCCGGATTTTCTCAGGAACAGTGCAGGATTCCCGTTGTCTGATGCAGCCGCTGCCGGCGGAGAGCTGCCATTCCCCGCAGCAGCTGGACCTGGGAGGCACTGCACGAAACCTTCCCCCGTTGAATCGCACATTGTAAGTGAAGATGCGTTCCAAAGGGGTGCCTTGTTTCTCCACAAAATATTAACAACCCACGTATCAATGGAGACACACACACACTTCTAAACGCATATTAAATATAAGATATAAGATATCTTTGTTAATCACATGTACATCCATACACACAGTGAAATACAGTGGCATGCAAAAGTTTGGGCACCCCTGGTCAAAATTTCTGTTACTGTGACTGGCTGAGCGAGTAAAAGATGACCTGATTTCCAGAAGGCATAAACTTAAAGATGACACATTTCTTTAATATTTTAAGCAAGATTTCTTTTTTATTTCCATCTTTTACAGTTTCAAAATACAAAAAAAGGAAAAGGTCCCGAAACAAAAGTTTGGGCACCCTGCATTGTCAGTACTTAGTAACACCCCCATTGGCAAGTATCACAGCTTGTAAATGCTTTCTGCAGCCAGCTACGAGTCTTTCAATTGTTGTTTGGGGAATTTTCACCCATTCTTCCTTGCAAAAGGCTTCTAGTTCTGTGAGATTCTTGGGCCGTCTTGCATGCACTGCTCTTTTGAGGTCCATCCACAGATTTTCGATGATGTTTAGGTTGGGGGATTGTGAGGGCCATTACAAAACCTTCAGCTTGTGCCTCTTTATGTAGTCCATTGTGGATTTTGAGGTGTGTTTAGGATCATTATCCTGTTGTAGAAGTCATCCTCTTTTCATCTTCAGCTTTTTTTTTCACAGACGGTGTGATCTTTGCTTCCAGAATTTGCTGGTATTTAATTGAATTAATTCTTCCCTCTACCAGTGAAATGTTCCCCGTGCCACTGGCTGCAACACAAGCCCAAACCATGATTAATCCACCCCCGGACTTAACAGTTGGGGAGATGTTCTTTTCATGAAGTTCTGCACCCTTTTTTCTCCAAACTTTCCTGCGTCCTCACCAGAAAATCAGAAGTTTGCAAAGGAACATCTAAACAAGCCTGATGCATTTCAGAAACAAGTCCTGTGGACTGATGAAGTTAAAATAGAACTTTTTGGCTGCAATGAGCAGAAGTATGTGCACACATCCACATTCACAGGAAAATATATGTCACAAACCAGCAACAAAAGAAACACACTGAGCATGATTCAGTGTTAAAAACTATTTTATTAATCACTACTTATGATAATACGTAAAATAAAGTAAAATGTTAGTATGTTAGAATTCAAAAATGTTAAACCTCGAACGTTAACCCCAAAACTAAACTCTTCGTGTGTGTGTGTGTGACAAAGTCCAAAACTCCCAGTTCCTGAATGGTTCTTAAAGTTCAGTTCCGCAAGCCATAAGGTGAAACATGAGCAAGGGCTTCTTCAACAACCACCGTTGTCTGAAGATAAGATGTAGATGTAGAAAAAACATAGAGAGAGTACATACGAAATCCAATTGTTCCATGATGGAACCCAAACGACACTTCAGTGTTTACTCGGTAGTGACTTCCTCACCCCGAAAAGCAACCGAACCGTGGTCGTCCACACACAACTACCTGTTTCCTTCTACAGGTCAGCAACAAAGTGAACTCCACCGGATTACTTCCAACTTCCATACATGGATTTCAGTGGCAAACACAGTTATTGTTTCTCATCCATCGATAGAGAAAACAAGCAGGCTGGTGTCTCTCTCCCTTCTCTCTCTCTCTCCTTCTTCTTCTTCGAACTTCTTCAACAACGTCATTACGTCCTTTATCTTCTATTGACGTAAGCACGCCCCACACACACATACACACACACTCTCTATCTTAAAGGGACTTTCACTGAGTCCGTAACACCTCCCACCTAAAAAAAAAATTTTTTTTTTCTCCTTCTAGCGTTCGGGACAGCGGCGAGTGACTGCGCAGGCGCGTGACGTCACCCGGAAGCGCGCGGGGCGATTTAAAAAGTCGAAGGTTCGCCTTCAAGTTTTCTTTCCAGCGACGAGAGAGCGGAGATTGCCGGAAAATAACGAGGTTTTTTTTTCTCCTTCTAGCGTTCGGGACAGTGGCGAGTGACTGCGCAGGCGCGTGACGTCACCCGGAAGCGCGCGGGCGATTTAAAAAGCAGACGAGCATATCTAGCGGGCAGCGTCGGAGCGGGCAGCTGAGTGTGAGGGAGCAGAGTGGGTTCGGCTTTGGCTCAACGGGCTTCGGCGAGAGCGGGAAAGAGGCGAGATTATAGAGAGGGGTGAGTTATTAGTTTAGTTTAGTTTAGTTTAGTGTTGAGCTCAGTGATATTCAGCAGTATGCATCTGGGATTAGTGTTGTGTTTGGAGTGTCAGATGTGGGGCCCCTGGGAGACGACCAGACTCCCTGATAACTACATCTGCGCGAAGTGCACCGAGATGCGGCTCCTCAAGGAACGGATTGAGAGTCTGGAGCAGCAGCTGGATGACCTTCGTTTGGTTAGGGAGAGCGAGCAGGAGATAGATAGGAGTTATAAAGATTATGTAGACAGCACCTCAGTGGCAGTCCCCCTCAAAAACCGATATCTCATTTTAGATTCGGTTGGAGAGGATGACTTCATAGAGGAAGACCTCAGCAGCCAGGACCTTGGCACCGTGTCTGATACTGTGGTCCAGCAGAGGAAGAGACATGCAGTGGTTATTGGGGATTCGATAGTAAGGGGTACGGATAGGAGATTCTGCGATAGCGATAATGAGTCTCGGATGGTGTGTTGCCTCCCTGGTGCCAGGGTACGGGATATCACAGACCGTGTCGAGAATATTCTGAGGGGGGAGGGTGAGCAGCCAGAAATCTTGTACATGTAGGTACCAATGATGTAGGTAGGAAAAGAGAAGAGGTCCTGAAGGAGGAATACAAGGCATTAGGGAGAAGGTTGAAAAGTAGGACCTCAAGGGTAGTAATCTCAGGACTACTACCCGTGTTGCGTATCAATGACAGGAAGAATAGAAAGCTCTGGCAGTTAAATGCGTGGCTGAGTGACTGGTGCAAGGGGCAGGGCTTCAGATTCTTGGATACCTGGGACCTTTTTTGGGGGAGGCAAGACCTATTTGCTAAGGATGGGTTGCATCTAAACTCCAAAGGGTCCAATATCCTGGCGGGAATGTTTAATTTAGTTGTAGGGGAGGGTTTAAACTGATCTGGCAGGGGGATGGTAACCAGGATGCTAGGTTACAAGATGCTAAGGTGAGGGAGAAAGTGTATAGAAACGAATCCATTGAGGATGGCAAGAATGACAGGCAGGTGATAAGTCAGGATAATTTACTGAATAATAGAAGTACAACAAATCCGGATGTTAGGATACAGAATGTTAGGGTCGGGGATGAGGATGTTCGGATACCGAATGTTAGGATAGGGGATGAGGTCTACACGAACATGTCTAAGATAGTAGGTAGCGAAGATAGTAAGAAGGATGGACAGGTAGAAAGTCAGGATATCTGCTGATCATAGAGGTACAATAAAATCAATAGCAGATACCAGTCTAAACATACTATATTTAAATGCACGTAGCATCAGGAATAAAGTAGATGACCTAGTGGCACAACTACAGGTTAATAAATATGACATCGTTGCAATCACTGAGTCGTGGCTTCATGATGGATGTGATTGGGAACTGAATGTCAAGGGGTATACAGTATATAGGAAGGATAGGAGGGTAGGCAGAGGGGGAGGTGTGGCCATGATGGTTAGTAGCGATATAAAATCAATAGAAAGGAAGGACATTGGTCAGAGGAGGTGGAATCCTTATGGGTGGAGCTGAGAAATAGCAAGGGTAAAAGAACAATAATAGCAGTCATATATAGGCCCCCGAACAGCAGTCAGGAAGTGGACCATAAGTTGCAGATTGAGATAGAAAAAGCGTGTCAGAGTGACAATGTGAAGATAATTATGGGGGATTTTAACATGAAGGTGGACTGGGAAATGCAGCAAGGTGGTAGTACTCAGGAGAGTGAGTTTGTGAAATGTCTAAGGGATGTTTTTCTGGAGCAACTTATTGAGGAGCCCACCAGGGGATCGGCTGTTTTGGATTGGGTGCTGTGTAGTGAACCCGAGGTGATTAGGGAACTAAAGGTAAAGGAACCACTGGGAACAAGTGATCACAATATGATTGAGTTTAGTTTCAAGTTTGAGAAGGAGAAGCTGATAACTGGTGTATCGATATTCAGTGGAATAAGGGAAATTACAAAGGTATGAGAGATGAGTTGGCCCAAATTGATTGGAGGAGTAAGTTAGCTGAAGGGACGGCAGAGGAAAAATGGAAGAAATTTCTACAGGAAATAAGGACAATGCAGGACAGATATATTCCAAGAAAAAAGAAGGTTTTGAATGGAAAAAAGGCACAGATGTGGATAACGAGGGAGGTAAAGGATAAAATAAAAGCAAAAGGGGCGGCGTACAAAGTAGCAAAAATTAGTGGGAAAACAGAAGATTGGAATGATTTTAAAAATCTGCAGAGAGAAACTAAGAAGGTCATTAGGAAAGCAAAGATGAGTTACGAAAGGAAGCTGGCGGACAACATTCGGAAGGATTCTAAGAGTTTTTTTTAAATACATAAGGAATAAAAGAGAGACACGGGTTGACATAGGACCAATTGATAACGGTGCAGGAGGTATTATAATGGATGATAGTGAGATGGCAAGGGAATTGAATGAATATTTTGCATCGGTCTTCACCGTGGAGGACATAAGCAATGTGCCCGTTAGTCAGGAGTCTCACGAATTGGAGCTGAGTTCAATTGAGATTAATAGGGAGAAGGTGCTTGGAAAACTAAAGGGGCTTAAGGCTGATAAGTCTCCCGGACCGGATGAGGTGCATCCCCGGGTTCTGAAGGAGGTGGCTGTGGAGATAGCGGAGGCGTTGGCGATTATTTTTCAGGAATCGATAGATTCTGGCATGGTTCCGGAGGACTGGAGGGTAGCGAATGTAGTTCCGTTGTATAAGAAAGGTGGGAGGCAGCACAAAGGCAATTACAGACCTATTAGTCTGACGTCAGTGGTGGGAAAATTATTGGAGTCTATCCTCAAGGAGGAGGTTACCGAATACCTAGAGGCGCAAGGCAAGATAGGACCTAGTCAACATGGTTTTGTGAAGGGGAGGTCCTGTCTGACCAACCTATTGGAGTTTTTTGAAGAAATCACAGGTAGGGTGGATAAGGGAGAGGCGGTAGATGTTGTGTATTTAGACTTTCAAAAGGCCTTCGATAAGGTGCCTCACAAGAGACTGATTAATAAGATGAGAGGTCATGGAATTATGGGCAGGGTAGCAAAATGGGTGGAGAATTGGCTGGTTGGCAGGAAGCAAAGGGTGG
Organism: Pristis pectinata; assembly: GCF_009764475.1. NCBI lineage: Eukaryota > Metazoa > Chordata > Chondrichthyes > Rhinopristiformes > Pristidae > Pristis > Pristis pectinata. The sequence goes on along the minus strand of NC_067423.1, from coordinate 44,144,361 downwards.
AAATAAAAGGATCTCGTTCTGGTTGGTTACCGGTTACTAGTGGTGTGCCGCAAGGGTCGGTGTTGGGGCCTCTCCTTTTTACCTTGTACATCAATGATTTGGATGATGGAATAAATGGTTGTGTGGCTAAGTTTGCGGATGACACCAAGATAAGTGGAGGAGTAGGGAGCATAGAGGAAATAGAAAGAATGCAGAGGGACCTAGACAGTTTAGGAGAATGGGCAAGGAAATGGCAGATGAGATACAATGTTGAGAAATGTGCAGTTGTACACTTTGGAAGTAGAAATAAGCGGGTAGATTATTATCTAGAAGGAGAGAAGATTGATAGTGCGGTAGTACAAAGGGACTTGGGGGTACTCGTACAAGATACCTTAAAAGTTAACCACCAGGTTGGATCGGTGGTTAAGAAAGCGAATGCTATGTTGGCATTCATCTCGAGAGGTATAGTGTATAAAAGTAAGGAAGTGTTGATGAGGCTCTACGGGGCGCTAGTGAGGCCTCATTTGGAATACTGTGCGCAGTTTTGGGCCCCGCATCTTAGGAAGGATGTGCTGACGTTGGAGAGGGTTCAGAGGAGATTTACGAGAATGATTCCAGGAATGAAAGGGCTTAAGTATGATGAGCGTTTGTCGGCTCTTGGACTGTACTCGCTGGAGTACAGAAGGATGAGAGGGGACCTCGTAGCGACATTTAAAATGTTGACAGGTAAGGATAGAGTAGATGTGGCTAGGCTGTTTCCCTTGGTGGGCGTGTCCAGGACCAGAGGGCACAATCTTAGAATTAGAGGGTACAGTTTCAAGACAGAGATGAGGAGAAGTTTCTTTACCCAGAGGGTGGTGAAATTGTGGAACTCCTTGCCACGCACAGCAGTGGAGGCCAGATCAGTGGGGGTATTCAAGGAGGAGATAGACAGATATCTAAATAGTCAGGGTATCAAGGGATATGGGGATAAGGCTGGCAAATGGGATTAGAATAGTTTTTTTTTTTCTCTCTCTTTTTTCCCACCCCATTTCTTTTTCCCTTTTCCTTGGAGCAGACTCGATGGGCCGAATGGCCTGCTTCTGCTCCCTTATCTTGTGATCTTGTGATATCAGAAACAAGAAACATTCTCACCGGCAGTGGAAAACACACAGCAATATGGAGACAGACAAATATGGACAGAGGCAAGCACTTACAGACATCGAGGCAGGACTGCAAAGAGACAGAGACAGGAACAAACACACGGACAGATGCAGAAACATAGAGAAGCAATGCAGGAATGCACAGATAGAAGCAGGGACACTAACAGACCTCGGCAAGTAGCCGCTTGAATGGTTACTTCTCATCTCCGTTCCTTGTGCAGAAGGACATTTTATTTGGAGAATCTGGGAAAGGCATGAGTGGAACTCTGGTACGAATCACCATCGAGAGGAGAAGGTGATTGATGTCCCAGAGCGATGAAGGTCCCAGAAGCCTGAACCTCGCAGGCTTGCTGAGATGTATCCCAGCCTGCTGTGGGAGGCGGGGAGGGGTCTGTGGGCTCTGACAGAAATGCTCACACTGTCTTTGAGCTGTTACACTGAGTGAAAAGTATCCAGGAGCTGGGGCAGTGACACTCACAGGCAGCTGCACACACACACACACAAAGGCAGGTAGATGTACACTCACAGACAGGAGCAATGACAATCACAGAGGCTGATGCCACAAAACAGAGACAGCCAGAGGGAAATCCAAATGCACATTGGAAGAAAAAATTTCAGATGCAGCTGTACTCAATGTCAGAGCAGTTTCACTTAAAGACGGGGTTAGGGGACTCAGAAACATGTGCACACTCACTAGGGACAGGGGGCAGGGACACTCGGGGACAGAGGAGGGACACTCGGGGACAGGGGTGGTGGACACACGATTCCTCACTCTCTGGGATGAACACACACATAGGCAAATGCAGGAACACTCACAGAGGGGCAGGAACACTCGAAACGGGGTGAGGACACTCACAGACAGTGCTGGGTATTGATATAAATGAGACATACTCCACACTCACAAACACACACACACCATGACAGTGACAGACACACTTAAATACTGAGACAGGCACACTGGATGGACAACACTCATACAGATATTGACACAGATCTGTGCAAAGAGGTGGAAAGAGAAGACACACTCTCAGGCTTAGACACTCACAGGCAAGTGACGGCACTTGCAACAGGGCGACTGGCACACACACAGGCAGGGAGCAGCACACATCAACCAGCAGGAACATGTAAGCAGATACTGAGGGAGGCACACTGTCAGGAAGAGGTGGACGTATACATAGAGGGTAGACAGAAACATTCACAGACAAGCTCAGGTGCACTCAGGTAACATGGTGGGTCCGTGGAGCTCCAGAGATCGCACACCAGCAGGGATATGTGCTCAGTGTGGGGATAGATTGATAGATAGACAGATAGAGAGTACAGAGAGAGAGAGACTTCCAGGGTTGCCCACAAAGACAGGTGAATGCGTAAACAAACAGGATGATTGGTAAACTCACAGGCAGGTGAACACACACACACAGACCAGCAGACCCACAGACACAGAGGCATTGAGGCAGACACCCCGTCCGATAGAGTGATTCAGCAATGAGAAAAGTCTGAATAGCCTGGTGTATGTCCTTGGAGAGAGGTGACTGAAGGGAAGTCTGAGAGCAATGAACAAAACTGTGAGGGCAGAAACAGCAAACAGACATTTCACGTTGGCAAACGTGTCAGAAAGAATTTTCCTCTGGATTAAGGTCAGGGGTAGGAAGTTGAGAGGGATTCTGGCGAGGATGCACTTTCCACCAGACAGTGTTGGGAATCTGCCAAGCACAGAGTGAGGGGGTGGTGGAGGCAGCTACTCCCACATCACTGAAGTCAGTAGAACAGTAACTGAAACACCTAGCACAGAAGGCAGTGAGTCAAGCACTGGAAACTGGCATCACTGCAGAATAATTGAGAACCTGCAGAACACGGTCACTGTGAGGGCCAGAGCCAGTGAAAAACGTACAAATGAGACAGGCATACTCACAGACAGAGGCAGGGGCACTCACAGACCAAGGCAGGAACCACTCAGACACAAAGTTGAAGGTAATTTATTAAGAAAGTGACAGGGACACTCTCAAGTGGGCATGCACAGAGCTAGAGTAGTGAAACAGAGAGGTAGGCCCAATGACAGAGAATGAGAAGTAGTGGCAGGGCACACAGGCAGAGAGACAGACACACTCACATACAGAGGCAGAGACTGTCGCAGACAGTTGGAATATACCCAGACCGAGGCAAGAACACTCACAGACACATCAGGAACTCTCTCAAACAGGGGCAGGAACACGCACTGACAGAGACAGGAAGGCCCAGCTCCGAGAGAGAGATTTCCTGTGTGAGAGTGATAGGGAGGCAACGACAAGAACACACTGACAGACAGAGGCAGGGGCACATGGACAGAGGCAGACAAAATCAGAGACAGAGGCTGACACAAAGACAGTGTCAGCCACAGTAACAGCCAGTGACAGACACACTCACTGACAGATCCAGGCTCATTCAATGACAGAAGCAGTTACACTCAGTGACAGGAGCACTTGAGAGATTGGGCCGGGATACTCACAATCAGGTGCCTGCAGACACAAAGAGGAATATGCACATTAACAGAGAGTAGCGGCATACTCCCAGACAGAGACATCTTCATTCACACACAGACAGCCAACAAGAACTGAAAACACAATCACGCACAGTCGTAGAGAGAGGAAGGCACACACAATTTCAGAGGCAGCTGCACTCAGTGACAGAGGGTGGCCCACTTAAAGTCAGGACCCAGGAAGAGAAATGCATGCAGGAACCCTCACAGACAAGGGCAGAGCCAGGGACACGCAGAGACAAAGGCTGAGATACTCAGACACACGCACTGATGAACGATGAACACTGGTAAATGTAGTCCATGGAATCAATTGACAAAACAGGCAGATACTGAGAGACAGAGGCAGGAATGTCTGTTTTCCCAGGCTCAAACACGTCAAAGCGACACACACCAAATGAATGAACCTTTACCTGCATGAGAGACAGAGAGACAGAGAGACAGAGAGACAGAGAGACAGAGAGACAGAGAGACAGAGAGACAGAGAGACAGAGAGACAGAGAGACAGAGAGACAGAGATTCCATGGACAGTCTGGAAACACTCTTAATGAGAAATTTTGTTTCAATATTGGAGCAGGAGTGGGTCAGTCACACTGCAGTGTCAGTGGGTGAGTCACACCAGTATCAGGTTTTGACAGAGCAATAAGCGTTTACCTCCAGTGTCTGGCAGTTATCGTACTGTGGTCAGTACCGTGTTGTGGCCGCAGCAGCTTTGGTTCAAATCCAAGCCACGGCAGGCCGCAGTTTATACACATGACTTTCAGCAGCCCCCAAAATTCAGGGTCCTCCTTTTGCTAAATTTCCAGCTGCCAGTTCTCTCAGGGGATTGATTTGCTCTGTCACCACCAGCTTTCCCCTGGACACACTGCCACTCGCACTAATGTACGTGGAAGCTGTAGCTCACCCCGAGTTACGGAGTGTTTACGTTGCTAGATAACCGTCTGAATTGCAGTTTCCCGCAACAGGAAACCTTCCCTCATTAAATCCCGTGTTATAAGTGGAGATGAGTTCCCACGGGATGTTTTAATCTCAGCACAGTAACAATAATAACGCACATATCAGACGGTACCTGCATGTTTAGACACATATAAAATTTAGGTGAGATACTTCAAAAATATTCAGAAACACCACACAGAATTGATACAGAAAATTCCCGAAGTACTCACCAGGGATGTTGTGGAGCATTGCATGATGTGACCGTGGTGGAGCGGAGTTACATGGGGGGAGAGGAAGGCTCTGTTTTGCAGACGAGAGAAGCATTGAGAGCTGTTTGTTTCCGGCGCATCTTCTCCTTGTACATTTCCCTGTAACAGCCCATGGCATCATGCAGTAATTGTCCAACCTTTAGACTACGTTCTCGGCTTGGATCATTGGCACTGAGGATATCCACAACCTGGTCGATGTGTGATAAGGCCACAGACAGGTGGTTTGTCGTTAGCTGAAGCGGAGTGGCTGGAGTTTCTGTAACGTCCACCTCTTCTGACGCTCGCTCTCGCTCCAACAACATGAGATCTTCATTGGACAAATCTTCATCATGTGAATCCAGCAGCTGAATCACATCTTCCTCCACAATGTCTTCAAACCCAGCCTCGTTTGCTAGTGCCACAATGTCTCTGATAACTTTCTCTGCAGGTTCTGCTGCTGGAACGTCTGTGAAGTCGTTGATACACCCTGGCCATATGTTTTGCCAAACACCATTCATTGCAGGTAATTTTACTTCACCCCAGGACTCGGCAATGTTCTCGATGCCATTCATGATGTTAAAGAGTTTCCAAAATTCCCGAACTGTTGGTTTCCCTTCTCCATCAGCTGCATCAACCAGTTGCTTCAAAGTTCTTCGTAAATAAAACATCTTGAAATTTGTCATGACACCTTGATGCATTGGTTGAAATAAGGCTGCTGTTTTCTTGGGCAAGTACTCAACTCTCACGGTTTTGGAAAGATCGTTTAAATTCAGTGGGTGGTTTGGTGAATTATCGAGAATGAGCAATGCTTTGTTGGCAATGCCACGTTTGGCACAGTACCTTTCCACAGCAGGACAGAAGTAGTTGGTGAACCAGTCATGAAAAATAGTCACAGTCATCCAGACCTTCCTGTGTGAGCGCCAGATCACTGGCAAGTGAGGTTTCGCATAACCCTCGAGAGCTCTGGGATTCTCAGAGCTGTAGACTAGAAGGGGCTTTAACTTAAAATCACCGGTAGCATTGCCTCCCAGAAGCAGCATCAGACGATCTTTGGATGGTTGAAAGCCTGGTGCAGATTTCTCTTCTTCTGAAATGAATGTCCTGTCAGGCATCCGTTTCCAAAAAAGACCCGTTTCTGCAACGTTAAATACCTGTTCTGGCAGGTATCCGCCCTCGTCAATGATTTTCTTCAGTACACTGGGATAATTCAGCGCTACTTCCATATCCACACTGCCAGCTTCACCACACTCTCACTGACACTGAAGGAGGATTCCGATGAGCACCTGCAACATCTGGCAGAGAAGGGTCTGGGTCAGGTGGTGAAACATTGGATTGTGTCGATCAGCACTGAAGGAGAGCAAGGCAGACTGAGTGGAATGTTCTGTTTATCTGTTGGCTGAGGTTTCAACAATGGCACCCCCAGGCAGACCAGAATTATCCACAGACTGAAGCAAGTGCACCCGCAGACAGGGGCAGGTAGCAGTGTGGAGGGAACCTGAGAAGGACACAGTTTTCACCCAGACAGTGTTTGGAATCTGCTGAGCAGAGCCCGAGGGGGTGGGGGAGGCAGGTGTTCACACAGCATTGTGGAAGTAGTTCAATAAGAACTGAAACATCTGGCATAGAAGGCAATGAGTGAAGAGCTGGAAACTGGCATCAGTGTAGAACAGCTGATAACCAGAAGGATACAGCAGGAAAGGCCCATTGTCAGCTTTCTGCACTGAGCCAGAAATACATGCAGTTGAGGCAGGTACACTCACGGACAGAGACAGAAGCACTCACAAACAGAGTCAGGAACACGAACAGACAGATACAGATTCATGCACAGTGGTAATCAGACACATGCAGGCAGGTACATGGGACAGACAGAGGGTCACAAAGAGAGAGGGAAAGAGAGAGAGAGAAGGAGAGATGGAGAAATGGGGAGAGAGAGAAAAACAGTGGAGAGAGAGCGACAGACAGGAATTCACCCCCCCCACCCCACACACACACACACACACACACACACAGAATTGTATAAAGCAAGCTGTCAGTTGATTAAGATCAGGGGCGGTGGTGTCGAGGGAACCTGAGAGGGAAACATATTTTCACCCTAACAGTGTTTGGGATCTGCCAAGCACAGCCCGAGGAGTTGTTGGAGGCAGGTAGTCACACGTCATTGTAGAAGTAATGAGATCAGGGCCTGAAACATCTGGCAGAGAGGCAATCCGTTTAGCACTGGAAAATGGCATCGGGGCAGAATAGTTGATAACCAGCAGGACACAATGACTAGATAGATCTATTATTAGCCGCCTGGAACCAAGACACAACACACAGAGCCAGAAATGCACACAGGCAAGGCAGGGACATCCACTGACAGGGGCAGGGACACGCACCGACAGGGGCAGGGACTCTCACTAGCAATTATGTTGGTGAACACACAATGTGACAGGTTGTGCACCTGTGACACTGCTGCAGGTAAGTTTCCCTCCTGTGCACACATGTACTTGTGGAAGATGGATGTCTGCACAATGGCAGTGGAAGGGAAGCAAAGTCAGGAGCACACAGATAGAGAGGTACACACACTCACAGAGAGAGGCAGAGACTCTCACCGACAGGGGCAGGGTCACCCGCAGACAGGGGCAGGGTCACCCGCAGACAGGGGCAGGGTCACCCGCAGACAGGGGCAGGGAGCAGTGTGGAGGGAACCTGAGAAGGACACATTTTTCACCCGGACAGTGTTTGAAATCTGCCAAGCAGAGCCTGAGGGGGTGGGGGAGGCAGGTGTTCACACAGCATTGTGGAAGTAATTAAATAAGAATTGAAAAATCTGGCATAGAAGGCAATGAGTGAAGAGCTGGAAACTGGCATCAGTGTAGAACAGCTGGTAACCAGAAAGATACAGCAGGAAAGGCCCATTGTCAGCTTTCTGGGATGATGATTCAATAACACACTGAGCCAGAAATACATACAGTTCAGGCAGGTACACTCACGGACAGAGACAGAAGCACTCACAAATAGAGTCAGGAACACAAACAGACAGATACAGGTTCATGCACAGTGGTAATCAGACACATGCAGGCAGGTACACGGGACAGACAGAGGGTCAGAAAGTGGAAGAGAGGGAAAGAGAGAGAGAGGGGGGAGAGATGGAGAAATGGGGAGAGAGTAAAACAGTGGAGAGAGATAAACAGGGAGAGAGAGCGACAGACAGGAATTCACACACACAAATATACAGGCATACGCACACACACGCGCGCACAAATACACACAAACACGCACACACTCAGAGAAGTGTATAAAACAAGCTGTCAGTTGATTAAGATCAGGGGCGGAGGTGTCGAGGAACCTGCGGAGGAAACATATTTTCACCCTGAAAGTGTTCGCGATCTGCCAAGCACAGCCCGAGCAGTTGTTGGAGGCAGGTAGTCCCACGTTATTGTAGAAGTAATGAGATCAGGGCCTGAAACATCTGGCAGAGAGGCAATCAGTTAAGCACTGGAAAATGGCATCGGGGCAGAGGAGTTGAGAACCAGCAGGACACAATCACTGGAAAGATCTATTATCAGCTGCCTGGAAACAAGACACAATAACACACAGAGCCAGAAATGCACACAGACAGAGGCAGGTACACTCACAGACAGAGGCAGGGACACTCTCTGACAGAGGCAGGGACACTCTCTCAGTCAAATTACTATTAAAGGGAGGAGGTGTTTGATGACACGGCAGGTTCATGCACAGGTGGGCACAGGAGAGAGAGGGGCAGGCAGATACGGGCAAACACAAAGGGACAGTCAGATACATGATTAGACAGGAGCAAGGTCACAGACAGAGAAGCAGGTGCTCCTGCAGCAATGAGTTCAGTGCTGATGACACTTTCTTGTGTATGCTGCTTAAATGTGCCTGTGATGCTGCTGCAAAAGTGAGGTTTTAGACAGAAGCTCTGACACAGACATGTATTCCGGCCTGTAACAATGAACCCAACTTTGACACTGAGAACGACTTTGAACATCTGCCAAAGAAGGTGCAGGGAGAGTGCGGGAAATGGGATGTGTGTCGTTCGTAATTGATGGACAGTGACATACAGAGGGGAGAAGAGCCTAGAGACGGAAAGAGAGAAAAACATTGTGACAAGGGCGGCACACGCAGATGCGGGGACACACACAGACAGAGAAAATCATGCACAGGCAACCACGAGAGAGGGTGCGAGAAAGTCAGGTAGGCAGACACAGGCACACAACTTCTTGGACAAATATACACAAAGTCAGGGTCAGAGGAAGCACCCCACAGACAGAGGCAGGTGCACTCACACTCAGATACACAGACATAATTGCAAACCATGGCAGTCACAAATAAATTCAGAAACTGGCACTCTCAGTTGCAGAGGTGGAGAATTTAAAGGCAGGGTCATGCCGTCTCAGAGAAACATTCAGGAATATTCAGGCAGCTGCAGATGCAGACACTGTCAGGGGCAGGCAGTGCTCCACACAGAGATAGAGACATCATAGGAGGGGTGCAAGGACACTCACTGATAGAGGCGGGGGCTCTCACTGACAATGTTGTGGTGAACACACAATGTGACAGGCTGTGCACCTGTGACACTGCTGCAGGTAAGTTTCCCTCCTGTGCACACATGTACTTGTGGAAGATGGATGTCTGCATAATGGCAGCGGAAGGGAAGCAGCGTTAGGGGCACACAGATAGAGAGGTACACACACTCATAGAGAGAGGCAGGGATGCTCCAAGACAGTGCCAGGGACACTCACTGACAGAGGCAGGGACACTCACTGACTGACGGTGGGGGGGGGGGGGACACTCACAGACAGAGGTGGAGACACTCACACAGAGGCAGGGTCACTCAAGAGACGGAGTGAGGAACCCACAGACAGCACCAGGTACACATGCAAATGACATGGACAGACAGACACACACACACGAACAGTGGCAGGTATACTTGGACAGGAATGGTAGTGGACAGGTATGTTCGTGTAGCAGTTAGCGGAACTCTTTACAGCGCCAGTGACCTGGGTTCAATTCCGTACACTGTCTGTAAGGAGTTTGTACGTTCTCCCCGTGTCTGCGTGGGTTTCCTCCGGGTGCTCCAGTTTCCTCCCACATTCCAAAGACATACGGGTTAGGAAGTTGTGGGCATGCTATGTTGGTGCTGGAAGCGTGGCGACACTTGCGGGCTGCCTCCAGAACACTCTATACAAAAGATGCATTTCACTGTGTGTTTGGATGTACATGTGACTAATAAAGATCTCATCATCATCTTAAAGACTGAGTCGGGCACAGGTGGACAAGGCCGGGTGCATTTAAAAAGCAGGTTCACACATTCAGAGACTAACACAGATCCACACACACAGGCAGAGAGAGGAGGGAGAGAGTCAATGGCTTGTCCACATAGTCACTCAGTCCTGCACACTAAGTCAGGTGAAGGAATTCACAAAGAGGGTGACTGGTGCACAGGCAGGGAAAAGCACACACACACACCAGAAGGCACACATACACAACGACTGGGGTCGGCAGACAATCAGAACGAGGTGGACCAACACATACAAGTATACAGTCTCAGTCACAGACCAGCAAAGACAGAGACGGGAGCACTCACAAACGAAGCAGGATCACAAACAAACTGATGCGGATTCATGCACTGTGGTAATCAGACACACGGAGCAGGGTACACGGGAGAGACAGGTAGACTGACGAGAGAGAGAGAGCATCACATACAATAGATGGGACAAGGAGACTCGCAGACAGAGACAAGTGTGTCAGGGGCAGGAACACACATTACAAAAGGGAGCGGACTCACCGACAAGCTGGAAAACGTTTTGAGCCAGGCGCTCTCAAAGAATGAATCAAGTCCACTCACCAGCAGTGCAGACACGCACGGATACAGGGTCAGGTAAACACAGGCAGACTCACAGGCAGAGGCCGGAAACACACAGAGACCGGAGTCCTTCCGGGCAGCGCGGGGGCTGGCATGCATCTTGGACACGAATGGCAAAGGTTTAAGTTGAAGAACATTACGATTAAGCTGACGTGAAATTTAATAAAAAGGCGCCACAGCGGAGTGAGACAAACAAAGGCAGGAACCACAGGCAGGGTTTGGTCACTCTCAGCCGGAGACAGGAACTCTCACGGAATGAGGCAGGTCCACTGAAAGACAAAGGCCGTCTCTCACACACAGATCGAGGCGGGCACACTCACGTCAGGGGCCGTCTCACACACATCCAGAGGCTTCACACAGGCCGGCAGAGGCAGCTGCACTCACAACAGAGGCAGGAACACACACCGAAAGGCAGCAGAGGAACTGTGTATCCAACGACCGCTCATTGCAACCTGCGCGCTCCCGTCTGCAGATTTGCGCGTCCACTGACCAGCGATGCACCCTGGGAAGTGTAGTCCAGGGAGGAGATTGGAAGGACAGGCAGATTCTGAGAGACGGAGGCAAGAATGCCTGTTTTCACCAGCTCACAGATCTCAAAGCGACACATACACAAGGCAGGAACCTGCATCCGGGAGAGGGGATCGATAGTGGGGGGAGGGGGAGGGAGAGAGATATGTTGGTGTAATGTTAGGACATCAGTAGGTGGTTCACACCGGGATCAGAGGGTTTGACAGTGCAGGAAGCGCACAGGGTAAGTGTGAGGTCCTGACCGTCTGGTAGTTATGGTTCTTCGTACTTTGCGTTGTGGCCGCAGCAACCTCGGTTCGAATCCGAGTCACGGCAAACCGTGGTTTATATATTACACCTTCAGCAGTTCCTGTGGATGCAGCCTTGTCGTTTTGTTGAATTTCACCCACCGCTTCTCCCAGGGATTGCGTTTCCTGTCACCACCAGATTTCCCCTGGACACACCCCACACAGTAATCCACATGGAACCAGTCGGTCCATTTCGAGCTGAACCTTCCCGACAGAGCAACAGGCGCAGGAATGTAAACGGGCTCTCGGTGTATTTATCATCAAGAAAACAACACGGATCGCCGCCCGGGCCCGCGGACTGCAAGAGGCAGAACCCGCCGGACTGCCTCAGCGACAGCGCAGGATCCCCGCTCTCTGATGCAGCCACTGCCGGCGGAGAGCTGCCGGTCCCCGCAGCAGCCGTGCCTGGGAGCACCGTGCCGCTGGCATTCCTTACTGAACGGGTCAATGCCGGTGCCGCTCCGAACACCTGAGAGTAAGAGACAGAGAGGGAAGCGGAGCAGAAAAGAGTGTGCGGGACACAACATGGTGGGCCGAAGGGCCTGTACTCTGCCTTACTGTTCTATGGTAGAACGACAGGAAGCGAGAGAGCGAGAGAGCGAGAAAGAAAGGGGGGGGGGGGTGAAGGTAGATGGAGAGACGGGACTTTGCCTGTGAGAGAAAGACTGGAAGGTGACGAAAAACAGAATCAACTGGAGGGCGATCAGGCCGTTCGGCCCTTCGAGCTCCCTTCTCCATTCAACAACATTTTGTTTGGTCGATTTCAAGACAATTTCCTGTCTTTTCTCTTGTTCCCTGATTCCTTCAGTTTTCAGAATTCGAACAATCTCATCTCGGTATTAAACGCAGCCATTGACCGAGTCTTCACAGCTGTCGCCTGGGAGAATTCATCCTAATCGAGATATTTCTCCTTCCTTCAGTCCTGAAGAACTGTTTCCTTCAGAAGGTGAGAGAATAAAAGATGTAGCGGGGGACAAACAGACCAGGAGTGAAGGAGTTCACAGGGGACATGGTGTGTGTGTGTGAGAGAGAGAGAGAGAGAGCGCGCAAACATGACGGAGGTAATGTGGTTTCACAGCAGAAATGCAGAATTTAAGGAATAAGGTGTTCCTGACTTCAGAGCAAAATATCCTAGCCGCTGTTTTCAAGGCGACTGGGAGCGGCAAGAAGACGCACTCGCCTTGCAACCTGGAGCAGGATCCAAAATCATGTTCCTGCCCAGGATCGAACTGGGGACCTTTCGCGTGTGAGGCGAACGTGATAACCGCTACACTACAGAAACCACGCCGACCTCAGTCACCATGTACATAGGAAATGGAATCGGTAGGACGTTGACAATAAAACAGAGGGAGGGAGGTCAGTGAAGCCGGTCTGTTCTGGGAGGAAGCAGAAGCCGGGGAAAGGTCCTAACGTGTTTCTACCGGTGTCGGACAGTGACCGTCAGACCAACATGTTTACAGTCACACCACCGAATCCGTCCTTGGTGCTGACGGCGCCATGAAGGAGCCGATCAGAGCAGCGACACACACACGGAATATTGTCAGCGGGACGTGGGAGTCAGTTTAAGCACAAGATGCCAGCGGCTGAAGTTCTGGAAGCCGGGCCTGTGAAAGGTAAACAGCCGCCACCCTGTGAACCAAAGCTCCGAGTGTCAGTGCAAATAAAGTAGAGAGAAAATATATTGTTTATACAATGGCAGATGCTGGAAAACTAAACTACACGTTATCTCCGTTTTCACCACCTCCACATCTCAGAGCACCCGGAGTGTCTGAGCCAGAAGTTCTCGCAGCTCATGGAACAGATTGCGGAGCTGAAGTGCTGAAGGTTTCCAATCCTCAATGAAGAAATTCTTTCAGGGGAACGTGAGTTTTTGGGAGATTCGGACAACCCGATTTAAAGACCGTGATTTAAAGAGTCGTTGGTGGACGGGAGGCGGCTCACCGTGAGCTGCCGACGGGAGGCGGCTCACCCTCGGCGGTCCCTGTCTCCAAGCTCTCAGTCTCTGCCCGTCGCTTCCACCATTGTGAACTACAATTCCCAGAGTGCAACAGCAGCCGAACACTGCGCCTGCGCACCAGTCGTCCCCGGAGCGGAAGGATCGGCGGTGTGCGGTCTCCAGTGTGAGCCGCCCCCAACCCGCGGGGAGCGAAGCGGCGCCTCGGAGCGCGGGGAGCAGCAGCCCCGGGGTCCTCCCTCCCGTCCCCGCCGCCCCGCCCCGGGGTCCTCCCCCCTCCCGTCCCCCGCCTCCCCGGGGTCCTCCCCCCCTCCGGTCCCCCGCCTCCCCGGGGTCCTCCCTCCCGTCCCCCGCCTCCCCGGGGTCCTTCCCCCACCCCCCCCCCCCGTCCCCGCCTCCCCGGGGTCCTTCCCCCACCCCCCCCCGTCCCCGCCTCCCCGGGGTCCTCCCCCCACCCCCCCCCCCGTCCCCGCCTCCCCGGGGTCCTCCCCCCACCCCCCCCCCCCCGTCCCCGCCTCCCCGGGGTCCTCCCTCCACCCCCCCCCCCCCGTCCCCGCCTCCCCGGGGTCCTCCCTCCACCCCCCCCCCCGTCCCCGCCTCCCCGGGGTCCTCCCTCCACCCCCCCCCCCGTCCCCGCCTCCCCGGGGTCCTCCCTCCCGGTCCCAACCCCCGAGCGCCGCCGTTACGGCTCTCGATCGGCGAATTCGGGCTACTCAACGGCCGTCTCCCGGGGCAACTGTCTGTCATGTGACGTCAGGATCAAACCCCGCCCCTGGCCTGCCGGCTGATGGGACATGCGCACTGAGTCGGCCGCTTGCTGCAGGAAAACGCGGCAGCGGGATTCCCACGTGTGCTGGAGCGGCGCACAAAGCGGCGAATGAACAGGGAGACAGCGGATGGGGTGGAGCGGATCGCAGAGGCGGACACACACTGAGAGGGCGAGGCCCGCACCCACACAGGCAGATGTAGGTGGCGGCTTCACTGAGTACTTCTCACCTGCATTCACTGCTGAGAAGGACAATGTAGCTGAACTGTTCACGGAAGGCGCGGAGGAGTTCTCGGTCAAATTACCATTAACGAGGAGGTGTTTGATGACAGGGCAGGTTCATGCACAGACAGAGGCAAACCTGCACAGGTGGGCACAGGAGAGAGAGGGGCAGGCAGATCCAGGCAAACACAAAGGGACGGTCAGATACATGATTAGACGGGAGCAAGGTCACAGAGAAGCAGGTGCTCCTGCAGCAATGAGTTCGGTGTTGATGACACTTTCTTTCAAATGTGCCTGTGATGCTGCTGCAAGTGAGGTTTTAGACAGAAGCTCTGACACAGACATGTATTCCGGCCTGTAACAATGAACCCAACTTTGACACTGAGAACGACTTTGAACATCTGAAAGAGAAAACTGCAGGGAGAGTGCGGGAAATGGGATGTGTGTCGTTCGTAACTGATAGACAGTGACATATAGAGGGGAGAAGAGCCTAGAGACGGAGAGAGAGAAACACATTGTGACAAAGGCGGCACACGCAGATGCGGGGACACACACAGACAGAGAAAATCATGCACAGGCAACCACGAGAGAGGGTGCGAGAAAGTCAGGTAGGCAGACACAGGCACACACAACTTCTTGGACAAATATACACAAAGTCAGGGTCAGAGGAAGCACCCCACAGACAGAGGCAGGGGCATTCACACACAGATGGACATACATAATTACAAACCATGCAGGCAGAAACAAGTTCAGAGGCCGGCATTCTCAGTGTCAGAGGTGGAGCACTTGAAGGCAGGGTCACACGCACTGAAAAACATTCAGGAATATTCAGGCAGCTGCAGAATCAGACACAGTCAGAGGCAGGCAGAACTCCAGACATTGACAGGCACACCACAAGTGAGAGGCAGGGAGACTCACTGACAGAGTCAGGGACACTGACTGACACATCAGGTGCACTCACGGACAGAGGCAGGGGCACTCACTGATAGAGAAAATCATGCACAGGCAGACACGAGAAAGGGAGAGAGAGAAAGGCAGGCAGACACGGGCAAACACAATTTGAGGGACAAGTATAAACAGAGTCAGGTGCAGGGGAAGCACCCCACAGACAGAGGCGGGTGCACTTACACACAGATGGACAGACATAATTGCAAACCATGGCAGTCACAAATAAATTCAGAAACTGGCACTTTCAGTTGCAGAGGTGGAGAATTTAAAGGCAAGGTCACGCCGTCTCAGAGAAACATTCAGTAATATTCAGGCAGCTGCAGATGCAGACACCGTCAGAGGCAGGCAGTGCTCCACACACAGACGGAGACACCATAGGAGAGGTGCAGGAATACTGAATGGCAGAGACAGGGACACACAGATACAGAGGCAGGGGCACTCAGTGAGAAAGGCTGGGACACTCAGTGAGAGAGGCTGGGACACTCAGAGAGGTAGAGACACTCACTGACAGGGGCAGGGTCACTCACTGACAGGGGCATTCACTGAGGGGGCAGGGACACACTGACAAGGGCAGGAACACTCACTGACAGAGGCAGGGACACTCACTGACAGGGACATTCACTGAGGGGGCAGGGACACTCACTGACAGGGGCAGGGACACTCACTGACAGAGGCAGGGACATTCACAGACGGAGACTGGGACACTCACTGACAGGGGCTGGGACACTCACTGACAAGGGCAGGCAGAGGTAGGGACAGTCAAAGGCAGTCAGTAATATTCACCTCAACAGGCACAGCACAAGATAGAGGCTTCACACTCACTGACACTGTTCGGAACAATCAAATATAGAAACTAGTCAATGCACAGATGGGAAAAGGCTCACAAACACACACGGGCAGGTATTGCATTCAGAGAGGTATCCACACCCTTCAGTCAGTTCACAGACAGCGAGAGCAGGAAAACACAGAGAGGCCAGTGTAGCGGGAGGGTGAGAGGCAGAAACACAACACATTGAAACACAGTTGCACACATGCGCACGCGCACACACACAATCACATGTACACAATCAGAGACTAATGTGCACACACATACAATCACAGACACAGGTGCGTAGACACACACAATCACAGACATGGGTACTGACATACACAATCACAGACACAGGTACACACACAATTACAGACATGGGTACACACACACACACACAATCACAGACACAGGTGCACACACACACACAATCACAGACACAGGTACACACACACAATCACATACATGGGTACACACACAGACACAGGTGCACACACAATCACAGACACAGGTACACACATACACAATCACAGACACAGGTACACACGCACAATTACAGACACAGGTGCACATGGTCACAATCAGAGACCAATGTGCACACGTACACAATCACAGACACAGATGCGCACATGTACAAAAACGCAGACACAGGTATACACACACACACACACACACACACACAGTGACAGACACAGGTGCACACATCAAATCACAGACCCAGCTACACCCAGAAGAAAATGAAGGCACACCTTCAAACAAAGAAACATTTTCACCCACAAGCTGGCAAACATATTGAGGCTGGTACAGCCATTGACTGAGGCATGTCCACACACAGGCAGTGGAACACGCACACACATATGGAGACAGGCAAACACATGGGGAAAGAAAGGCAGGGAGACCCACGGAGGCAGGGATGCAGAAAGACAGACAGAAATAGGAACAAACACAGACAGATGCAGGAAATTCCATTGAGAAATACAGGTAAAACTGGTGAAAGAAGCAGGGACATGGCTGGACAGAGGCAGGTGATCACTTCATTGAACACTTCTCAGCTGTATTCACTGAGGTGAAGGATGTTGTGGTTGGTGAATCCAGGGAAGGGGAAAGTGGAATTCAAGCACAAAGTACTGCCACACAGGTGGAGGTGTTAGATGTTCCAGAGGGATTAAAGGTGAATAAATATCCCAGGATTGATGAGCTGGATCCCAGGCTGCTGTGAGATGCATGGGAGGGGATTGCCAGGGTCTGACAGAAATGCTCAAATCGTCTCTGAAAAAGTGCCAAATGACTGTGGGACATCAAATGTGGTGGTTTTATTCAAGAAGGGCAGCAAGAATAAACGAGGTCATCGCAGGCTGCTGAGTGTTACATCAGTGGTCGGAAAGGAATTGGAAAACGTTTGATGGACAGGCTGAATCTTCATCTGCACAGACAGTAATGCTCAGGGATAGTCTGCATGGTTTTGATCAGGTAAAACCCAGTCCAACCAATTTGTTTAATTTTTGAAGAGTTAATCAGCTGTGTTGACAAGGATAATGTGTTTCCTCTACTTGGCAAGTAATTGGTTGAGGCCGTGGATGAGGTTTTACATGGGAGAGTGGTTTACAAGTTGAGGAGGGGTCATGGAATCCATGGTAATTTGTCAATTTTCTTGAAAAGCAGACCTGGTGAATGTTGGCAGAAGGTGAGGGTGAGGGTCATGTCATGTGTGGAAGTGTGTGGTCCATGTTTCACAGGGGAATCTGTGCTGGGCCCTTGATGCCTGTGACAGGCAGTTATGACCTGGAGTTCAACCTGGCAGGAATGATTCAGTTCACAGATGGCATGAAAGTTGATGGTGTTGGTGACGAGGGGAAGGTTGTTTTATGCTCAAGAAAATAAAAGAGCTGGGTTGTCAGATGCAGGAGGCAGGAACATGCACAGATAGGGGACAAGAACACACAGGGCGGGAGGCAGGAACACTCGCAGGCAGGAGACAAGACCACTGAGGGCTGGAGGCAGGAACACTCGGAGACAACAGGAGATGCAGTTGCTCAGAGGCAGGAGCAACTGCAGAGAGACAGACACATGAGCAGATAGGCACAGTATGCTCAGAGACAAAGGCAAGAGCACTCACAGGTAGGGTCAGGTCCACAAATATACAGAGACTGGTGCACAAGTATACAGAGGGTTACATAGAACATAGAACAGTACAGCACAGGAACAGGCCCTTCAGCCCACCATGTCTGTGCCAGACACAATGCCAAATTAAACTTATCTCATCTGCTTGCACATGGTCCATATCCCTCCATTCTCTGCATATTCAGGTACCTGGTTATGGGTGAATAGAAAAAGGGACAGGCACACTGTCAAGCTGGTGAGCACACAGTTACAGTGGGGAAACAGAGAGCTGGGCAGAGTGACAGAGAGAAAGAGAAGCAATGGCAGGACCACACAGAGAGAGCCAGGTCCACTCACAGGCAGTGCTGGTTTCACTTCCAAATAACACACATATGCACATGGACACACTCAGTGCATGTGCACTGATAACCTGAGAGAGGCAACTGAATGGACAGAGTCAGTTGCACTCACATTTTACGGCAGGGTAGCACCCATCGAGAGACTGACCTGGAACCACACACACAGGCAGAGGGAAGAGAGAGGCTTGCACACTCACAGCCAGGTGCAGGCATTCACAAATAGTGTGCCTGTTACACACACTAACAGGGCAAATTACACACTGACAGAAAGGCACACACATGGAGACAGAGGCAGGTACATGGTCTAAAAGAGTTGGACATAACCAGAGAATAGAAACACTCACAGGCAGGAGCAGGTGTCATCAGTGAAGTGGGACGTAAATAGACAGATGTGCAAGAGCAAGAGAATGAAAGAGAGAGAATGTGTGAAAGAGAGAGAGATGCAGGAACAGATGGAGAGAGGGACAGGTACACTCAAAGACCAGACAGTCATGCACAGGAACAGAGGCAAGTCCACACTCACACAGACAACAAGCACAGGTAGGTGCATGGAGAGAGAGAGATGCAGGCACAAACATTTTCAGAGGTAGGTGCACTCACTGTCAGCGACTGTCACTCCATCAGCATGGTCAGACAGGGAGGACATGCAGGGAAACTCACACACAACTGCAGTGCACCCACTGTGAAAGGCCGGAACACATACATACAGACAGGCACACTGGCAGGTAGAGTCAGGGACCTTCATACACTGTGCAACAACACTGTGAGAGGCAGTTGACCCACATATAGAGACTGACGTACTGACAGAGACAGTCACACTGACAGACAGGTGGTAACAATCATAAAAAGAGGCAAGCACGATATCAGCCAGAATCAGGCTTACGACGTGATGGTTTATTCTAATACAGAAGTAGTTGCACTCAGTGAAAGATACACACACACAGGGGTAGGTGAATGCACACACAAAGTACACTTACAGACGGGAGGAAGCACACTCATGGACAGAAGCAGATACCCTCACACAGATTCAGCCAGGGAGGACTGCAAACACAGCACAGCAAGGGGAGAGGCAGGCACAAATAATCCAGAGGGAGCTGCCCTCGGTGCCAGAGGCTGTTCCACTTCAAGACAAGGTCAGGGAACTCAGAAACACATGCAGACAGACACTCCCTGAAAGGCAGCACAGGAATTGCGTGTTGAGCATCTGATCATTGGTCCCCACAGGAAGGCACTGGGAATTGTAGTTCAAGGTGGAGTTGGAAGGGACAGGCGACACTGTGAGACTGGAGACGAGAATAGCTCAATTTTCACAAACTCACCCATCCCAAAGCGGCATACAGCCAATGGAGGAATCTTTCCCTGCACCCGCGAGAGAGGGAGCTGCCGCACACAGTCGTGAAACCCTTGGAAGTAACAACATAATTAAAGTTGTCTGCAGATGTCTCTGAGTTGAACTTCTTTACAAACATTATGTAAAATGGTTTATTCTTCATTGTCAGGGCGGGCTACCTTTCTGAACACCATTTACTTTAACTGTTGTTTAGCCTGCATGTTTTCTTTCCGTCACTGACACTTGGACACCCAGTTCCCTTTGTACATCAACATTTCCCAATCTATGACTGATCAGATAACATGCTGCCTTCCCGCTTTCCCTGCCACCGTGGTACCTTCACACGGATCCGTGTTATATTGTGCTGGTCGTGTGTCTGTCCACTCATTCGCATTGTCTGAATTGCCTTGGAGCCTCTTTGCATCCTCCTCACAACCCTCAATCCCACTCACATTCGCGTCGTCGGCAGAAGTCTCCCCTCTAAGTGTTATCTTTCTGCACAGAAATTCTGTGCATACGGGAGGAGTCGGGTCAGAAGACGTTGTTGCTGAGGTTAATTGTGCCCGTTGGGGAGGAGGTGGGGACACTTGCCACACTCACACTGCGCCAACTGCTTCAACGCGCTCCTTCACTGATTTCGCGTCAGTGAGAGAACGTTGACCAGGGTCCAGGGCAGCCCTGATGCCAGGGCTCCACCCCTGGAGGTGACGTCACAGAAGAGGCCCACCTTTGCCCCGCCCCCTGCAGAGCAGCACCGCCTCCCTTCATCTGCGAAGCGGTTTCTCTGCCGCGGTGCATTATGGGGAACTGAAGCTGCCATTAGACTGGCTCGTTAACTCTGGATTGACTCCACTTCAACGAAATCACTCCGCTCTTCAACCCCTTACCACCTGAAATCTTTCCACACCGCCTTTTACCTGTCAAATCCAATGCTCGAATACAATCCGTTTCCCCGATGCTCCCAATTCTTCCATCCTTCCCCTTCAGTCCCCACTCGCTGAAATACTTCCCCACTGTTGAACCTGTTCCCCACCACTGACAGAAAAGCCCTCCCAATAAACCCTTCTGCCGTGAACCCCTGAACACAGTTTACCTTCCGTCCATCACTGACAGATTCCCGCACTCTTCAGCCCAACCGCTTGATCCCTGATACAATTCGCCCCTTGATCTGCCACACAGCATGAACCTTCAAGACAAAGTTCTTTCCCGTCCTGACTCCTTTGTCACCCGCATCCTCTCGTCAGCACCTTCTTCTCACGTCTAAAGGAGATCACGGACACAGAAAGAGAGATATATCTCTCCCCCTCTCCACTCACTCTCCCCCTCCCCTCTCTCTGTCACTCACTCCCTCTTCACTGTCACTCACTCTCCCTCCCCTTTCTCTCCCAATACACTCTCTCCCTCTCTCTCCTCTCCCCCTCTCTCGCACCTCTTGCTCTCCCCATTTCTACATCGCCTCTCTCTCACTCCCCTCCTACGCAGACAGGCAAGGTAGACAGGGTCAGCGGTCAGCGTAACGCTATTACAGTGCTTGCGGCACGGGTTCAATTCCCGCCGCTGTCTGGAAGGAGTTTGTACGTTCGCTCCGTGTCTGCGTGGGTTTGCTCTGGTTTCCTCCCACATTCCAAAGACCAACGGGTTAGGAGGTTGTGAATATGATATGTTGGCGCCGGAAGCATGGCGACACTTGCGGGCTGCCCCCAGAACACTCCACGTAAAGATGTATTTCACTGTGTGTTTCGATGAACATGTGACTAATAAACAAATCTTCTTATCCCTCTCCTCACAACTCTCTCGCTCCCCTCCTCCCATTCTTTCTCTCTTTGTCCAAACGCCCTCTCTAACTCTCTTTTTCCCCTCTCTACGCTCTCTCTCCCCCTCTATCTCTTTTATCCCCTCTCACCCTGCTCACACATCTCTCTCACCCCCTCAATCTTTCTCGCCCCTTCTCACTAATTCCCCTCTCTCCGGCAGCACTCCCCCCGCCACAACTCCTTCTACCCACCGGGGATGGGTTCCCTTTTGCAGGGTCAGGGCAGTGTTGGGGGATTACTTGCAACGAGAACACTGGGGATTAATCTGGGACAATAGAATGGAGAGGAGAGTCCGGAGATGCGGAGATGAGACCGAGACGGGGCGATCCCGCGGGACAGGTGGAACAGGATGGGGGGAACAGGACAGGGATCCCAGGGGACGGCACAGGGATCCCATGAGATGAGATGGTTGATGACTTGAACACCCTTCCGTCCCTCCCCTTCCCTCTCCCCACATCCCCTTTGGGCATGAACACCCACTACCAAAACCTGCTGAGGTGTGTCGCCGGCTGCTTTGGGAGGCAACGGATGAGATTGCTGGGGCCACGAGAGAAATGTTTTGTTTAATCCTCACTGGCCACACATGTGGGGCCGGATGACTGGAGTTCAGGAAATGTTCTGCCTCCATTGAAGAAGGGCAGCATGGATAAATCGGGCAGTGATATGCAAGCGTTGGCCCGCAGGTACAGAATAAGTTTCGTCACAGAGAAGATATTGGGGAAGAAAACTGAGGGACATCAATAATCTGCACTTCGATAGTGAAGGATTGTTCAGGAAAAGTCAGCATGGATTTGCCGGTGGGAGGTTCTGTCTGACTGAAATCTTTCAGATTCTTGAAGAGGTAATGAACTGAATTGAGGAAGGAAATGCCGGTGACAGTATGTTAGCCGTCAGTTTCCGAGGCATAGAATATAGGAGAATCGAACTTATGGTACAAGAATTGGCACTAAATATCCTTGCAGCTTAAAGAAAACTATGGGTCAGTTTGTATTTATATTCTGTTATGTGATGAAATGGACTCTTGAGCGCGTAATCTACCTCGTTATGACCCTGAGCTTTATTGCCTACGTGCACTGCATTCTCCCTTTAATTGTCACAGTTTATTCTTCACTCTGACATTGTTCTACCTTGCACAACGTCAACGCACTGTTATTGTGAATTCTGATGGATGAACGGGATGTAAGACAAGTTTTTCACTGCCGCTTGGTACATGTGACGATAATAAGCCAATTACCAATTCTAGCAATATGTTATTCAGGGAAAGATTCGGGGCACACTTACAAAGAGCTGGAGGAACACAGCAGGTCAGGCAGCATCTATGGAGGAAAATGGGCAGTCGACGTTACGGGTCGAGATCGTTCATTTGGACTGGGAAGAGTAGAGCCCGTCAAGTACTAAAGGGGGAATCTATGCATTGATCCGAAGAAGTGCGAATGTATTGGGTGACCCACCAGGTATAGCCGTGAATACCCAGGACCCAATGAGATGTATCCCAGAGTACTGTGGGAGGCAGGCGACGAATTTGCTGGTGCCACGACAGAAAGTTTTTAAATCTTCGCTGGCCACTGCTGAGGTGCCAGACATCTGGAGTTCAGGAAATGTCAGGCCTTTGTTAAAGAAGAGCAGCAGGGAAACGCCGGGCAATTACAGGCCTCTCAGTCTGAGGTTAGAGATAAGGAGGTTATTGAAAACATCCGAGCGGCGGGAATAATCTGCACTGTGGCAGTCAAGGAGTGTTCAGGAAAAGTCAGCGTGGATTTGCCGGTGGGCAGGTCCTGTCTGACAACAATGCACATTCCTGAAGAAATCAAAAAATAGTTTGATGACTGCAGTGCTGTTGATGGAGACTACGTGGACGTCAGTTATCACTTGCATTGGTGGTTCAGTGGTAGAATTCTCGCCTGCCACGCGGGAGGCCCGGGTTCGATTCCCGGCCAATGCAACCGCATCTTTTACTTCGAGAGGTTGGTCATGGCACACATCAACTCCAGCCGCCGATGCAACCTCGACCCACTGTAATTCGCCGAACCCAGGAACAGGTCCAAGGCTGACACCATTTCCCTGGCCCCACACCTACCGACAGCAGACCACAATTTATTGACTACAGCTCCGCCTTCAGTACAAAAAAATCAAGTAAAGTTATCTCCAAACGCCTGGACTGGGACTCAACAAGTCCCTTTGCAGCTGGATCCTCGACTTCCTGACCAACAGGTCGCAATCAGTCCGGACAAGCAGAACACCTCCACCACGATTACCGCAACATCGTGCCCCATAAGGTTGCGTCCTCAGACCCCTACTCTACACCCTTTACACATGCGCCTGCGTGGAGATATGCTGATCTAACTATCGCTAAATCTGCAGAAAACACCACTGTTGTGGACCTGATCTCAAATAACGATCAGAGTACAGGAAGATATAGAGAGCCTCGTGTCATGGTGTGATGACAAAAATCTTTCCCTCAGTGTAGCAAAATAAAATAGCTGTTCACTGACTTCAGCGAGGAAGGCGCTGCACACACTCCTCGTAACATCAACAGTGTTATGATACAGATGGCTGAGAGCTTCAAGGACCGAGTATTGGACATCACCTGTGGACATTCCTATTCCAACCACGTGTAGTCCATGGCCAGGAGAGCGCAGCAGCGCCTATACCTCCTCAGGAGGCTCAATGAAATTGGTATGTTCCCTTTAACCCTTACCAGTTTTCATTGATGCACCATAGAATGCATGCTGTCCAGATGCATCACGTCTTAGTACGGCAACACCTCTGCCTGTGACCACAAAAAAAAGCAGAGAGTTTTGGACACAACTCAGCACATCAGAAGATGACACCCCAACGTGAGAAACAGACTCTGGCTAAATCCCCGACCTGCGCCTCTCAGTTTCATGTCCCTCATTCCTCTGGTCCAGGGAACACAGTCCCAGCTCAGCCATTCTTTCCTTATGAATCAAACCCTCCAAACCCAGACTCAAGCCCTCCAATCTCCACCTGTACTTCTCCCTAGTTCTGTAGAATAGACCCCTGCGGTGCTGTTCCAGTTACTTACAGAAATGCTGAGTAATTATGTTTCCATCGCCCATAAAGGCGGAGAATTCCAGACAAATCTCGGTCTATGTGCGTAATCTGTTCTCTCATCCGTCTCCTTGACTATTTGCACCAAACATTGCCCCTGGTTTTCGATCCGCTCGCAAACAGAGAGAACCGAACGGGATCTTGTTTCATCTGAACGACACCACCTTGCCCAAACTGTTTGTTCTCTGTTGAACAATCTGAGATTGTCCCAATTCACAAATACTCAGTGATTGTAGTGCTTAGGTCTGTCAAAGAAAATAGAGAAAATGAAACAATATGGACCTCAAATCAGGTGGCAGCTTTCCCTCTGTTCCTAAGCAACAGAGCCACTGTGAGCCACATCACCAAACACACTGACGCCCTCCCACACACTGTATTTGGCCAATACCACTCATCCAGTCAGATTTCAAGGTGGGTTTATGAAATGTGCACATTACAACTTGTGTGCAGTGAAGAGGGATGCTGCCAGGACTGGGGGCTCTTGAGTTTTAAGGAGAGACTGGTCAGCTGGGACAGTTTTCCCTGGAGCGAAGGAGGCCAAGGAGTAACCTTATACTGGTTTACAAAATCACAAGGGCATAGATAAGGATGATCACAGTCTTTTCCACAGGGTAGGGGAGACTAAAACTGGAGTGCACAGGTTCAAGGTGAGTAGGGAAGGATTTAAAGGGCAACTGAGGGGCAAGTTTTTCCACACAGGGTGGTGGGTACATGGATCAAGCTGCCAGAGGAGTGGTAAAGGCAGGTACAAGTACAACATTTAAAAGACATTTGGACAGGTACATTGATAGGAGAGGTTTAGAAGAATATGGGCCAAATGCAGGTAAACCGGACTAGCTTGGATAGGCACTTTAGTCAGCATGGACCAATTGGACTGAAGGGTTTGTTTCTGTGCTGGACAACTGTTTAGAGTCACAGAGTTAGTTTCAGGATCCCCTCTCTCCCCTTTTCTGTTCGGAGCCAGTGTGCATTACCAGTATGGCTAAAGACTTGTCATGCTCACATGTACATGTGGTGAGGTTCTCCAGTTACTGCGATGGGCACCCATTCTCCATTCACTTGCCAACATGCTCACTTCAACCATCTAAAAACCGAATGAGGTTTAATGCACCACCAATACTCTCCCACATCTCCAATGAGTCACAGTTCTGAGGAGCACTGTGCTTTTCCCTCTCCTCTCCCCAGGTAAGGACACACAGATCCGGTCTTAAAAAATAGCAACAAGGGTAAAGTAGTCATTGAATTCAGAGCAAGGGGATCCCAGCAATTGATGGCATTTTGAGAACTGGCCTCAGTGGCGAGGGTGGACATGCATGCAGGCCAGAGAAAAGAGGCCAGATTTACATTTGAACATTTGATTGCTTGTTATTTTGGATAAACATATTGCTTCATTGCAAGCATTGATGACGTTAGCCTTTCAAATCCAGCTGCAACAATTGTTTTATTTGCTTGACTCTAAGTATTCCAACTGCTCTGACTGGATTTGAACCAGCATTTGGGGATCATTATTCATCTTGTTAGGCGAAGCAATGGCAGATTAAATGTGATTGAAAAGTGTGAGTTAACGCATTTGAGGTTCAAATAAGGGTAGGATATTCACCATCAATGATCAGACCCTCTGGACGATTGAGTGACAAAGGATCATCGCACATAAATCCAGAGAACCTAGAAGGTGGCAGCACTGGTAGGCAGCGTGGCGAAGGCAGTATTCAGCATGCCTACCACCATTAGCTGATGCACAGAATACAACTAGAGTTAGCTCCTGTTCCAGTTTTATAAACTTTATAAATACAAAACTGGAAGTGTGTGCACAGTTCTGGTCACCATAATATAGAAAGGATGTGATTGCACTGGAGAGGGTGCAGAGTAGATTGAATATTTCAATTATCAGAAGAGACTGCCCTGGCTGAGCTTGCCTTGGTACAGAGACAGACAAAGGGAGAGATGATCAAGGTATCGATCGGGTAAAGGGTGAAAAAACTTTTCCCTGTGGAGGGGTATCTAAGACCAAAGAGCATAGATTGAAGTAAGGAGTACAATGTTTAGACAACCTAGGGAAGTAGGGTGCTTATGGCCTGGGACACACTGCCTGAGAAGGTGGTGGAGGCAGGTACTCTGACAATATTTCAGGAGCATCTGGGTGAGCATTCGAAATGTAAAGGGAGAGTCGGCTATGGACCAAGTGGTGGTAAATGCAATTAGTACAGATAGACTAATGGATGGCACAAGCATGGTGGGTCAAAGGCCTGTTTCTGCACTCTACAATCAATGACTCTTGACACTAAGATTCAATCTTAACCATGGTGGCCCCACAGTACGTAGTTTCAAAATTACATTATGGACCCTCACCACCCGGGACATGCCTCTTCATGCCATCGGGGAGGAGGTACAGGAGCCTCAAGACCAACACTCAATGTTTCAGCAACAGGTTCTTCCCCTCCGCCATCAGATTTCTGAACGGTCCATGGACATGACCTCGTTATTCCTCTTTGGCACAATTTATTTATTTCTGTATATGAAAGTAATTTTTATGTCTTTCTGTCTTGCAATGTACTGCTGCCACAAAACAACAAATTTCATGACATATGTCAATGATAATAAACCTGATTTTGATACTCTCCATCCCTTGTCTGATTGAAATCAGCCACATTTTACCCTTTGACCAACACTGTTGTCCCCAATGCTACACCTCCCTGTGAACAGTAAGGTATCAGCACTGTGATCAGTGTCTGGCAACGTTTATTCAACAACTGACAGCGAGTGAAACTTCTGTGCATTTCCATTGTTTTCTGTTTCAAAGTTATATCTGTCACTCTGTCAGGATCAGTGATGAAATGTGGCCCTGAGCACTATATTCACATCCCTACACGTTGCCACTGGAACCATCTCACTGAGGATCTGATGGAGACCCAGCCCCTGCCCCTGCCCCCTGCACCCGGGATCACATCTCCCCTGCTTCTGGGATTTCAAATAACCTTGGACTGGTGTTTTGACCCAGAATGAAGAAAGCTGCATATTCTGCCCCTCAGATGTAACCACAACGACCACTTTCCCTCCTCCTTCCCTTCCCAGACGCTCCCATGAGAAGACTGTGTTCCCAGGACACAGGGAACAGTTCCCAGTCGCTGCTGTTGTTGTGTCTGACCTGCTCCCCACCACTGCCCCACTCTGGGCATCCTCCTGCTTCCCCACTCACTGCCGACAACCAAAGGACGGCAGATGCTGCGATCCAGGTGGGAACCGTTCTGATGCTGGAGGAGCTCAACAGCTCAGGCAGCGTCTGTGGGGGAGAGTAAACGAGACGGGCCGAGCGGCCTCCTCCTGCCTCTCAGCAGTAAATCAGCCAACTCACCGGCTGCGGCCGCTCCACTGTCGGTGGGGAAACCGGTTCAGCACCGCCCACAACTCCCCTCGGGGGGGAAATGGAAATAAATAAAACTGCGGCACATTCGCTCTGAGGTTTGACCGGGAGTTTGGGAGGGAGCGGGGTCTGCGGGGTAACGCTATTGGTTGTCACCAGGGATTGACATCCTGTCGCACCAATGGGAACAAAGTATCCCGCGCATCCTCTGTTGACAGGTAGCGGTTGGGCGCGCGCTCGGCCGTTGAACCGTCTCCGCGCGAGCCGAGCAGCGCGTGTGTGACGTAACAACCGCGCGTGACGAGATTTTTGTGACGTCAGACGCGCATGGCCAATTCGTGTGTGACGTCAGGTCCGCGAGCCGGGCAGTCGGTGTGTGACGTCATGACGCCGGAGGAGCTGAGCGGCCGCGCAGCCTCCGTGGGGAGAAGCAGATGGTCAACAGTTTGGGCTCAGGACCCTTCCTCAGGACTGAAGGTGGGAAAAGGGGCCCAATATATAGGAGGGGAAAGCAGAGCAGTGATGGGGAGAGCAGAGGGGAGGCGGGGTGGACACAGGGTGGGGAGAGGGAGATGCAGGGCAGAGATGGTGCTGGGCGGGGAGCAGACCCACCGGGGGAGGGTGACAGGTGGGGAGGGAGGGGAAAGGGGGCGGCAGTGGGATGGGTGGGGAAGGAGGGGTGAAGGAGGGAGGTGCGGAGAGAGCGGTCCCTGCCACAGGCAGAAAGGGGTGGCGAGGGGAAGATGTGCTTGGTGCTGGGTCCCGTTGGAGATGGCGGAAATGGCAGAACACATCAATCTCCGTCAGGGAGTCGGAGCTGACGGTGAGGGCGACGGTGGATCGGTCGGGCCGGTTACCGAAGAGCACGGCCTCCCTCCTCCTGCAGTTCACTCTGGCCCCCGATGCCAACTCCAACTGGCCGCAGATGCTGATCAATCTGTGAACTGACCATGGGTCCCAGCAGAAGATGGTGACATCGTCCATGTACAAGGAGGTTTTGCCTTCTGAGGGGCAGGTCATGCCTCACGAGCCTGATTGAATTCTTTGAGGATGACACAAAACACATTGATGAGGGTAGAGCAGTGGATGTGGTGTATATGGACTTTAGTAAGGCGTTTGATGAGGTTCCCCATGATAGGCTCATTCAGAAGGTCGAGAGGCATGGGATCCAGGGAAACTTGGCTGTGTGGATTCAGAATTGGGTCGTCCATAGAAGGCAGAGGGTGGTGTAGATGGAGTGTATTCTGCCTGGAGGTCAGTGACCAGTGTTGTTCCGCAGGGATCTGTTCTGGGACCCCTGTTTTTGAGATTTTTATAAATGACTTGGATGAGGATGTGGAAAGATGGGTTAGTAAGTTTGCAAATGACAGAAAGGTTGGTGGTGGTGTGGATAGTATAGAAGGTTGTCGAGGCTAACAATGGGACATTGATAGGATGAAAGTTGGGCTGAGAAGTGGGAGATGGAGTTGAACTTGGTAAGGTGTGAAGTGACTCACTTTGGACAGTTGAATTTGAAGGCAGATTACGGGGTTAATGGCAGGATTCTTAGCAGTACGGAGGAACAGAGGGATCTTGTGGTCCAAATCCATGGATCCCTGAAAGTTGTCACACAAGTTGATAGGGTTGTTAAGAAGGCATATGGCGTGTTGGCCTTCATTAGTCAGGGTGCTGAGTTCAAGAGCCATGAGGTAATGTTGCAGCTCTATAAAACACTGGTTAGACCACACTTAGAATATTGTGTTCAGTTCTGGTCACCTCAGGAAAGGAAATGTGGAAGCTTTAGACAGGGTGCAGAGGAGATTTACCAGGATGCTGCCTGGATTGGAGAACACCCGGATTGTCCTCTTTAATCCACCATTGGCACATTTTCCCATCATCCCTTTCCAGTCTGTCTAACACCTGAGCTGACCATATTACAAACTGTCCCAATTTTCTGACAATTCCCAAGATTCCTTCTTCAGACTGTAATATTGGATATTTAAGGATCAACATCAAAGCATTACCCAGAGGATAGAGGATGTGGAAGTGAGCGACGTTTACAGAAGGTGGCCGTGTGGAACATTTCCAATATAATACATGGAAGTGAGCAGTTACAGGAAAGGTGAGAACAGACTGCTGAATGGAATTGAAGGTGAACATAAAAGAGAAATATGTTTTAAACAATGCTTCCCACATTGGTGTGTGGTGGTGCAGCAGGTGGTGCTGCTACCTCCCAGCTCCAGGGTTTCATCCTTTACCTTGGGCACAGTCTGTGTGCACTCTGCACCTTCTCTCTCACTGTGTGTCGTTCCTCTGCGCTCTCTGATACTCACACATCCCAATGACGTGCTGGGTCTGGGAAATTACCACGGAGTTCAAGTTAATGGCAGAAGGAGTCAAAGGGGAGTTGGTGGGTATGTGTGAGGGAGAATAAGTTGAAGAGTGCAGAGAAAAAAGGAGGAAGGAATGAGACTCATTGAATTGTCCTCCCGAGAGCTGACTTGGACTCAGTGGGCCAAATGGCCTCCTGTAATGGTAAGTACAAGACACAGAGTCTGTAGAACTGAGTGAAAAGAGCAGCGAGGTCACGGACAGTATCTGGATTACGGAAGGGGAGGTGCTTGCCGTCTTGAGGCGAATTAGGGTGGATAAATCCCTAGGACCTGATGAGCTGTCTCCTCAGTCCTTGTGGGAGGCCAGTGATAGAAATTACAGGGGCCCTGGCAGAGATATTTAAAATGTCCTTAGCCACGGGTGAGGTGCCAGAGGACTGGAGGATAGCTGATGCTGTTCCGTTGTTCAAGAAAGGCTCTAAGAATAAGCCAGAAAATTATAGGCCAGTGAGCCTGACGTCAGTCGTGGATAAATATTGGAAGGTATTCTGAGGGACAGGATATATAAGTATTTGGATAGACAGGGCCTGATTTGGGATTGTCAACATGGCTTTGTGCATGGCAGGTTTTGTCGAACCAATCTCATTGAGTTTCTCAAGGAGGTTACCAGGAAGATTGATGAAAGGAAGGCGGTGGACGTTTTCTATATGAACTTTAGCAAGACCTTTGGCAAAGTGCTGCATGGGAGGCTGGTCCAGAAGGTTAAGTCGCTTGGCATTCAGGATGAAGTCATCAACTGGATTAGCAGGAGAAGCCATTGAGTGGTAGTAGATGGTTGTCTCTCTGATTGGAGGCCTGTGACTCGTGGTGTGCCACAGGGATCGGTGCTGGGACCGTTGTTGTTTATCATCTATATTAAAGATTTTGATGATACTGTGGTAAACTGGATCAGCAAATTTGCAGATGACATCAAGGTTGGGGGCATAGTGGACAGTGATGAAGGCTATCAAAGCTTGCAAAGTGATCTGGATCAGCTGGGAAAGTGGGCTGAAAAATGGCAGATGGAATTTCATGCAGACAAGTGTGAGGTGTTGCACTTTGGGAGGGATAACCAGGGTAAGACTTACACAGTGAATGGTAGGGCTCTGAGGTGTGCGGTAGAACAAAGGGACCTGGGAATAGAACATAGAACAGTACAGCACAGTACAGGCTCTTCGGCCCACGCTGTTGTGCCGACATTTTATCCTGCTCTAAGATCTATCTAACCCTTCCCTCCCACATAGTCCCCTATTTTTCTATCCATACATATCCATAGTTCCTTGAAAGTGGCATCACAGGTGGATAGGGTCGTAAAGAGAGCTTTTGGCACATTGGCCTTCATAAATCAGGGCATTGTGTACAGGAGTTGAGATGTTATGTTGAAGTTGTACCAGACGTTGGTGAGGCCAAATTTAGAGTATTGTGTGCAGATCTGGTCATCTACCTTCAGGAAAAAATTGACACGGATGTTGCTGAGACTTGAGGAACTGAGTTACAGGGACAGGTTGAATAGGTTAGGAGTTTATTCCCTGGAGAACTCACAGAAAAATACAAAATTCTGAGGGGTACAGACAGGGTGAATGCATGCAGGCTTTTTCCCCTCAGGTTGGGTGAGACTAGAACTGGAGGACATAGGTTTGGGGTGAAAGGTGAAATATTTAAGGGGAATCTGATCTGAGGGGGAACTACTTCACTCAGAGGGTGGTGTGAGTGTGGAACGAGCTGCCAGCGGGAGTGGGAGCTTCAGGTTCAATTGTAACGTTGAAGAGAAGTTTGATAGGTACGTGGATGAGAGAGGTATGGATGGATATGATCCAGGTGCAGGTAAATGGGATGAGGCAGAAAACCAGGTCGGCATGGACGAGATGGGCCAAAGGGCCTGTTTCTGTGCTGTAGTGCTCTGTGACTCCATGAGTTGATTCATTCGGGGAGGCAGAAATAGTCTCTCGTTAATCAGAGGACACAAGGAAGACCATCGACATTGATATAACTGACCCAAGGTTTAAAGGACAGATCCACAGAACACCAGGACTGGGTATTTATTCCAAGGCATTAATGTAGAGCAGGGCTGGGATTTTTGGGAAGCTGTTGAACAAAGAATGCTGGGAATCCAGCACTGGACTGGAAGGAAGATCATTCTGCACTGGTCTTGGTGAAAGCAGTGCAGTAACCTGAGCATTACCTGTGCACAGGCAACCTTTTAAATAGAAGTCACTGTAGATTGGGGAAGATTGAGATTCAATGTAACTGCTGGGGGTTTGGGAGGACAACAGCCTCAGTATTGGATGGTGCAGCAGAAAGATAATCCTTAGTGAGATGCCCACAGGGCTGTTGGGACTGCACTGGTTTATAACAATTGCACAAACTATGCGGCCAACACAAAGTGCACGAGTTGTGTGGCCGTCACTGAATAAGTGCAGGAGCAGGAGAAGCGAGTTGGATCTGAGGTGTGGAGACAAGTGTTGAAGCAGCGGAGGGGGAGGGAGAGAGATGTGGAGGTTTCCAACACTTGACTGCAGTCAGTATCAAGCACGAACCAGCCGAGCAGGTCAGACTTTGACCTGCAGAGTCACCTTGTGGAAGGTCAAGTGGAGCTTCTCTTCCCAGAGCATGGAGGAGGGAGGGGTGTCAGGGGAGGGGCGGTAAGGAGGGGTGTCGGGGGGGCAGTGAAGAAGGCGGGGTGTCGGAGGGGCGGTGAGGAGGGAGGGGTGTCGGAGGGGAGGGGTGTCGAGGGGAGCAGAGCGGTGAGGAGGGAGGGGTGTCGGGGGAGGGGCGGTGAGGAGGCGGGGCAGTGAGGATGGAGGGGCGTCGGAGGGGAGGGGCATCGAGGGGAGCGGAGCGGTGAGGAGAGAAAGGTGTCGGGGGGGAGTGAGTGAGGAGGGAGCCCGCAGGAGGGGTTGGGAGGGGACAGACGTCCCCACCCCTGAGACACCAGGCAAGGTCACTTGGTTCCAAACAACTGCTTGATTGATCATTACAGAATGTCTCCCTCGTGCTTCCTGCTCCCTCCCCTCTCACTCCCTACTTTCCCACCATGGATTCCCCTCACCCTCCCTCCTTTCACACCCAGTATTCCCCTCCCCCTTTGACCACCCCCACCAGATTTCCCTCTCCCTGCCCCCACTCCACACCAAAGACACAGCTGGATCCTCCATTCACACCACCAGCCCCTTTCCTCAGCCGCCCCCCTCATCTCTTCACACAGACTACCTCCCCCCATCTACACTCTGTGTCGCCACACAGGGTTCTCGACCCCGAAACATCGAGTGTCCCTCTGCCCCAACAGACACCGCCTGAACCACCGAGTCCCTCCAGTGGAGACGGAGGGATGTGGATGCTGGAGTCTGGAGTAACACACAGATTCTGTAACCCCCGCTACACCCCTCCCCATCTCTGTAACCCCCTCCTGCCCCTACACCCCTCCCTGTCTCTGTAACCCCCTCCGGCCCCTACACCCCTCCCCATCTGTAACTCCCTCCAGTACCTACACCCCTCCCCAACTCTGTAACCCCCTCCTGCCCCTACACCCCTCCCTGTCTCTGTAACACCCCTCCCCAACTCTGTAACCTCCTACACCCCTCCCTGTCTCTGTAATGCCCCTCCCCAACTCTGTAACCCTCTCCGGCCCTACACCCCTCCCCATCTCTGTAACCCCCACTACACCCCTCCCCATCTCTGTAATCCCGCTGCACCCCTCCCCATCTCTGTAACCCCTGCTACACCCCTCCCGGTCTCTGTAACTCCCTCTACACCCCTCCCTGTCTCTGTAACTCCCTCTTGCTGCCACACCCTTCCCTTCTCTGTAACCCCTTCCAGCCCCTACACCCCTCCCCGTCTCTGTAACCCCCTCCAGCACCTACACCCCTCCCTGTCTCTGCAAACCCGCCAAGTTCCTCCTGCATCTTGTGTGTTGCTCCAGACTCCAGCATCCACATCTCTTGTATCTCCACTGGAGGGACTCGGTGGTTCGAAGCGGTGTCTGTTGGAGCAGAGGGACACTCAACGTTACGGGGTCGAGGAGCCTGTGTCAGAATGGAGAGTGTAGATGGGAGGAGGTAGTCGGTGTGAAGAGGTGAGGAGGTGGCTGAGGGAAGGGGCTGGTCAGGTGATAGGAGGCTGTAGCTCAGCCTATGTTGTGGAGTGGGAGCGGGGAAGGGGCAGGGAGTGGGGAATCTGGGGTGGGAAAGTGGGAGGGAGAGCAGAGAAGGAGAGCCCTTCATTCTCTGCACATTCATGTGCTGATCTAAGAGCCTCTGAAATGTCTCCATCATCCCAACATCCACATCGGGCTCCCAGAACTCGATGTTCCTGCCCATCTCCGGGCTCTGGTCTGAGCGCTCCGGAATATGGCTGCCCAGTGTCGGTGTTCCTTCAGTGCCACGTGAGATCCACAGCCCAACGTGCCGCAGGACTCCCCCCGGTACGGAGTCCCGCTGGTGGTGACGGGGAGGTCTTTAGATGTGGCCATTGGAGAGAAAGGGAAAGGGTAGGGTAGTTAGGGCGCAGAAACAGTGTCCCGGTATTCCTGCACACACGCGCTCACCTTCTCCTGCTGCATCTGCTCCGTGATCCCGGGGTGGGTCTGCCCCAGGGATACGGAGACAGGAACTGTGCACGGTGCTCCCGGTATGGGTCTAACACAAGGATACGGAGATGGGAATTGTGCACTGTGCTCCTGGTGTGGGTCTGACCCAGGGATATGGAGACGGGACCTGTGCATGGTGGTCCCGGTGTAGGTCTGACACAGGGATGTGGAGATTGAAACCATACACAATGTTCTCAGAAGCACAGGTCTGCGATTGGTCTGGGAGCTGACGTTGCCTCTCAGTCGTACAAGTGGTGATAAGAATAATTGGGGGAATGTATTAATACACAATGAGGCAATCCTGAAGTACAGTCAGGCTGTGTTAATGCTCACTGGCCTTCCTTGTGGCAGGAACAGCCTGGTGCCAGAATGTATCAATGCAGAAGTCAGGAAAGTGTGCAGTAAAGGCAGGCTTGTCAGTCTGATCAGTCAAGGGGTGAGGGGATTCCCGTATGAAGAGCAATTAATTGTTTGGATGGGTGGAAGTGTGCGGGTTATAGCTGGGTGCCCTCGGAATTCTGGAGAGCGGAGGCTGAGTCTCTGGGGGGAGAAGGACAGGGCAGGGTCGAGAGGCTGAATGGCTTTTTCCCGCTCTTAATTCCCACGGAGATTTGTGTTGGTGGAGAACTCACCCAAAGGCAACTCTTGCAGTGATACAGCTTGATCCTCAGGCGCTTGAAAGACAGAAATGTCTGGGTCCTTGCTGGTTCTTCTGATGCTTTCTACAGTGGGACAAGAATAGAGGGAGTTCACTCTGTGTCTGACCCCCAGAGTGTGTGATGGGACGGTGTAGAGGGAGTTCACTCTGTGTCTGATCCCAGTGTGTGATGGGATGGTGTAGAGGGAGTTCACTCTGTGTCTGAGCCCCAGCATAAGATGGGATGGTGCAGATGGAGCTTCACTCTGTGTCTGACCCCCAGAGTGTGATGGGGCGGTGTAGACAGAGCTTCACTCTGTGTCTGACCCTGGCAGTGTGTGATGGGATGGTGTAGGGGGAGTTCACTCTGTGTCTGACCCCCAGAGTGTGTGATGGGACGGTGTAGAGGGAGTTCTCTCTGTGACCGACCCCCAGAGTGTGTGATGGGACGGTGCAGAGGGAGGCTGAGTTACTGATTCTACTTTCTGACCTTCTGAGCCCCAGTCCCCTTGTACTCCTGCCTCACTCCCTCCCGTAATATCAGCCCTCCCCTCCACTGCTGCCCCTCCCTTCTCTCACTCACCACTCTGGGATGTTCAGATGCCTTCCCCACACCCTCACCTCGTGATGTACATCAGACCGCGCCCATTGACTCCGACCAGCTGTCAGTAATCCACCTGCACTGTAGAACTGCTTTGTACGTTCAGGTAAAGGGCCCGTACCTCCAACCTTTCCTGGTCGTTCGCTCTTCTTCGCTGGTCTCTCCCCACTCGCTCTCTCCCCACTCCCTCTCCCGTTCCCCCTCCTCTCTCACCACTCACTCCTTTCCACAATGTTGTTTCTATACTTCCTCTCTGAGTTCCTCACTTTCTCCTCTCCCGTTCCCTCGCTGCTTTCTCCTCTCCATCTCCCGTTCCCTCACTGTTTTCCCTTCACCCTCTCTCACTCTCTCGTTGCCCCAATATCTCCGGCCACTCACACAGCCACTCGCTGCTTCACCTCTGCCATGTACTGAAGAAGTGAATTATGTGAAGCAACGGAGCGCTCGGTGTCCCCACTGAATTCTGACGGCAGAGGGTGAGCCCAGGACCTGACCACTGGCACCTCCACCTCACTCACAGGTGACGTGTCTGCTTCACAATTCATTGCTGATCTTGAACCAAACTCGCTCCTTCCCCGTCGCTGGTTCCCACCAACTGACACCCGGCACCCATCTCCCCGTTGTCATGGTTTTCCTTCCCATGCCGTGTGATATCAACTGCGTTGAAATTTAAGTTCAGTTCTAATTCCAGAATTTGGAAAACAACAACCGATCACCGTGGTAACGGTGAGCAGGGAACAAGCGGATTGTGGTAAAAACCTGTTGGGTTCAGTCCTGTCCGTCAGGGGAGGAGATGTCTGGTCCACACCCGGTCCGGCCCATGGGTGACTCCAGACCCAACACTTCCTGGGCACCCTCTGAAATGGCCCAGCAGGTCACTGAGTAACACTGTTTCAGCACTATCCAGACAGGAACCTTGGAAAATTGTTCACGACACACTCACTGTCTCTACAGCCACCAAGTTCAAGTTTTTTGTCAGAGACGACCATCCCCGGGGGATAAATGCCGTGAAAATTCACGTTTTGCAGCAGCAGCACAGTCCGTTACAGACATGACAAACATCAATTATATCAAGTGAAATCAACATCAATTATACAGAACTTACATGATGCAGTGGACAAAAATAACAGAAATACATTAGTGCAAGTTGTGGGAAATATCGTCCCAGGTAGAATTAGTGTCTTTCAGGTGGGTTCATGAACCTGACGGCAGTGGGGAAGGAGCTGTTGTTGAACCTTGAGGTGTGGGTCTTCAGGCTCCTGTACCTCCTGCCTGATGGCAGCATCGAGAAGAGGTCATGGCCCAGATGGTGGGGTCCCTGATGATGGATGTTGCCTTCCTGAAGCATTATCTCTTGTAGATATCCTCGATGGTGGGGAGAGCTGTATCTGTGATGGAACTGGCTGAGTCTACCACTCTTGTGATCCTGTACATTGGAGTTCCCATCCCAGGCCGTGATGCAGCCAGTCAGAATGCCTCCCACTGTACTTCAGTAGAAGTTTGTCAGACTTTCTGATGACAAGCTGGATGTCTTTAAACTTGAAGAAAGTAGAGCTGTTGATTGTGTGTATGAGACATTGACACCCAGGAACTTGAAGCTGCTCACCCTTTCCAGCACAGACCCCTCAATGAGGACTGGTATGTGTTCACCTGATTCCCCTCCCTGAAGTTCACAGTCACTTCCTTGGTTTTGCTGAGGTTGAGTACAAGGTTGTCGTTATGACACCTCTCAACCATTCAAGGGCTTCCTTTAGTTCCAGTGTCCTTAATTTCTCCAGTACTTCCTAATTAGTGACATTAATTACTTCCCGTTCCACTCTCAGATGAGCCTGGATTCCCACACATTTCTACAGCATTTCCTGTGCCTTCTGCAGTGAAACTACAGAGAGAATCTTTCCCTCAGGCCTCACCCACTTCTTTATAGCCCATTATATTTCCCTTATCGCTCTCACCATCAGACCCACATCATTCATTTACGTTGTTGCAGACTCCCCACAAAATCCTTCGGTTTCATGTTTTGCTGATTTGCTCCCATAATCCACTTGCTTTTTATCAACAATTTTGCTCTTTTTGGGCGGCTTGGGGTGGATCTGGTGGGAGGGGATTAGGAACGAAATTGGTACATTGGTTTCTTCTTGTCACACGGACCGAGGTCCAGTGAAAAACTTTGTTTTGCCTGCCATCCCTGCGGATCATTTCATCACATCAGTACATTGAGGTCGTACAGGGGAAACAGTGACAGAAAGTGTTACAGTGACAGAGAAAGTGCAGTGCAGGCAGACAATGAGGTGCAAGGCCATAACGAGGTAGTATGTGAGGTCAAAAGTCCATCTTACCCTACTAGTGAACCGTTCAATAGTCTTATGTCAGTGAGGTAAAAGCTGTCCTTGAGCCTGGTGGTACGTGCTTTCAGGCTTTTGTATCTTCTGCCCGATGGGAGGGGGGAGAAGAGAGAATGGGTGGGTGGGGTCCTTGATCACACTGGCTGCTTTACCGAGGCAGTGAGAAGTGTAGACAGAGTCCAAGGAGGGGAGGCTGGTTTCCGTGATGCATCTGGATCGGATGGTTTCTGTGGTGCATCGAGAAAAATTGGTGCGGGTCAATGGGGACATGCCAAATTTGTGTTGATGGTGGTTCAGGACCCTCCGTTATCCCACAGAAAAGTAATAGGGCGGCCTCTGACCCAGAGGTCCTCATGACTTGTCCCACCTTGTCTCACGCCCCCACGATTGTGAGGCCTGACACTGTCAATGAAGGTCGGAGTACAATCCCCTGGGGGTGGTGTCTCCACCACATTATGTTGTGGCCTCGGCCGGGTTGATCCCTCCAAGGACAGACCCTGACTTCCTCCTTGTTCTGCTCTCCCTCGTCTCAGCTTTGGGCATCCTCTCTGAAAGTGTCCCTCCCGGCCACAGTTGTAACGTTGAGATATTCCACCTTCAGTTTTCCCCGTTCCCCACACCGTTCCATTTCCCTGACCTCTGCCCATCCTCGCTACTTGACAGGGCAGTGGGGGGACATTTGGGGTGGGGACCCTCCCCTCGTTTCCCCAGGCAGTCGCCTGACCTTTAATGGACGTCCCCACCCACCGGAGGCTGCGGGTGGTCTCCCTGTCTCCTTTTCCCATGCTCTGACCATGGCCCTCAGTCCCCAGGCCTCAGGATGTGTCGGTCAGTGGGATCACACGGTTCCAATGCCTTTCTACACCCGTCGGTGCTGGGAGACACCAGTGTTGCGAACCATCTGTTCATGGGCTCTGGTCCTCAATGGTCCCGATCGGATGCTGTCCATATACCCCTTGGAACCCTGCCCATAGACAGGGCACAAATGCAGTGGGGTTTCCATCTCTGGGAACGGTTGTTTAGTGTGCCCACGGGTCCCTCTGGGAATGCCCGTCACGTCAGTACAGCATTCTTTAACTCCTCACTTGTTCCCCCACCGTGTCACTGTGCTTCTGGCAAAGATACAAACACATTCTCGTCCCTTTCCTATCCTCGGCATCATCCAGACTGTGTCCTGCTCTCCAGTGATGTTGCCTGGAACAGCTCCTGAGGATTAGCCCCGGGCACACGTGTCCCAATATCCTTGGCCGTACCCTTCAGCTGCTGTACCCCAAGGGGGTAATGTATGTTATGTTCTGGGTTTTTATTTCCTGCCCGGCTCCCCCTCCCTGGCATTAACTGAGGGGTGGGGGGGGGGGGGGGCAGTGGTGCAGACGGCAGCACCGGCTCCTTTTGGTGTGTGTTGGCGGGGGACCCTCGGGAGGAGGCTCCCTGTCATCACCGTGACCGTATCTGGGTGCTTCATCCGCTGAGTCCTCCCGGTATCTGCCTCCATCACCACCTTCCTCCCCTGCTTCACATCCCAGAGCACATCTTCCTCCTCTGAGCAGTGAGCTGCTCCTGCCGCTGTTCTACTTGCTGTAGACGGTGTGATCTCCAGAGTTACGTTGCTCTCCCTGTGCTGATTTCTGGGGCACATTCAGGGCTGGTTTGAAGTCCCTGCGCTGTTTCCTCAATCTCTCCACTTCGCCCTCAGCTACTTGTGCTTCTTG
This sequence comes from Pristis pectinata, assembly GCF_009764475.1. Classification (NCBI taxonomy): domain Eukaryota; kingdom Metazoa; phylum Chordata; class Chondrichthyes; order Rhinopristiformes; family Pristidae; genus Pristis; species Pristis pectinata. Next base: position 44,103,901 of record NC_067423.1, on the reverse strand, counting down.
GTCTCACTTCCTCTTTTCTTTAACCAGTTTTCACACTGCAACTGAGACTGGTTCATGTGCACCAGATCCACGCCTCTCTGTCGTTTCATTCAGCACCATGGTCAGCACAGACGGTGTGGTCCAAAGGGCCTGTTCCTGTGCTGTTCCGTGTTCTCTGTGCTTTCAGAGCACTTGAATCCCTTTTATTGGATGGATTCATTCTGTCACTCCTTCCATCGAGAGCCCTGGTAACTCACAAGTGGGCACAGAAAGATGCAAACAGTGGAAGTGAGGGATCAGGGAGCCTGCCAGTGTCCCTGAGGGGGAGATTAAAACCAGGGAGCTCCTGCTGCCCACCACTGGCTCACTGCAGTTCTCCCGCTTGCTCTGAGTCCCCAGCCCCTTGCAGAGGCAGGACCAGAGGGTCAGAGCGTTGAGCAGCAGCTTCACAGGGAGGGGGAGGATCTGGATCCCAGTCCCATCGCCCCCACACAGGGTCAGTGTAAGAACCTGCCTTCTGCCAGTAGCTGCTGGCGTGAACACTGAAGCAGTTTTCCTGAATTTGAATCTGTACAACTGAATCTGTCGTCACCAACGATACCTCTTCCTGGAGAATCCGCTCCGTCCTTCCCTGCAACGTCCCAAACCATCTCACCCTCATCCCACGTCCCCCCTGTTTCCAGGGACGTCCCCCTTGACCATTCTGGGACTGTGGCAGCACCCGGCCAACCTCAGGCCCTCCCCACCCAGTCCGCTCCCTCCCTCCCTCCCCTCACGTCACCGACTCCTGTGTCTGTTCCACCCGTCCCACCCTCACTGTGTTCTCCCCACCAAACTGCAGCGACTCTCACCTCTCTGCACTGCTGGAACTACAGAACGTCAAACAGAAGACATTTCTCAGACCCTGCCGGCAGGCAGTTGCAGGTTTATTGAGCACGCATCAAGCAATCGCGATACAACCCGTCGCCGTTACAAGCACATAATATTCAGGAACGGAGGCGAGTGCCGACTGCCTCAGTCGTCAGCCCTTTAACCCCTTGCAGACTGAGCTCCCCCTCCCTCTGCCTCTCCATCCCACCTGTGGGATCAGCGGTCCCTGGCCCTGTCCGTCGGTAGAAGTGTGAAAAACCTGCCCCTCGGCTCCCTCTCCATCTCTCCCCTCTCACCTCAAACCTCTGCCCTCAAATGTTAGGCTCCCCTACCCTGGGAAATATAATGTGTGTGTGTGTGTGTGTGTGTGTGTGTGTGTGTGTGAGAGAGAGAGAGAGAGAGACAGAAAGAGACAGTGTGTAAGTGAGAGAGACACATTTTGTGTGAGTGTGAATGTACATGAGAGACAAAGTGTATATGAGATTGTGTGTGTCTGAGACAGTGTGTGTCTGTGAGAGTGAGAGAGACAGAGTGCATGTGTGTATATCTATGTGTGAGAGAGACAGATTGTGTGTATGGCTGTGTGTGTCTGTGTCTGAGAAAGACACACACATAGAGTGTGAGGGTGAGATGGAGAGTGTGTGAGGTTTAATGTGTTGTAGTGTGGTCAGGAGTGTTTGTAGGTGTGTGTGTGTGTTTTCCTCAGGATACCATCACAATGAACTCCAGAGACCAGAGGGGTCCTGCAGTGAGGGGTGCGGGTGTGATCAGTATTTACAGGGACCGGACACTGTGGACGGTGTGTGATGTCTCACACTTCCCCAGTGCTGCAGTGAGGGGTGTGGGTGTGATCAGTGTTTACAGGGACCGAACACTGTGTACGGTGTGTGGTGTCTCACACTTCCCCAGTGCTGCAGTGAGGGGTGTGGGTGTTATCGGTGTTTACAGGGACCGGACACTGTGCACGGTGTGTGATGGATCTCCCCACCAAGCAGGAGATCTGCCCCCCACCGCCCCGCTGAAACAGGCCAGTGTGTGGGGTCACTCTCAGTCCTGCAGTGCCGGGCTCACTGCTCAGTGATGGGATCAGACTTCACCGTGGGACCGAGACCAAAGGCTCAGCGCCTGCAGCAGACAGAGAATCTTTCTTCTTCAATCTTTTTATTAAATTTCAAATGACTACACAGAGCAACAGTGATGCTGCACCTGGTGTGAAGAGACCGGGATTACAGTAATAACAGTGACATCTAGACTCACAGCCAGTACAATATTTCATCTGAACCTCCCAATCTCTTACTGAATGAACATGAGACAAAAAACATTGAAAAGAAATGTGATGATATGAAAAGAGAACCTCAAAATTAAACAGTAATAACAAACAAAAGCAAACCAAAACCTACAAAAAAAAGGATTGTTATTTCTTCGGTTGAAAAACATTATGACTTTAGCTCCGCTCCTCGATATTCAAATAGAAGGTTATTGAAAGGGATTTGAAAAAGGTCAGCTGACATCACATGAAATACTGAATGAATGGGCTCCAAATGTAAGCAAAGGGTCAACAGAGCCACTCCTAATTTTCTCTAAGTTTAAACATGTTATAGTTTGAGAAAACCATTGAAATGTGTTGGGGGGTACAGGGTCCTTCCATTTAAATAGAATGGATTTCCTGGCCATTAATGTAACAAATGCAATCACAGGACAAGCTGAAGCGGATAGATGGCCGGAATCCATCACTGGCAACCCACAAATTGCAGTAATAGGATGAGGCTGTAAATCAATATTCAATACAATTGAAATAATATTAAGAATGTCTTTCCAATATTTTTCCAAAAGAGGGCAGGACCAAAACATGTGTGTAAGGGAAGCCACCTCCAAATTCCATCTGTCACATCTAGGATTTATATGGTGATAAAAACGAGTGAACTTGTCCTTGGACACATGGGTCCTGTGAACCACCTTAAACTGCATCAGAGTGTCTGGCACAAAATGAAGATGTATTAACTAATTGGAGAATTTTCTTCCATGTCTCTATAGGTAAAAGTATCTGAAGCTCTCTTTCCCATTCATTCTTAATTTTATCAAGGTTCTCCAGACGTATTTTCATAATCAGATCATAAATTATTGTTATCAAGCCCTTCTGATAAAGATTAAAACCTAAATTTTTTTTCTGTAATTTCAATTTTATGTGGTATTGGAAACTTTAAAACAACTTTAAAATAACTTTAAAAAAGTTCTAATCTGTAAATATCGAAAAAGAATGTGATCGAGGCAAATTGTATTTATCAGACAACTGTTCAAAAGACAAACATCAATGAATAGATCATGAAAGGATGTTATTCCCTTCATTTTCTATAAAGAAAAAGCTAAATCAATTGATTGGTTGGAAAAAAAATTGGATTGGATAGGACTTGATAAAATGAATTTATTCAATCCGAAAAATTTATGAAATCGAAACCATATTCGGATTGTATGTTTAGTTATCGGGTTAGTCATTTGTTTCTTCAATTTAGTAAGTGCAAAGGGGAGCGAGGCTCCTGAAATAGAAGCTAATGAAAACCCTTGCACTGACTCATACTCAAGATACACCCATCGGGGACGTTGAATTACATCGAAATCTTGCGTCCAAAAAATTAAATATCTAACGTTAATTGCCCAATAGTAAAATCTAAAGTTAGGCAAAGCCATACTGCCATCCTTTTTTGATTTTCGTAAATATTTCTTAGTTAACCTTGGGTTTTTATTCTGCCATATATATGAAAGATGTTTAGAATCAATAATATCAAAAAAGGATTTCGAGATGAAGTCTGGAACCTCTTGGAATAAATACAAAAATTTTGGTAAAATATTCATCTTAACCACATTGATTCAACCAATCAATGACAGAGACAGTGGGGACCATTTAGGAAGCAATTGTTTAACATGATTGATTCAGGGTAAATAGTTCACTTTGAATAAGTCCTTATGCTTCTTGGTAATTTTAACATCCAAATAAGTAAAATAATTAGTCACTAATCTAAATGGTAATTGCCTATAGATTGGGATTTGCATATTTAATGAGAAAAACTCACTCTTATTGAGATTTAATCTATAGCCAGAAAAAACACTAAATTGAGCAAGCAGTGATAATGCTGCAGGAATGGATTTCTCAGGGTTAGAGTATAAAGTAACAGGTCAGCTGCATATAGTGAGATCTTATGCGTCCCATTTCCACGAGTAATACCAAGTATGTGAGAAGAGGCCCAAAAGGCAATTGCCAAGGGTTCCAAGGCAATAACAAATAGTAAAGGAGTTAAAGGGCAGCCCTGTCTAGTGCCTGGAAAAAGCCTGAAAAAGGGGGATCTCTGATTATTGGTAAGTACTGAAGCCAAAGGTGTATGATATATCAATCGCGGATATAAAATTTGGGCTAAAATTAAATTTCTCAAGTGTGTTAAATAAATATTCCCATTCGGGGCGGCACAGTAGCATAGCGGTTAGCACGATGCTATTACAGCGCCAGTGATCGGGGTTCAAGTCTGTAAGGAGTTTGTACGTTCTCCCGTGTCTGCGTGGGTTTCCTCCAGGTGCTCTGGTTTCCTCCCACATTCTAAAGATGTACAGGTAGGTTAATATGGGGTTTAAAATGGGCGGCACAGTCTTGTTAGGCCGGAAGGGCCTGTTACCACGCTGTAAGTAAAATTCTAAAAAAAATTCTCTTTTTATAAAGCTCCAAATTGGGAGCAACAGAGTATTTTTTATCAATTTCTTTAATTTTATCAACCAATATATGTAATTCATTATTAGTTCGTTTTTTCAATCCAGCAGAGTATGAAATAATTTGAACATGGATATGAGGTTTAAAGATATCCCATAATATCCCACTGGAATTTCTTCCACAGAATTAGTTGAGGAGAAAAAGGAAATCTGTTCTTTAATAAAGTTAACAAAGTTTAAATCGTGAAGTAGAGAAGAATTGAATCCCATTGTCGGGCACCAGAGGCTCCATCCACTAATTGGATTGATAGATTCAATGGGGCGTGATCAGAAACGGCAATTGCATTGTACTTACAGTCAGTAACAGATGGAGCTAATCGAGAGTCGATAAAGAACTCATCAATTCTAGAGCAGCTGTGATAGACATGAGAAAAGAATGAAAACTCTATCATATGGGTGTAGAAATCTCCAAACTTCTAAAATTCTGGAATCAACTAAAAATGAATGAATAAAAACAGCGGATTTGTTTGGCAGTACGTGATTCGACACAGACCTATCCATCGAAGGGTTTAAACAGCAATTGAAATCTCCACCCATAATCAAGATATATTTGTTTAAATTAGGAAAAGGGCAGACGGAGAATCAGCAGCAGGGCAACAACAGACCAGGGCTGGGCAGCATTAACCCTTTGTGGACAGAAACGAGGCCAGCGTGAGGCGGAGGCAATGAGGGTCTGTGCTGGGACGGGCGAGGGGTGGCACCCCTCAGTCCTCTGCAGGGCCCTCGGAACACTGCTGCAGCTCCAGCTGTGGGTTAGGGTCACCAAACATCTCCCGGAGCTGTAACCCAGAGAAGGACAACAGTGAATCACTGTGGGATGTGGGGGGGTCTGGGGGAAAGGGGTGTGAGGGGGGTCTGGGGGAGAGGCAGGGACAGTGGGGGAGGGAGACGGAGGGGCTGGGGTGGGAGGGAGAAGCAGAGATGAGGGAATGGGGGTGGTGTGGAGTGAAGAGGGGGTGGAGGGGTTGACTCTGGATGGGGGACGGAGGGGTGGGGGAGAGGGGAGAGAGGGGGAAGGACAAGGAGGGGGAAGAGGGGAAAGGGGGATGTGGGGATGGAGAGAGAGAGGGTGTCGGGGATGGAAATGGGGTACAGAGTGGGGAGAGACTGGGTGAGACAATGGTGGACAGATTAGATGGGGAGTGGGAGAGAAGGGCAGTGACGGGGGGATAAAGGGGGGAGAAATGGAGTAGAGGGGCAGAGAGAGAGAAGGGGAAGGGGAGGGTAAGAGGATCTCCCCTCCGTGAGGACTGACAGTGAGGGGGGAATCTCCCCTCCCCCCACCCCGTACACTCTCTGACCCACAGAGAGGACAGACAGTGAGAGGGGATCTCCCCCACCCCGTACACTCTCTGACCCACAGAGAGGACAGACAGTGAGGGGAGATCTCCCCCACCCCTGTCTCTCCCTCCCCCACCCCGTACACTCTCTGACCCACAGTGAGGACAGACAGTGAGGGGAGATCTCCCCTACCCCCCCCCCACCGTCTCTCCCTCCCCCACCCCGTACACTCTCTGACCCATGGTGAGGACAGACAGTGAGGGGGGATGTCCCCCACAACCCGTCCCTCCCTCCCTCCCCCACCCCGTACACTCTCTGACCCACGGTGAGGACAGACAGTGAGGGGGGATGTCCCCCACCCCTGTCCCTCCCTCCCCCACCCCGTACTCTCTCTGACCTACAGTGATGACAGACAGTGAGGGGAGATCTCCCCTACCCCCCCCCACCGTCTCTCCCTCCCCCACCCTGTACACTCTCTGACCCACAGTGAGCACAGACAGTGAGGGGGGATCTCCCCCACCCCCCGTCCCTCCCCCACCCCGTACGCTCTCTGACCCACAGTGAGGACAGACAGTGAGGGGGGATCTCCCCCACCCCGTACACTCTCTGACCCACAGTGAGGACAGACAGTGAGGGGAGATCTCCCCCACCCCCCTCCCTCCCTCCCCCACCCCGTACACTCTCTGACCCACAGTGAGGACAGACAGTGAGGGGAGATCTCCTCCACACTCCCTCCCTCCCTCCCCCACCCTGCACACTCTCTGACCCACAGTGAGGACAGACAGTGAGGGGGGATCTCCCCCACCCCCCCGTCCCGCCCCCCTCCCCCACCCCGTGCACTCTCTGACCCACAGTGAGGACAGACAGTGAGGGGGGATCTCCCCCACCCCCCCGTCCCTCCCCCACCCCGTACACACTCTGACTCACAGTGAGGACAGACAGTGAGGGGGGATCGCCCCCACCCTCCCTCCCCGAACACTTCAGTCCCTCACCTTTTCCCGAGTGGCTTCCATCACTTCCTCCTCAGTCATGTCTCCGCTCGATGTCACCTTCACCTGAATCCACCAGTGCCCGTCACCTGAACACAACGGCCCGGGGACAACACACAGGTCACAGTTAGCTCCATCCCTGCTCACAGCACGTGTCCCCCTCTCTCTCCCTTCTCATGGACCCTTCATTCCCCCTGTCCCAAACTCCTCTGTCCCTCCCCCCTCCCCGGGACAAATCTCTCCTGTGTTCTCTTCTCACCATCTGGTGGCAGGAGGGAGAGGGAGAGGGGGATGGAGAGGGAGGGATGGAGAGAGAGACACACAGGGAGAGACGGAGGGAGGGAGTAAGAGACAGAGAGAGAGAGACAGAGGGAGGGATGGAGGGGGAGACAGACCGAGTTATTCAGCAGGGTCACAGACCCTTCTGCCCAACGTCCGTGCCGACCAAGTTGCCGTCCTGGCTGGTGCCATTTCCCCACATTTGGCCCACGTCCCTCTGAACCTTTCCTCTCCATCAACCTGTTCAAATTTCTTTTCAGTGCTGTAAGTGTCCCCACCTCTGCCACTTCCTATGGCAGCTCGTTCCACACACCCACCACCCTCTGTGTGAGAAAGGTGCCCCTCAGGTCCCCTTTAAATCTCTCCCCTCTCACCTTCAACCCGTGCCCTCTGGTTTTAGTCTCTCCAACCCTGCGGAGGAGACTGTGACCATCCACCTTCTCTGTGCCCCTCATGAGTTTATAAAGGTCACCCCTCAGCCTCCATCCCTCCAGGGAGAACAGTCCCAGCCTGTCCGCTCTCTCCCTATAACTCAAACCCTGCCGTCCCGGGAACATCCCTGTGAATCTTTCCTGCACCCTCTCCAGTTCAGTCACTCTCTCCTCACAGTACGGTGACCAGAACTGCACACAATACTCCAGGGGCCGTCTCACCAACACTCTGCACAGCTGTAACAAGACCTGCCGAGCCCCGTACTCAGTGCCCTGTCCGACGAAGGCCAGCGTGCCACATGCCTTCTTCACCACCGTCCACCTGTGTTGCCATATTCAGGGAACGATGTACCTGTACCCTGAGCTCTCTCTGTCCTACAGCACTCTTGAGGCACATACAGGTGGCCACATCCCTGGGGCCCTGTCTCAATGGATCCGGGGACTTGGTGGGAAGCAAGGGAAGGAATTGCTGGGGCCGTGGCAGGGGTTTCTGTCTGGAGATGTTCCCTCTGTTTCCCTCATCAGTCTGTGCCGTTCTAAATGTAGGGAGATCTGTCCCTCGGAATCACCTCCAGTAACTCCCTCACCACGGACATTTGGCTCACTGGCCTGTGGTTCCCTGCCTTGTCATTGTGGCCCTTCTTAAATAAGGGGATAACATTAGACACCCTCCAGTGGGGTGGGGGGTGAGACAGAGAGAGAGAGGGGTGTAGAGGGGGGAGAAAGAAGGGGGTATAGAGAGAGGCGGTAGCAGAGAGGGGAGGGGAGGGAAATGGGGGTGAGGGGTGAAAGGGGGAGACAGTGGGGGAGGACGTGGGGGTAGAAGGGGAGATGGGGAGGGGTGGAGAGAGAGCGGGGGGCAGAGAGTTGGAGAGGGGGACAGGAATGGGGGAGGGAGAGGGGGTGGAGCAAGGGGGTGGTGAGGGTGTGGGAGAAGAGGTTGAGAGGGGAGGGAGGGCGGGTAGGGGGAAGGAGGGGGAGAGAGTAGGTGAGCAAGAGGGGGGTGAGAGAATAGGGGTGAGAGGTAGGGGAGGGGTTGGGAAAGGGGGAGAGGCAGGTGGGTGAGAGGAGGAGAGACGGGTGCGAGAAGGGGGAGTTAGGGCAGGGGGAGAGAAGGGGAAAGGGGGCAGAGAGAATGCAGGAGTGAGGGGGGAGGGGGTGTAGAGAGGAGGTACAGAGGGTGGAGAGGAGAGAGGGAGGAGGAAGAGAGCAGAGGGAGAGATGTGGGGAATGAGAGAGAGTGACAGTGAGAGGGGGTGAGAGGGGGAAAAGGGGTAGTGTGGAGAGGGAATGGGGAGGGGGTGGAAGGGGGAGAGGGGGGAAAGGGGGTGGAGAGAATGCAGAGAGAGAGGGTGGGTGGGAGGGGGTAGAGAGAAAGGGGAGAGAGAAGTGGGGCAGGGATGAGAGAGGGAGGAGGGGAGAGGAATGGGGGAGAGAGGGTGGACAGTGAGAGGGGTGAGAGGTGGGGAGAGAGGGGGAGAGGCGGGGGGGACAGAGAGGGGAGGGAGAGAGAATGGGTAGAGAGGGGGAGAGGGATGTGGAGAGAGGAGGGGGCAGAGAGGTGGGAGAGGAGAGAGGGAGAGGGATGTGGAAAGATTGGGGAGAGAAGGGGAGGGGGAGAGAGAGCGGGGGAGAGGAGAGAGGGGGAGAGAGGGTGGGCAGTGAGAGGGAGTTGGGTGAGAGAGGTGGGGAGAGGGGGAGAGGCAGAGAGGGGCGAGAGAGAAGGGGTAGAGAGAGGGAAAGAGGAAGGGGAAGCGGGAGAGAGAAGGGGAGCTGGGGGGAGAGGTGGGAGAGGAGAGAGAGGGGGAGCAGATGGGGAGAGGGAGAGAAGGGGAGAGAGAGGGGGCAGGGAGAGAGGGGGAGGGGGTGGAGAGAGGGGTATAAGGGGGATGGAGCGAGGTGAGGGTGTGAGAGAGATTTGAGAGGGGAGAGCTGAGGAGGAGGAGAGGGGAGGAGGGAAGAGGGGACAGGACAGGGGAGTGGGGAGAGGGGGGGTGGTGGAGAGAGGGGAGGGGTGGCATGAGGGCAGAGAGGGGGGCAAAGGGGTGGGGTGTGAGGGGGATGTGAGAGAGGGGGAGTGGGGGTGAGAGAGGGGCTATGAGGGGGTGTGTGAGAGAAGGGGTGTGTGAGAGGTGGTGTGAGGGGGGTTTATGTGAGAGGGGATGTGTGAGGGGGGGGTGTGAGAGGGAGGGCTGTGAGAGGGGTGTGTGAGGGGGTGTGTGAGGGGGGTCTGAGAGAGGGGCGTGTGATTGGGGTTGTGTGTGAGGGGGGTGTGAGAGGTGAGTGTGAGAGAGGGGTGTGTGAGACGGGTGTGAGAGATAGTGGGTGAGAGATAGTGGGTGAGAGATAGGGGTGTGAGCGAGGGATGTGTGAGAGGTGGTGTGAGAGAGGGTTTGTGAGAGATGTAGTATGAGAGGGGGTGTGAGAGGATGTGAGAGAGAGTGGGTTCTGAGAGAGGGGGTGTGAAGGGGGTGTGTGAGGATAGTTTGATAGAGACGTGTGAGAGTGGTGTGGGTAAGAGAGGGGGTATGAGAGGGGGTGTGTGAGAGGGGATGTGTGATGGGGGTGTGTGATGGGGTGAGAGAGGTGGGTGTGTGAGGGGGGTGTGAGAGTGGTGTGAGAGGTGGGTGTGTGAGGGGGGTCTGAGGGGGTGAGAGAGGGGTGTGTGAGGATGTTTGAGAGAGGGTGTGTGAGAGGGGTGTGTGAGAGGGGTGCGAGAGGGGTGTGTGAGACGGGTGCGAGAGAGGGGTGTCGGAGGGTGGTGAGAGAGAGGGGGTGAGGTCAGAAGGTGGGAGGGAGAGGGGGGTGAGAGAGCAGTGTGGGGGGTGAGGGAGTGTGAGGGCAGGGGTGAGGAGAGGGGAGAGGGTGTGTACAGGGGAGAGGAGTGGGAGAGAGGGGGAGGGGGTACAGTGAAGGGGAGAGAGGGGTGGGAGAGAGTGGAAGAGAGTTGGAGTGAGGGGGAGAGGTGAGCGGGGTGGGGACTGTGAGGTGGGGTGTGAGAAAGAGGGTGAGGGCACAGAGTGAGGGGGGAAGAGCGAAAGGGTGGGCCGTGTGAGAGGTGCGGAGAGGGGAGGGGGTTGGAGAGAGGGGAGAGAGGTGTGGGGAGAGGGGAGGGAGGTGGGGAAGGTGGGGAGGGGTGTGAGGGTAGAGAGGGGTGGAGAGAGGGGAGAGCTGGGGAGAGGGGAGGGGCAGAGGGGAGGGGGGAAGAGGAGAGGGGGAATGGGGAGACGGGAACAGGGGAGGGAGGGGGAAGAGGGGAGAGGGGAAAAGGGGAGAGTGGGGATGGGAGAGGGGGAAGAGAGGAGACAGGGGAGAGGGGGCAAGAGGGAAAGGGGAGTGGGGACGGGAGAGAGGGGAGAGGGGGCAAGAGGGAAAGGGGAGAGTGGGGAAGCAGAGGGGGTGAAAGGGGGAGAGGGGAAGGGATGGGGAGGGGGAGAGGGGGAGAGAGGGGAGAGGGGAAGAGAGGGGCGGGGACTGTGAGGGGGGTGTGAGAGAGAGGGAGGGGGAGAGAGGGAGGGGGGAGTCAGACAGCACCAGTGGAAGGGGACATGACGTCGAAAGTTGAAGACCCTTTGCCAGACGACACGTTTCTGTGGTTCAGCCCAGCCTCAGGTCGAACGAACCAAACGGTATCTGTCAGTGGTGGGAGGGTGACGGCTGAGACTGGGGCCACGGGGGTTCTCTGCACACACCCACCGGGCTCCTACAGTTACAGGGTCAGCACTGACGTTCATGTGGCAGACCCTTCCTGGAGGAGGGCTTCACCCTCCCTGGGCAGAGGGAGACGCCAGTGTTCTCACCCTCACTGCAATGAGTCTGAGCTCAGTTTCCTGGGGCAGTCCCAGAGACTCCATCTGAAACAGACAGGGAGAGTGTCCATGGGACACTGAGGGGAGATGGAGAGGGCAGACACCTGCACCCCTCTGCCCAGAGGTTCACACACCAACACCTGTGGAGTCATTTCCCCACAACCCAGAACCTCCCTTACCCCAGGACACCCACCCTCCCCACCCCTGGGGTTAGCAGACGCAGGCAGCTCCCGAGACATGTGGGGCTCACTCACCAGCAGCCAGCGGCTCTCCCAGACTCTGTCTGTGCTGGAGTCTGCACTGACGTTACACTCAGTCACTGCTAACACCAGGACACCGGTTAGAAGCCAGTGAGGATCTGCCAACACTGGCTGTAGTCCTCCTGCGGACGGCTGTGTGTGTGTTCACTGGGAGGGTGGCCAGGGCAGGGCAGGGCAGACTGTGCTCCCGTGTCCCTGGTGGGGAGTGTGGATGTGACTCCGGACCCACATCCGTGGGAGTGTCACTGACTCAGGAATGTTCACCCAGTACACAGTAACTGCTCCCCCGAGGACCCCTCCCACACCACACATCTGTCCCCACTCCCAGGTATCTCCCTACCACCCCCAACACTCACTCTGACACCCACCCCTCCCTCTGAGAGATTGACACAAGACCTGGTACCTGAGGGTCTCCTCCCCTGGGGCAGAGGGCAGTACCTCGGGGGACTCTCTCGTTGATGACCCTGCGTTTCCTTCACCTCCGGAAGTCTGGCGATCTGGAACAAATGAAGAGACACGGGAGACGGGCAGTGAAACCGCTTCTCACATGTTGTCAGTGACTCTGTTCCCAGCCCTCTCTGCGGCACTGTGTTCCAGGTACTCCCCCCTCTCTGGGTGAAGAAGGTCCCCCTCACATCCCCTCTAAATCTCTCTCCCTCACCCCAGATCTGTGTCGTCTAGTTTTATTCACCTCTGTGCGGGGAAACGTCAGTCTCCCCCATCTATCTCCCCATCATTTATACCCAGTGTTATATCCCCTGCCTGAAGGTCACTCCAAACCCACCCACCCACCACTGAACTGCCCTCACCCACCCAGCCCCAGACCTCAGTCCCCGAGTGCTGACTGACAACCCATCTCCCCCAGCCCCGTCAAGCAGCCTCAGACCCAGGCGTGCCCTGTTCACTGGGGAAATGGGCACCACCCCTTCCAGAGATCTCGGACACTGCTGACATTTGGTACCGAGGGAGGGGGGAGCAACGGAACTGACATTCACCCCCCACTGCACTGCACGTCCAGCAGGGGAATGGGTCCACCAGACGTTCCACCTCACACAGGGAGAGAGACTGACACAAGACCTGGTACCTGAGGACGTGTCTCCCGATGGGACAGAGGACGGTTCCCGGGTGGGGTCTCCAGTTGCTGATCCTGTGGCCTGTTCCCTTGTGGAATTCTCCGGGTCTGGAATAAAGGAACAGAGACATGGGAGAGTGGAAACACGGAAACAGGTCAACAGGCTGGGACAGGAGTTCAGGGAATGAAGGACTGGGTCTGAGGAGAAACCAACGTCGACCGCTCTCCCTCCACCAACTCTCCCTCCCAAACCTGTCACCCCAGGTCACTGCCCTCAGTCCAAGTCGGGATGGATTTCAGGGAGTGACCCTGGGGAGCAGGGTTCCCTTCAATGGTCCCACCACTGATCCCTGAGCTTGCAGACCCTGCTGGGGTGGTGGCCAAACCCGGACCAGGTTCTCCACTCGTTGTTCCCCGGGGTTCCCGACTTGTGTCCGACTGTCGATTCTCCATCACACTCACCTGTCTCTGACGTGTCACACTGATACCCTCACTGCATCCCTCCGTCTCCCTCCTCTCCTCCCCTCACTCCCTCCGGCCACCATCATGCCCTGTTCCCCTCTGGCCTCCCTCCTCTCCTCTCTCCTTTGGTCTCCCTCCTCTCCTACTCCTCTCCCTCCAGCCTCCCGACTTCACTCCACTCCACCTGCTCTCTCTGACCTCCCCTCACTCCTCCCTGTCCACTCTCCCTACCCACTATCCCTCCTCCCCTTCTCCCTCCCCCTCCAGCCTACTTCCTCCCTTTCCTTCCCCTCCGTTCAGCATCCTCCTCCCCATCGCCTCTTCCCCCACCTGACTCTCCTTCCTCCCTCCCTCCTCCGATCTCCATCCCCTCCACCCTCCTGTCTGTTCCATCAGTATTTCCTCCCCTATCTCCCACCTCCACTCCACCCGCTCTCCCTCCTCCCTTCCCTCAGCTCTCCCTCCGCGGCTCTTTCTGCTCTCCCTCCTCCTATCTCTCCATGTGAGTGAGGGAGGGGGTGGACCCAGGGAGGGGGAGATGTACAGACCCTCAGACAGTGAGGGAGGGGCTGTGAGACCCCCACAAGAAACACGACGGGTTTGTGTAGGTTTCCTCAACACTGGGACCTGGTCTACCTCTGAATACGGAGGGTGGACCATACAGGGGGACACTGGGCACCAACTCTAACTGAGGGTCACAAGACCTGGTACCTGAGGGTGCCTCCCCCACTGGGGCAGAGGGCGGTCCCTGGGGGGACTCTCTTGTTGATGACCCCGTGTGTCCTTCACCTCCGGAAGTCTGCCGATCTGGAACAAATGAAGAGACACGGGAGATGGGCAGTGAAACCGCTTCTCACGTTGTCAGTGACTCTGCTCCCAGCCCTCTCTGCGGCACTGTGTTCCAGGTACTCCCCCCTCTCTGGGTGAAGAAGGTCCCCCTCACATCCCCTCTAAATCGCTCCACCTCACCCCAGATCTGTGTCCTCTAGTTTTATTCACCTCTGTGAGGGGAACCGTAAGTCTCCCCCATCTATCTCCCCATCATTTATACCCAGTGCTATGTCCCCTGCCTGAAGGTCACTGCAAACTCACCTACCCACCCACCACTGAACCATTTTTCATTTTGGTGAGATGAATCAGTCGAGGACTTCAGAGAGGCTAAGTGTTTTTTTTTATTAATCGGGAATAGTGGGGCCAGACTGCGCAGGCGCATGATGTCAGCGGGTAGAGCACGCAAGGTTTGAAAAGAAGACCGCCACATCCAGCGGGCAGCGTTCGGAGCGGGCAGCGGAGTGAGAGGTAGCAGAGTAATTGGGCTTTGGCTCAACGGGCTCAGGTGGTAACGGGGCGAGGCGAGGTAGGTGCTAATTGAGGAAAGGAAGCAGTATGAGTGCGGCTTTGTGTGCTTGGTGTCAGATGTGGGAGGTCTTGGAGTCTCCCAGCCTCCAGGACGACCACATCTGTGCCAGGTGTGTCGAGCTGCAGCTTGTAAGGGACCACATTAGGGAACTGGAGGTGCAGTTCCATGACCTTCGTCTGGTCAGGGAGAGTGACGAGGTGATAGAAAGGAGTTCTAGGCAGGTGGTCACACCGGGGCCACGGGAGTCAGGCAAGTGGGTCACAGACAGGAGGGGGAGGGGGAAGAGTCAGGTACTAGAGAGTACCCCTGTGGCTGTACCCTTGACAATAAGTTCTCCTGTCTGAGTACTGTTGGGGGAGACAGCCTACCTGGGGGAAGCAACAGTGGCAGTGTCTCTGGCACAGAGTCCGTCTGTGGCTCAGAAGGGTAGGGAAGGAGAGAGGAGGGCAGTAGTGATAGGGGACTCTTTCGTTGGGGGTCAGACAGGCGATTCTGTGGATGCAGGAAGGAAACTCGGATGGTAGTTGGCCTCCCAGGTGCCAGGGTCTGGGATGTTTCAGATCACGTCCAAGATATCCTGCAGTGGGAGGGAGAACAGCCAGAGGTCGTGGTACATATTGGTACCAATGACATAGGTAGGAAAAGGGATGAGGTTCTGAAAAAAGACTACAGGGAGTTAGGAAGGAAGTTGAGAAGCAGGACCACAAAGTTAGTAATTTCAGGATTACTGCCGGTGCCACGTGACAGTGGGTATAGGAATAGAATGAGGTGGAGGATAAACGCGTGGCTGAGGGATTGGAGGAGGGGGCAGATATTCAGATTTCTGGATCATTGGGACTTCTTTTGGGGCAAGTATGACCTTGTGCAAAAAGGACGTGTTGCACTTGGATCCCAGGGGGACCAATATCCTGGCGAGGAGGTTTGCTAAGGAGAGTTTAAACTAGAATTGTTGGGGGGTGGGAACTGAACTGATGAGACTGGGGAGGAAGCGGTTGGCTCTCAGATAGAGAAAGCTTGTAGAGAGTGCAAGAGGGAGGAGAGGCATTTGATAGAGAAGGGTCACGCTCAGACTGACGGTTTGAGATGTGTCTATTTTAATGCGAGGAGTATTGTGAAAAAGGCGGATGAGCTTAGAGCTTGGATCAATAACTGGAGCTATGATGTGGTGGCCATTACAGAGACTTGGATGGCTCAGGGACTGGAATGGTTACTTTAAGTGCCGGGTTTTAGATGTTTCAGAAGGGACAGGGAGGGAGGCAAAGGAGGTGTGGGAGTGGCACTGTTGATCAGAGATAGTGTCATGGCTGCAGGAAAGGTGGACAACATCGAGGGATTATCTACAGACTCTCTGTGGGTGGAGGTTGGGAACAGGAAGGGGGCAATAACTTTACTGGGTGTTTTTTATAGGCTGCTCAATAGTAACAGGGATATAGAGGAGCAGATAGGGAAACAGATCCTGGAAAGATGTGATAATAACAGAGTGGTTGTGATGGGAGATCTTAATTTCCCAAATATGGATTGGCATCTCCATACAGCAAGGGGTTTACATGGGGTGGAGTTTGTTAAGTGTGTTCAGGAAGGTTTCTTGACACAATATGTAGATAAGCCTACAAGAGGAGAGACTGTACTTGATCTGGTATTGGGAAATGAACCTGGTCAGGTGTCAGATCTCTCAGTGGGAGAGCATTTTGGAGATAGTGATCATAATTCTATCTCCTTTGCAATAGCATTGGAGAGAGATAGGAACAGACAGACTGGAAAGGCCTTTAATTGGAGTAAGGGGAACTATGAGACTCTCAGGCAGGAAATTGGAAGCTTTAATTGGGAACAGATGTTCTCAGAGAAAAGTAGAGAAGAAATGTGGCAAATGTTCAGGGGATACTTGTGTGGAGTTCTGCATAGGTATGTTCCAATGAGACAGGGAGGTTATGATAGGATACAGGAACCGTGGTGCACAAAGGCTATAATAAATCTAGTCAGAAAGAAAAGCTTCTAAAAGTTACAGAGAGCTAGGTAATGTTACAGATCTGGAAGAGTATAAGGCTAACAGGAAGGAGCTTAAGAAGGAGATCAGGGGAGCAAGAAGGGGACACGAGAAGGCCTTGGCAGGCAGGATTAAGGAAAACCCCAAGGCATTCTGCAAGTATGTGAAGAGCAAGAGGATAAGATGGGAAAGGATAGGACCTATCAAGGGTAACAGTGGGAAGTGTGTATGGATCCGGAAGAAACAGCAGAGGTACTTAATGAATACTTTACATCAGTATTCACTATGGAAAAAGATCTTGGTGATTGTACTGAGGACTTGTAGCAGGCTGAAAAGCTCGAGCATGTAGATATTAAGAAAGAAGATGTGCTGGAGCTTTTGGAAAGCATCAAGTTGGATAAGGCGCTGGGACAGGAGGAGATTTACCCCAGGCTACTGTGGGAGGCGAGGGAGGAGATTGCTGAGCCTCTGGCGATGATCTTTGCATCATCAATGGGGACGGGAGAGGTTCCGGAGGATTAGAGGGTTGCGGATGTTGTTCCTTTATTAAAGAAAGGGAGTAGAGATAGCCCAGGAAATTATAGACCAGTGAGTCTCACCTCAGTGGTTGGTAAGCTGATGAAGAAGATCCTGAGAGGCAGGATTTATGAACATTTAGAGAGGTATAATACGATTAGGAATAGTCAGCATGGCTTTGTCAAGCGCAGATCCTGCCTTATGAGTCTGAATTTTTTTGAGATTGTGACTAAACACATTGATGAAGGGAGAGCAGTTGATGTAGTGTATATGGATTTCAGCAAGGCATTTGATAAAGTTCCCCATGCAAGGCTTATTGAGAAAGTGAGGAGGCATGGGAACCAAGGGGATATTGCTTTGTGGATCCAGGACTGGCTGGCCCACAGAAGGCAAAGAGTGGTTGTAGACGGGTCATATACTGTATGGAGGTCAGTGACCAGTGGTGTACCTCAAGGATATGTTCTGGGACCCTTACTCTTTGTGATTTTTATTAACGACCTGGATGAGGAAGTGGAGGGATGCGTTAGTGAGTTTGCTGATGACACAAAGGTTGGAGGTGTTGTGGATAGTGTGGAGGGCTGTCAGAGGTTACAGAGGGACATAGATAGGATGCAAAACTGGGCTGAGAAGTGGCAGATGCAGTTCAACCAGATAAGTGTGAAGTAGTTCATTTTGGTAGGTCAAATATGATGGCAGAGTACAGTATTAATGGTAGGACTCCTGGCAGTGTGGAGGATCAGAGGGATCTTAGGGTCCAAGTCCATAGGACGCTCAAAGCGGCTGCACAGGTTGACTCTGTGGTTAAGAAGGCATATGGTATATTGTCCTTCATCAATTGGGGAATTGAATTTAGGAACCGAGGGGTAATGTTGCAGTTGTCTCGGTCCCTGTTCAGACCCCACTTGGAGTATTGTCCTCAGTTCTTGTCGCCTCACTACAGGAAGGATGTGCAAGCCATAGAGAGGGTGCAGAGGAGATTTACAAGGATGCTGCCTGGATTGGGGAGCATGCCTTATGAAAGCAGGTTGACAGTATTCGGCCTTTTCTTCTTGGAACGACGGAGGATGACGGGTGACCTGATGGAGGTGTATAAGATGATGAGAGGCGTTGATCAGAGGCTTTTCCCTAGGGCTGAAATGGTCGCCACAACAGGACACAGGCTTAAAGTGCTAGGGAGTAGGTATAGAGGAGATGTCAGGTGTCAGTTTTTTTACTCAGAGTGGTGAGTGCTTGGAATGGGCTGCCAGCAACGGTGGTGGAGGTCGATACGATAGGGTTTTTTAAGAGAATTTTGGATAGGTACATGCAGCTTAGAAAAATAGAGGGCTATGGGTAAGCCTAGTAATTTGTAAGGTTGGGACATGTTCAGCATAGCTTCTGTGGGCTGAAAGGCCTGAATTGTGCTGTTGGTTTTCTATGTTTAAATGTTCTAACTGCCCTCACCAGCCCAGACCCAGAGCTCAGTCCCCGAGTGCTGACTGACAACCCATCTCCCCCAGCCCCGTGAAGCAGTCTCAGACCCAGGCGTGGGTTGTTCACTGGGGAAACGGGCACCACCCCTTCCAGAGATCTCGGACACTGCTGACGTTTGGTACCGAGGGAGGGGGGAGCAACGGAACTGACATCCACCCCCCACTGCACTGCACGTCCAGCAGGTGAATGGGTCCACCAGAGGTTCCACCTCACACAGGGAGAGAGACTGACACAAGACCTGGTACCTGAGGACGTGTCTCCCGATGGGACAGAGGACGGTTCCTGGGTGGGGTCTCCAGTTGCTGATCCTTTGGCCTCTTCCCTTGTGGAATTCTCCGGGTCTGGAATAAAGGAACAGAGACACGGGAGAGTGGAAACACGTAAAAAGGTCAACAGGCTGGGACAGGAGTTCAGGGAATGGAGGACTGGGTCTGTGGAGAAACCAACATCAGCCGCTCTCCCTCCACCAACTCTCCCTCCCAAACCTCTGTCACCCCAGGTCACTGCCCTCAGTTTGAGTCAGGACGGATTTCAGGGAGTGACCCTGGGGAGCAGGGTTCCCTTCAATGGTCCCACCACTGATCCCTGAGCTTGCAGACCCTGCTGGGGTGGTGGTCAAACCCGGACTAGGTTCTCCACTCGTTCCCTGGGGTTCCCAACGTGTCCGACTGTCGATTCTCCATCACACTCACCGGTCTCTGACGTGTCACCCTGATACACTCACTGGATCCCTCCATCTCCCTCCCCTCCTCCCTTCTCCCCTCAGTTTCCTTCTTCCCCTCCCCTCTCCCGTCCAACCTCCCTCCTCTCCTCACCTTCCAGCCTCCCTCCTCCACTCCCCATCCATCTCCCTCCACTCCCCTCTGCCCTTTGTCTCCTTCCTCTCTTCCCCTCCCCTTGTCTCCCTTCTCCTCTCGAACTCCCTCCTACCCTCTCCTCTGCTCCTCCACCCCCCTCCTCCGTCTCCCTCCTCACCTCCCCTCTGACTCCCTCCTCCCCTCACCCCTCGCCCCTTCAGCCTCCCTCCCCCACTCAACTCCTCCATCTCCCTGTCCCGTCACCCTGCTCCCCGCCCCACTCCGCCTCCCCCCCTCCACATCTGCTCTCCTTACCCACTCTCCCTCCTCCCCAATCACCCTTGTCCCCTCCCTCGCTCCTAGTCATCAACACTCCCTACGCACACTCCCTCCTCCCCTCCTCCCTCCACCTCTCACCTCCCTGGTCCAACACTGGCCTCCCTCCTCCTCTCTCCCCTCCGCGACCCTCCCATCCACTCGGCCTCAACTCCCTTACCCACCCACCTCCTCTCCCCATCCATCATCCACCCCCCACAAAAGCCTCCTGCCCTCCCCCCACCCCGCCTCCTCACTCTGTCCTAAGCCCTCCCTCCTACTCGTCCAATGTCCCCGCTCTCCCTCCTCCCCTCCATCCTTCCTCCTCCCTTCTCCTCCAGCCTCCTTCCTCCCACTCCCTTCCCCTCCGTTCACCTCCCTCCACCCCATCGCCTCTCTTCCCCCACCTGACTATCCTCCCTCGTCTCCACCCTCCTCTCTCTTCCCACCCTTGGTCCTCCCCACGTCCCCTCCACCGGCTCCCCCACCTCCCTTCCCTCAGCTCCCCTCCCATCTCTGCATCAGGGTCAGGGTGAGGGTGGACCCAGGGAGGGGGAGATGTACAGACCCTCAGAGTCAGGGTGGAGGCAGACCGAGGGAGGGGGAGATGTACAGACCCTCAGACAGTGAGGGAGGGGCTGTGAGACCCCCACAAGAAACATGACAGGTTTGGGGAGGTTTCCCCAACACTGGGACCTGGTCTACCCCTCAATACGGAGGGTGGACCACACAGGGGGACACTGGGCACCAACTCTGACTGGGGGTCACAAGACACAAGACCTGGTACCTGAGGGTGTCTCCCCCGCTGGGGCAGAGGGTAGTCCCTGGGGTGACTCTCTCGTTGATGACCCTGTGTGCCCTTCACCTCCAGAAGTCCGGGTTGAACTCCATCTGCCACTTCTCAGCCCAGCTCTGCATCCCATCAATGTCCCACTGTAACCTACAGCAACCTTCCACATTATCCACAACACCACCAACCTTCGTGTCATCCGCAAACTTACTAACCCACCCTTCCACATCTTCATCCAAGTCATTTATAAAAATCACAAAGAGCAGGGGTCCCAGAACAGATCCCTGCGGAACACCACTGGTCACCGACCTCCAGTCAGAAAACGCTCCGTCTACAATCCCCCTCTGTCTTCTATGGATGAGCTAATTCTGAATCCACACAGCCAAGTTTCCCTGGATCCCATGCCTCCTGACTTTCTGAATGAGCCTTCCATGAGGAACCTTTGTAATGTGAAAGGTCATGGCTGTCATGTGACACCACTGAGTACTTGTCGAAAGTGACACCACTGTCAATCAGGGTCTAGCCCCACCGAGCCATTCAGCAGCACACTCTGACCACTGGTCCCTGTGCACACCTCTCATACCTGGCCACGACCCATTGGCCATCTTGAATTACCTGAGCGAGCTCCACCCAGCTCTCCAGCACAATAAAGGATGCCACATGTGTGTGGTTCTTCCTCTTTTGATTGCTGCCGGGGCTGAAACCACGTCAAGGGACCACTGGTAAGAGTGTGCACATCCACAGGGACTTAGGGGCATTTTTAAGTAGATTCCCAGTGGCGTCGAGCCATTGCTCCTCCCAGAGGCAGGGAGGGGCTCAGGCACCGTATTATGTTTTTCCCTGACCATTTGTAACAAGTTTACTGTGTGTGTGTGTGTTCGTGTGTGTACACTTCACCCCTGTTGCGACTCCCCTCATGTTTCGTGATTACCCGAGTGTGTGTGTGTGTGAGTGTGTATCTGTTCCTGTCATTGTGTTCCCGTGTTTGTCTTTGTTAATAAATTCATTTTAATATCCAAAGACTGTGTCCGGATACCTCTGCTTTTGAGATCGGTGACAACCTTATCACGTGCCTTACTGAAATCCACATGCACCACATCCACTGCTCTACCTTCATCAATGAGCTTTGTCACATCCTCAAAGAATTCAATCAGGTTCGTGAGGTACAACCTGCCCCTTCCAAAGCCATGCGGACTGTCCCTAATCAGCCCATGCTTCTCCAAATGCCCATAACTCCTGTCTCTAAGAATCTTCTCCAGTAATTTGCCCACCACTGCAGTAAGACTCACTGGTCTGTAATTCCCGGGGTTCTCCCTACTCCCTTTCTTGAACAAACGAACAAAATTTTGGCCACCCTCCGATCATCTGGCACTACTCCTGTGGCCAGTGATGATGCAAAGATCATCGCCAAAGGCGCAGCAATCTCTTCCCTCACTTCCCGTAAAAATCTTGGATATATCCCATCTGGCCCCGGTGACTTATCTGTCCCAATGTTTTTCAGAAGTTCCAGCACATTCTCTTTCCTAATGTTGACATGCCCTGGCGTATCAGCCTGTTGTACGCCATCCTCACAAACGTCAAGGTCTCTCTCACTGGTGAATACTGAAGCAAAGTATTCATTAAGGGCCTCCCCGACCACTTCCGACTCCAGGCCCATGTTTCCTCTTTTATCCCTGATCAGTCCTACCCTCACTCTCGTCATCCTCCTATTCTTCACATACGTATTGAATACCTTGGGGTGTTCCTTGATCCTACTCACCAAGGCCTTCTCATGCCCCCTTCTAGCTCTCCTAAATCCATTCTTAAGCTCCCTCCTGGCTACCTTGTAGCTCTCCAGGGCTGGGTCCTTGTTTTTGTTCTCTAAACCCTTAGGTGAGCTTCTTTCTTTCATCCCAACCCTGCCTCAATGGGACAAACCTCTCCAGAACCCCATGCACGTACTCCCCAAACATCCTCCACATTTCTCTTGTGCACTTCCCCAAGAACATCTGCTCCCAATTTACACTCCCAAGTTCCTGCCTAATCGCATCAGAATTCCCCCTCCACAATTAAATACTTTCCCATATTGTCTGCTCCTCTCCCTCTCCAAGGCAAGGGTAAAGGTCGAGGAGTTATGGTCACTCTCCCCAAAGTGCCCTCCCACTTTGACACCGAATCCAGCAAAGGACACAAGCCTCAGGCGCTGTCAGTACGTGGGGATGGAAGGGTTAGAGCGAGATGGACCAAACATGGGGAAACGGGACTAACTGGACATCCTGGTGTGCACGGACGGGGTGGGCCGAAGGGCCTGTTCCAATGCTGCATTAGTCAACGACTCTGAGCTAAATATTGGGTCTATTGAACCTCTGCCACCAACTGATGAACTGTGGGGGCCCTGAGACATGACCAGCTCCCTGGGACCCTCTCCACCACTGAAATGAGTGGAGCTCCTGAAACTGTGCCGGGTCTAATGTGGAGCGGGGCCAGCGAGTAGATCCACAGCCCAACTCCCAGCAAACTCCAGGAACCAGTGCTCCGCCCGACTCCATGAGGATCCAGGGCCGGAGCACAGTCTGAGTGAGTGTGGGGACACCTCTCAGGGAGTTTGCGTTCCTCTGAAGGGATCTGGGTGGTCAGACTGACCCTTGCCAGAAATAACTGAGCCCCACTGTTGTAAACTCTGACCCTATCGTTTAACCAGCCTGGTCTCTCCCCGGAGCAGTGATTCACTGGAACGACAGTCTCGGGAATCTTCCGTCCGCCGGAACTGGAACAACAATCAGAGAGTCGGCCCCTGCACTGAGGGAGTTTATTCACACGGAGAAAGACCGGGAATTGGGCCCATTCTGTCCGCACCCTGTCCCTGGTCAATATTCCCCCAATCTCGGGAATGCCCCTGTTGTTCTCTCTCCTCTTCTACCTTCCCCTTTTCTCTCTCTCTCTACAATGCGGGATCTCCCCTTTCCCTGTATTTACTCCCCATGCATTGTAGAGACTGATGATACTGGTCTCCCTGCGTTTACCAAGCACATGGCTGTCACGTGACAGTGACAATACTGACCCCTCTGGTCGGAGGACAGCATTGCTTATCGTATTGGAAGTGACACCACTGTCAATCAAGGTTTGACCCCCACCACACCCATCATGTGTGGGCATAGGGATTGGCCTTGGAGAGCACCTTAGTTCCTGGCCCTGCCTGACCATTGGCCTTGGTAAACACCTTTGTCCTTGGCCCCCAAGCCATTGGCCTGTCTAAATTACCTGGCTGGGCTCTGCCCAGCCTTCCAGCACTATAAAGGGTGCTGCACATTCCTGGCCCTTCCTCTTTTGACTGCCCCAGGAATAGTGAGACAACGCTGCAGAGACCACTGGTAAGAGTGTGCATCACCACGTGGTTTGGGAGCGTCGTCGTCAGAATCCAGGGAGTGTTAGGGCCAATGCTTGTTTGGGTGAAGGTATTTAGGCCTTGAAGTGTTTATCCCTTGATAAGCTGTACCTTGTCTATTGTGCGTGTGTGTGTATATCTCAACCTTGTTGCGATTCCCCCTCACGTTCGCGGTCTCCTGTGTGTATGTGTGTGTGGTCATTCCATTCCCATTCATTCTGTTCCCACGTTTGCCTTTGCAATTAAACTACTTTTAAGATCCAAAGCCTGGGTCCAGAGTCCTCCACCTTTAAGATCCCAAAAGAACCTTTTTCACACAACACACACCCCTTGTTCTCCTGTTCACATTCTCCAATTCCTCAGGAATTATCCCCTCACGTTACCTGTAAAATCTGTACCTGTAAAATCTCTGCAAGATTGCTGTCAGACCACCATCCGTGGATGCACTCGTTGTTGGAACAATCTGTGCTCCTCCAGGGCTGATCCAGGACGGTGTGGGTTACACACGGATCACCGAGTGCGGAGTCTGCGGCTGAGGGACAGAATGATGTTCAGTGTTAATGTGAAGTTCAGCTCATGTCCCCCAGCCTCTTGTTCCCCCGACCAGCCTCACCCCACCTCCACTGTCACCAAGCCCGGAGCACCAATAATCTCCCATCGACTCTCTGACCGAGAACAACAGGAGACCATAAGACACAGCAGCAGAAATAGGCCATTCAGCCCATCGAGTCTGTTCTGTCATTCAATCATGGCTGATTTATTTTTCACTCTCAACCCCATTCTCCTGCCTTCTCCCCGTAACCTTTGACACCCTTACTGATCAACCCTTACTGACCTGTCAACCTGCGCTTTAAATATCCCCAATGACTTGGCCTCCACAGCCGTCTGTGGCAATGAATTCCACAGATTCACCCCCCTCTGGCTGATGAAATTTCTCCTCATCTCTGTTCTAAAGGGACGTCCTTCGCTTCTGAGGCTGTGCCCTCTGGTCCTGGACTCTCCCAGTACTGGAGGCATCCTCTGCACGTCCACTCTATCCAGGCCTTTCAGTGAGATCCCCCCTCATCCTCCTAACCTCCAGCGAGGACAGGCCCAGAGCCAGCAAACACTCCTCATACATTAACCCTTTCATTCCCAGGATCATTCTTGTAAACCTCCTCTGCACCCTCTCCAACACCCGCACATCCTTCCTTAGATATGGGGCCCAAAACTGCTCACAATACTCCAAATGTGGTCTGACCAACGTCTTGTAAAGCCTCAGCATTACATCCTTGCTTTTATATTCTAGTCCTCTTGAAATGAATGCTGACATTGCATTTGCCTTCCTTACTGCTGACTCAGCCTGCAAGTTAACCTTTAGGGAATCCTGCACTGGGACTCTCAAGTCCATTTGCACCTCTGATTTCTGAATTTGCTCCCTGTTTAGAAAATAGTTTCCACCTTTATTCCTTCCACCAAAGTGCATGACCATTCACTTCCCTGCGCTGTATTCCATCTGCCACTTCTTTGTCCATTCTCCTAACCTGTCCAAGTCCTTCTGCAGACTCCCTGCTTCCTCAACACTACCTGCCCCTCCACCTGTCCTTGTATCATCTGCAAACTTGGCCACAAAGCCATCAATTCCATCATCCAGATCATTAACATATAACGTGAAAAGTAGCAGACCCAACACCAACCCCAGTGGAACACCACTGGTCACCGGCAGCTAAGCAGAAACAGCCCCATTTATTCCCACTCTTTGCTTTCTGCCAGTCAGCCGATCTTCCATCCACACTGGTACCTTTCCTGTAATACCACGGGCTCCTATCTTGTTCAGCAGCTTCATGTGTGGCATCTTCTCAAAGGCCTTTGGAAAATCCAAGTATACAACATCCACTGACTCTCCTTTGTCTATCCTGCCTGTTACTTCCTCAAAGAATTCCAACAGATTTGTCAGGCAAGATCTCCCCTTGAGGAAACCATGCTGACTTTGGCCTATTTTATCATGTGCTTCCAAGTACCCTGAAACCTCATCCTTAATAATGGAATCTGACATCTTACCAACCACTGAAGTCAGGCTGACTGGCCTCTAAACTCCTGCCTTTTGCCTCCCTCCCTTCTTAAAGAGTAGCGTGACATTTGCAATTTTCCAGTTCTCTGGAACCATCCCTGACTCCAGTGATTCTTGAACGATCGCTACTCATGCCTCCAGAATCTCTTCAGCTGCCTCTTTCAGAACCCTGGGGTGTAGTCCATCCAGTCCGGGTGACTTATCTACTTTCAGACCTTTCAGCTTCCCAAGCACCTTCTCCTAAGTAATAGCGATGACACTCACTTCTGTCCCCTGACTCTCTCGAATTTCTGGCGTGTTGCTGGTGTCTTCCACAGTGAAGACTGATGCAAAATACTTGTTCAGTTCATCCGCATGTGGATGTCAAGGAGGAGGAGGTGTTGGAGCTCTTTATGTACATTCAGGTGAATAATTCCCCAGGGACTGATGGGATCTATCCCAGGTGATCGAGAGAGGAGATTGTTAGGGCTTTGACAAAGATCCTTGTCTCCTCTTCAGCCAACGTTTCTCCTTTGTTAAAGGAAGACAACAGGGATAATCCAGCAAATTATAGGCACCGAGTTTTACATCAGAGGTGGGGAAATTATTGGAGAAGATCCTTTGGGACAGGGTTTACTGACGTTTGGAAATCGGGACAAGTGATTAAATTCCATCTGCCTTTTCTGCGCCCACATTCCCAACTGATCTGTATCCTGCTGAATCCTTTCTCAACCTCCTTCACCATCCACAACTCTGCCAACTTTTGTGTCATCTGCAAACTCACTAATCAGCCCAACAACATTTTCATCAAACCATTTGTACATTTCATTCACCACAGAGGTCCCAGCACTGATCCCTGTGGAACAGCACTGATCCCTGTGGAACACCACTGATCCAGTCAGGATGACACCTCTCCGCCACGGCCTCTGTCTCCTATGGCCAAGCCAACTGTGAATCCAATTGACCAAGTCCCTGTGACCCCCCTGTGCCTTAATCTGGATCTGCCTGCAATGAGGTGTTGCACTTTGGGAGGTCAAATGTCAGAGTGATGGACAGTGGGAGATGTCACGGGGTATCTCAGTCCCCACGGAACACTGACTGTAGATGGTGAGGGACTGTCCGTGGTCAGTGGGAGATGTCGCGGGGTATCTCAGTCCCCACGGAACACTCACATTTAATTCACTTTTATACAGATGTCACACAGAAGATTCAAAAATAAGAAAATGGGAACTGGGACCCTGGGGAGTGACAGGGTGAGTGGGAACTGGGACCCTGGGGAGTGACAGGGTGAGTGGGAACTGGGACCCTGGGGAGTGAGGGAGAGTGGGAACTGGGTCCCTGGGGAGTGACAGGCAGAGAGGGAACTGGGACCCTGGGGAGTGAGGGAGAGTGGGAACTGGGACCCTGGGGAGTGACAGGGTGAGTGGGAACTGGGACCCTGGGGAGTGAGGGAGAGTGGGAACTGGGACCCTGGGGAGTGACAGGCAGAGTGGGAACTGGGACCCTGGGGAGTGAGGGAGAGTGGGAACTGGGACCCTGGGGAGTGACAGGGTGAGTGGGAACTGGGACCCTGGGGAGTGACAGGGTGAGTGGGAACTGGGACCCTGGGGAGTGAGGGAGAGTGGGAACTGGGACCCTGGGGAGTGACAGGGTGAGTGGGAACTGGGACCCTGGGGAGTGGGAATTGCGACCCCTGGGAGTGAGGGAGAGTGGAGACGAGGTCCCTGGGGAGTGAGGGGAGAGATGGAACTGGGACCCTGGGGAGTGATAGGGAGAGGGGGAACTGGGATCCCGGGGTGTTGAGGGAGAGTGGGAGCGTGGACAGTGGGGAGTGAGGGAGAGTGGCAAGTGGGATCCTGGGGAGTGAGGGAGAGTGGGATCTGGGACCCCGGGAAATGAGGGTGTGGGAATTGCCAAGGTGATTGGGAACTGGGAGAACAAGGTGATTGGGAACTGGGAGAACTGGGAGACAGGGTGAGTGGGAACTGGGAGACAGGGTGAGTGGGAACTGGGAGAACTGGGAGACAGGGTGAGTGGGAACTGGGAGACAGGGTGATTGGGAACTGGGAGACAGGGTGATTGGGAACTGGGAGACAGGGTGAGTGGGAACTGGGAGACAGGGTGAGTGGGAACTGGGAGAACTGGGAGACAGGGTGAGTGGGAACTGGGAGACAGGGTGAGTGGGAACTGGGAGACAGGGTGATTGGGAACTGGGAGAACTGGGAGACAGGGTGAGTGGGAACTGGGAGAACTGGGAGACAGGGTGAGTGGGAACTGGGAGAACTGGGAGACAGGGTGAGTGGGAACTGGGAGACAGGGTGAGTGGGAACTGGGAGACAGGGTGATTGGGAACTGGGAGAACTGGGAGACAGGGTGAGTGGGAACTGGGAGAACTGGGAGACAGGGTGAGTGGGAACTGGGAGACAGGGTGAGAGGGAACTGGGAGAACTGGGAGACAGGGTGATGGGAACTGGGAGACAGGGTGAGTGGGAACTGGGAGAACTGGGAGACAGGGTGAGTGGGAACTGGGAGACAGGGTGAGTGGGAACTGGGAGACAGGGTGATTGGGAACTGGGAGACAGGGTGAGTGGGAACTGGGAGACAGGGTGAGTGGGAACTGGGAGAACTGGGAGACAGGGTGAGTGGGAACTGGGAGACAGGGTGAGTGGGAACTGGGAGACAGGGTGATTGGGAACTGGGAGAACTGGGAGACAGGGTGAGTGGGAACTGGGAGAACTGGGAGACAGGGTGAGTGGGAACTGGGAGAACTGGGAGACAGGGTGAGTGGGAACTGGGAGACAGGGTGAGTGGGAACTGGGAGACAGGGTGATTGGGAACTGGGAGAACTGGGAGACAGGGTGAGTGGGAACTGGGAGAACTGGGAGACAGGGTGAGTGGGAACTGGGAGACAGGGTGAGAGGGAACTGGGAGAACTGGGAGACAGGGTGATGGGAACTGGGAGAACTGGGAGACAGGGTGAGTGGGAACTGGGAGACAGGGTGATTGGGAACTGGGAGAACTGGGAGACAGGGTGATTGGGAACTGGGAGACAGGGTGAGTGGGAACTGGGAGACAGGGTGAGTGGGAACTGGGAGAACTGGGAGACAGGGTGAGTGGGAACTGGGAGACAGGGTGAGTGGGAACTGGGAGACAGGGTGATGGGAACTGGGAGAACGGAGACAGGGTGATGGGAACTGGGAGACAGGGTGATTGGGAACTGGGAGAACTGGGAGACAGGGTGAGTGGGAACTGGGAGACAGGGTGATTGGGAACTGGGAGAACTGGGAGACAGGCTGAGTGGGAACTGGAAGAACTGGGAGACGGTGAGTGGGAACTGGGAGAACTGGGAGACGGTGATTGGGAACTGGGAGACAGGGTGATTGGGAACTGGGAGAACAGGGAGACAGGGTGATTGGGAACTGGGAGACAGGGTGATTGGGAACTGGGAGAACAGGGAGACAGGGTGAGTGGGAACTGGGAGAACTGGGAGACAGGGTGATTGGGAACTGGGAGAACAGGGAGACAGGGTGATGGGAACTGGGAGACAGGGTGATTGGGAACTGGGAGAACAGGGAGACAGGGTGAGTGGGAACTGGGAGACGGTGATTGGGAACTGGGAGAACTGGGAGACAGGGTGATGGGAACTGGGAGACAGGGTGATGGGAACTGGGAGTGGGAACAGGGTGACAGGGTGAGTGGGAACTGGGACCCTGAGGAGTGACAATGGGGGAGAGAAATGGAACCCCAGTGAGTGAGGGGATTGGGAACTGGGACCCCGGGGAACGAGGGAGAGTGGGAACTGGAATCCCATGGAGGGAGGGTGGGATCTGGGACTCCAGTGAGTGAGGGGATTGGGAATGGGGACCCCAGGGAGTGAGGGAGAGAGGGAATTGGGACCCCGGGGAGTGACAGGGAGAGTGGGAGCTGGGATGAAAGGGACCCCAGGAATCACCATCCAGTGAGCCGGACACTGCACCATCAGGATTCCCAAATAATGGGAGGCAGATTACCGGAGTTTTCTTGCACTTGCTGGGCTTCAGATTCCTGCATCTCCCTTCCCCCTGACCTGAGGACCACACCAGCTCTCTGTGCTCCCGCTGTGGGCTCACATCACAAATATTGGGACCAGATGCATCATTTCAGTCTTACATCGACTCACTGCACCACAGGAGGAGGCCCTTCACCCATCGGGTCCATGATACCCCCCAGGGGAGGGTTCTCATCAGTCCCATTGCCCATCTCCTTCCTTCCTCCTTTAGCCTTGCAACTATTCTCTCTCTCACACGCCCATCCACTGCCCCTTGGTTCTTGTGCCACTTACCCCCACCAGGGGTAATTTACCGTGAACCCATCGGCACACAGTTGGGATGTGGGAGGAACCAGAGCTCCAGGGGTTGGAGTGGAGAAGTCGGGAAGTGTTGCTCCAACTGTCCGGGTGCTGCTGAGCTCACACCGGAGCGCTGAGGACAGGTCTGCTGCCCTCATTGAACCAAGGATGTCCCGGCAGTCCAGGAGACCTTCCCTTGGCTCCGTCCTGGGAGGAGAGGGTTGTCTCATCACAGGTGGCTGAAGAGACGGGGTCTCCAGTCTGGGACTGAGGAGACTGAGACATGATCCTTTTGGAACACACAAGCCCCTGAGGGAGAACGAGAGGGTCGATGTTGGGATAGGGTGCAGAAAAGGTTCACAAGGACATTGCCGGGACCCGAGGGCTTGAGTTACAAGGAGAGACGCGACAGGCTGGGTCTGTTTTCCCTGGAGCGAAGGAAGCTGAGAAGTGACGTGACAGAGGGATCGAACATTATGTGAGGCAGAGATCGGGTCGGTGCTCAGAGTCTTTTTCCCAGGGTGGGAATGTCAAATACTGGAGGGCATTGCTTGAAGGTGAGAGGGGGAACGTCTGCAGGAGACGTGCGGGGCAGGTTTTGTATACAGTGGTGGGGGCCTGGAACATGCTGCAGGGAAGTGGTGGCAGCAGATACGATGCTGGTGTTTAAGGGGCATTTCCACAGACACATGAACAGGCAGGGAGTGGAGGGACACAGATCATGTGCAGGCAGATTTGCAGTTTAAATTGGCCTCATGGTGGGCACAGACACGGTGGGCCAAAGGGCCAGGTCCTCTGCTGCACTGTTCTATGTTGGGGAACTGAGGGCGATGGGGAAGTGGCCCAGACTAGCCATGATCACATTGAGTGGTGCAGCAGGTCTGAGGGGGCAGGTGACCAACTCCTGAAACCCACAGGGACCTGCACACAGACACCGACTGAGGTCAGGATGGAAACCGGATCTCTGGGACTGTCAGCACCAACTGCAGCTCCATCACGCCACCCATTGGGCTGTGGGGCAGACTGTAGACTGAATGTGCAACGTGGAGTGTTTGTGCGAACAAAGGAGAATGCATCCTAAAGAAAGAAATCTCACTCCCCTCCCCAGGTGAGGGCACGATGCAGGAATGAGTGTGCTGCACATTCCCACACTTTCACAGGCACTGACAATGAAAGCTGTGTCCACTCCATGGTGAAGAGATGAATTGCAAGAGCCCTGTCTGAATGGCACCAGTCGGGCCGCAGCCCTTCCACAGCCGTTATACAGAGTCACACACACGGAACTGGCCCTTCAGCTCACAGAGTCAGCACTGAGCATCAAACAACCACTTCCACCAGTCCAACACTGTTCCGTTTCATTCTCCCCACATTCCCGTTAACTCCCCCCACAACCTAACCTCACCCACACACTGAGGACAACTTACAGCAGACAATTAACCTCCCAACCCGCATGTCTTTGGGATGTGGGAGGAAACCGGAGAACCTGGGGGAACCACATGGTCACAGGGAGAACGTGCAAACTCCACACAGACAGCTCCAGAGGTCAGGTTTGAACCGGGATCACTGGAGCTGCCTTCCATCCCTCCTCAAACTGTGTCCATGAGCACTGAGACCACCTTCCCCTGGCTCCTCTCTCAGACTGAACCAGCCCTTGGCAGCTCTGCTGTACTCACTGATGTGCTTCCAGACACATCTCTGCCCCATTGTGACCTTCCCTCTGTAACGTCACCGACTCCGTCCCTGCCTCAGTCCCTCTCTCACTCACACCCTCAGCCGTGCTGTTGTCACCTCTAGACTTGGTTCTCCGTCCCACTCCTGACCAGCCTCCCTCTGCTCTCCACACACTCTGCTGCCTGTGTCTGCAACTGCCCCACGTCCCCTTCACCCACCGTCCTTTCAAATACATCCACAATCCCACCAGTCCCATTGCCCCTCTCCTTACTTCCATGTCCTAGGCAGCTATGAGAGGCAAAGGGGGAGAGAGCTGGGCCCTGACAGAGACGTCTGCATCTTGTTAAGCACGGGGAAGGGGCCAGAAGACTGACACACAGCAAATGTGCTTCCTTTGTTAAAGAAGGGCAACCGAGACGAGCCAGATAACTATAGGCCGGTGAGTCTCACATCACTCCTCGGGAAACTATTGGAAAACATTCAAAGGGTCAGGATTTATTTACACTTGGAAAGGCAGGGAATGATGAGAGAGAGTCAGCATGGATTTGTCCGTGGGGAATGCTGTCCCAATAATTTGATAGAAGTTTGTGCAGAGGTAACTAAGTACACTGATGAGGGCAGAGCAGTGGATGTACAGGTGAACTTTTGTAAAGCCTTTCAATTCTGTCCTGTCCCTCCCTCCCAAGGGTGTGTGTGGGGGTTGTGTGTGTGTGGGGGGGGTTGTGTGTGGGGGGGGTGTGCGTGGGGGGTTCTGTGAGGGGAGGGGTGTGTGCGTGAGGGGAGGGGTGTGTGTGGGGGGGAGTGTGTGAGGGGGTTGTGTGAGGGGAGGGGTGTGTGAGTGAGGGTGGTGTGTGAGTGAGGGGGTGTGCGAAAGGGGGAGAGGGCATGGAGTGAGGGGGAAGAGCGAGAGAGGGGTGGGCAGTGTGAGGGGGAGGGGATGGAGAGAGGGGTATAAGGGAATGGAGCGAGGGGGTGGTGAGGGTATGAAAGAGAGGGATTTGAGCAGGGAGCTGGGGAGGGGGTGAGGGGAAAGAAGGGGAGAGGAAGGAAGGGAGGATGGGGAGAGGGGAGAGCTGGGGAGGGGAGAGAGGGCAAAGGGGGAGAGGGGACAGAGTGGTGGAGAGCGCAGGGGTGTGGTCAGGGGAGTGATGTGGGTAGAGGGTGGAGCGGGAGAGAGGGGTGGGGTGTGAGAGGGGTTGAAAGAGGGGGAAGAGGTGTGAGGGCAGGAGGTGGAATGTGAGGGTGTGTGAGAGAGAGGGGGTGAGGGTGGGAGGCAGGAGGGAGAGGGGGTGTGGGGAGGGGAGAGAAGGAGTGGGAGTGGGAGGAGAGGGGAGATGGGAGAGAGGGTAGCAGGAAGATGGGGTGGGGAGGGGTGGAGAGCGGGAGAGAGGAGGGAGAGGGAGGGGGGATTGAGGGGGAGGGAGGTAGAGAAGGGGACGGGGAGAGGGGAAGAGAATGTGGAGTTAGGGGGAGAGGGGAAGAGAAGGGTGGGGGCTGTGAGAGGGGGTGTGAGAGGGGAGAGGGAGGGGAAGAGAGGGGGTGTTGAGGGTGTATTAGAGAGGGGTGAGTGGGTGAGGGTGGGAGGTGGGGGAAAGGGGGAGTGGGGGGAAGGGGGCAGAGAGGGGGAGAGGGGAGCTGGGGGATTACAGGGGAGAGTGGGATGACAGAGGGGAGAGAGGGGGAGAGAGTGTAGAGGAGAAAGAGATGGAGGGGAGGGGGAGAGAGTGGGGAGAAGGGGGAGAGGGGAGAGAGAGAGGGGGGTGAGAGAGAGGGGGAGAGAGGGGTGGGGGTGAGGGAGGGGGTTGAGAGGGGCATGAGAGAGAGGGGCATGAGAGTGGGGAGAGGTGAGATAAGGGCGAGGGGGGAGAGCAGAGAGAGAAGGGGGAGAGAGGGGGGAAGAGGGAGTGGGGGAGAGAAAGGGGAGAGAGGGGCAGGGGGAGTGGAGCGAGGGGGTAGTGAGGGAGTGTGAGATGGGGTGAGTGGGTGAGGGCGGGAGGGGGAGGGAGTAAGGGGAGAGAGAGCGTGGGGGTGGGGGCAGAGGAGAGAGGGGGAAGGGACAGGGAGCGTAGAGGGGAGAGAGAGGGGATAGAGAGAAGGGGGAGAGAAGGGGGAGAGAGAGGGGGTGGTGTGTGTGAGAGTGGGGTTTGAGATGGGGAAGTGGAGAGAATGGGGGAGAGAGAGGTGGAAGATGGGGCAGAGATGGGGGAGAGAAAGGGGAATGGGGGAGTTCGTGGCAGTGGGAGGGGACAGAGATGGGTGAGAATGGGGAGCGGGGAGAGAGATGGCGGTGGGGGAGGGGTTAGAGGGAGGGGGCAGGGGTGTAGAGAAGGGAAGACCGGGAGAAGGCGGGAGAGGGAGAGAAGGCAAGAGATGGGTTGAGAGAGACGGGGTGAGAGAGGAGGGCAAAGATATTGGGAGAGAGGGGTGTGGGAGAGAGGGGTGTGAGAGAGGGGGGAGTGTGGGGAGAGCTGGGGACAATGGGAGGGGGAGAAAGGGGGAGAGGGGGAGGGGGAGAGAGGGAGTGGGGAGAGAGGGAGGGGGGAGTCAGACAGCACCAGTGGAAGAGGACATGACGTTGAAGGTTGAAGACCCTTTGCCAGAAGACACGTTTCTGTGGTTCAGCCCAGCCTCAGGTCGAACGAACCAAACGGTGTCTGTCAGTGGTGGGAGGGTGAAGGCTGAGACTGGGGCCACGGGGATTCTCTGTACACACCCACTGGGCTCCTACAGTGACAGGGTCAGCACTGACGTTCATGTGGCAGACCCTTCCTGGAGGAGGGCTTCACCCTCCCTGAGCAGAGGGAGACGCCAGTGTTCTCACCTTCACTGCAATGAGTCTGAGCTCAGTTTCCTGGGGCAGTCCCGGAGACTCCATCTGAAACAGACAGGGAGAGTGTCCCTGGGACACTGAGGGGAGATGGAGAGGGCGGACATCTGCACCCCTCTGCCCAGAGGTTCACACACCAACACCCGTGGAGTCATTTCCCCACAGCCCAGAACCTCCCCTACCCCAGGACACCCACCCTCCCCACCCTGGGGGTCAGCAGACACAGGCAGCTCCCGAGACACGTGGGGCTCACTCACCAACAGCCAGCGGTTCTCCCAGACTCTGTCTGTGCTGGAGTCTGCACTGACGTTACACTCAGTCACTGCTAAGACCAGGACACCGGTTAGAAGCCAGTGAGGATCTGCCAACACGGGTGTGCAGTCCTCCTGCGGATGACTGTGTGTGTGTGTTCACTGGGAGGGTGGGTAGGGCAGGGCAGAC
The DNA here is from genome assembly GCF_009764475.1 of Pristis pectinata. Classification (NCBI taxonomy): domain Eukaryota; kingdom Metazoa; phylum Chordata; class Chondrichthyes; order Rhinopristiformes; family Pristidae; genus Pristis; species Pristis pectinata. The sequence continues at coordinate 44,068,822 of NC_067423.1, read as the reverse complement.
TGTGCTCCCGTGTCCCTGGTGGGGAGTGTGGATGTGACTCTGGGCCCACGCCCTGCGAGTGTCACTGACCAACTCAGGAATGTTCACCCAGTTCACAGTCACTGCTCCCCCAAGGACCCCTCCCACACCACACATCTGTCCCCATCCCCAGGTATCTCCCTACCACCCCGAACACTCACTCTGACACCCACCCCTCCCTCTGAGAGATTGACACAAGACCTGGTACCTGAGGTTGTGTCCCCCACTGGGGCAGATGGTGGTGCCTGCGGGGACTCTCTCGTTGATGACCTTGTGTGTCCTTCAACTCCGGAATTCTGGCGATCTGGAATAAATGAAGAGACACAGGAGACAGGCAGTGAAACCGCTTCTCACATGTTGTCAGTGACTCTGCTCCCTGCCCTCTCTGCGGCACTGTGTTCCAGGCACTCCCCACTCTCTGGGTGAAGATAGTCCCCCTCATATCCCCTCTAAATCTCTGCCCCTCACCCCAGATCTGTGTCCTCTTGTTTTATTCCCCCATCTGTCCCCCCATCATTTATACCCAGTGTTATGTCCCCTGCCTGAAGGTCACTCCAAACCCACCCACCCACCACTGAACTGCCCTCACCCACCCAGCCCCAGACCTCAGTCCCCGAGTGCTGACTGACAACCCATCTCCCCCAGCCCCGTCAAGCAGCCTCAGACCCAGGCGTGCCCTGTTCACTGGGGAAATGGGCACCACCCCTTCCAGAGATCTCGGACACTGCTGACGTTTGGTACCGAGGGAGGGGACAAGAACAGAACCGACATTCACCCCCCACTGCACTGCACGTCCAGCAGGTGAATGGGTCCACCAGAGGTTCCACCTCACACAGGGAGAGAGACTGACACAAGACCTGGTACCTGAGGACGTGTCTCCCGATGGCACAGAGGACGGTTCCTGGGTGGGGTCTCCAGTTGCTGATCCTTTGGCCTGTTTCCTTGTGGAATTCTCCGGGTCTGGAATAAAGGAACAGAGACACGGGAGAGTGGAAACATGGAAACAGGTCATCAGGCTGGGACAGGAGTTCGGGGAATGGAGGACTGGGTCTGTGGAGAAACCAACATCAGCCGCTCTCCCTCCACCAACTCTCCCTCCCAAACCTCTGTCACCCCAGGTCACTGCCCTCAGTCTGAGTCGGGATGAATTTCAGGGAGTGAACCTGGGGAGAAGGGTTCCCTTCAATGGTCCCACCACTGATCCCTGAGCTTGCAGACCCTGCTGGGGTGGTGGTCAAACCCGGACCAGGTTCTCCACTCGTTCCCTGGGGTTCCCGACTTGTGTCCGACTGTCGATTCTCCATCACACTCACCTGTCTCTGACTTGTCACACTGATACACTCACTGATCCCTCCGTCTCCCTCCTCTCCTCCCTTCCTCCTTCCGTCTCCTTCCTCCCTGTCCCTCTGCCTCCCTCCTCCCTGACCCTCTCCCCCCCAGCCTCCCTCCTCCACTCCCGTTTCCCGCTTCAGCCTCCCTCCTCCACTCCCTTCTCCCCCTCCGGCCTCCCTGGTCTCCACCCCACTCCTCTTCCAACCTCCCTCCTCCCATCCCGCTTCTCCCTCAACCCACCCCCCCCTCCCCAGTGCCACACCCACATCAGCCCCCACTCTCTGTGTACAACGCACCAAGGTTCACATGGACACCAGTGTTTCCCAGACTAAGTGTGGGGATTTCAGTGTCGTTCCCTGCTCCGTCTCCAAGTGTTGAGACACACGGACACAGTGCGGAACCAATTCCTCAACACTGGTCCTGGACAGCGTGAGCCAGGCTGACCCTGGCTCAGGCCACGCTCCTCCAGGGCTGTCAATGCTCAGGGGCAGCTGACTGGTCCTGAGGCACACTTGCACAGCGGGTAGTGCTGCTGCCTCCCAGCTCCAGTGACCAGGGTTCGATCCTGACCTCTGGTGCTGTCAGTGTGCAGTGTGCACCTTCTCTCCGTCACCATGTGCCTTTCCCCAAGTGCTTCGGTTCATTCCCACATCCCAAAGGTCCCTGTGGAGGTGAAATGGTTCCTGGGAATGACTTCTGGTGTAGGTGGGTCACAGGAGTATCATGGGGAGGTTGTGAATGGGTGACATGGGTGTTCTGGGGGCAGGGGACGGGTCCGTCCTGGGTGGGAGGGGATGGATTGGTCCTCGGGAGGGTGTCACAGGTCAGACTGGGAAGGGTCACAGGTCACCTTGCAGGTGAAGATCGCAGGTCAGGCTGAGCAGCATCACTCAGACCGAGGGGACTGGATACCAACGAGGTGGTCACTGACCACGGGCAGGGCAGTGACGGGAAAACTCAGCCCAGTCTGTGTGTTGGGGTCTCAGGACGTCCCAGAAATCCCCCACAGCCCCCCCACACCCCTGTCTCCCTGGGGAACAGTGACCTACCTGTACAATACACACTGCTACAGCAGAATGTTGGCTTCAGCTGATACACAAAGTAACCAGAGCAGTTTTTCACCCTGATCTCCCGGTTCCCGTAGCAGGTAGAACTGTACCCAGTGAAGCAGACGGTCCTGGTCACCTCCCCCTCTCCCACACTGGGATGGGCACCTGGAATGAGGGTTACAAACACTGTAAAATGTCCCCAGTCCCACAGGACAGCAGGACTGTGAATCGGGACCACTGGATAGCAGTGGTTCACAGCCCAGGGTCCAGTCCGGCCTCAGTCAGCGGGGAGCTGCTCCCCTTGCCCTGCCCACCCCACACTCCCCGCAGCAGCACCTGGTCCCTCAGGACGGCTCCTGCTGGGGAGGTCCTGGGGGTCCCCGGGCTTCAGACTGGAACACAGGCTCCGCCCCTGATGTGCACTGACAGGCAGTGAAGCCCCGCCCCTGATGTGGTGGTGACGCACAGCCCCTGTTGTGTGCCAGCAGGTGGTGAAGCCCCACCCGTGATGTGTACTGAGAGGTGTTGAAGCCCCACCCCGTTCAGCTGTGAACCCAGAAAACCGGATATTCAGAGAATTTGAAAGCTCTGAAAAAATCCATAATTGTTAAAGTTAACAACAATATGTGCGGTCAAATTTTCAAAATCAGATTTAAAGTTGATGCAAATAATTGCAACAAAAATAGAAATCATTTTAAATGTTAAACACAAAACATTTCAACTAAACGTTGCACAGTTCAGTCTGACCCCAGCACCTCTCAGGGAGTGTGGGATCCTCTGCAGGGATCTGGGTGTTAGACTGACCCTTCCCAGAAATTACGGAGCCCCACTGTTGTAAACTCTGACCGTACCATTTAACCAGCCTGGGTAACTCCCGGAGCAGTGACTCACTGGAACGACAGTCTCGGGAATCTTCCGTCCGCCGGAACTGAAACAACAATCAGAGAGTCAGCCCCTGAACTGAGGGAGTTTATTCACCCGGAGAAAGACCAGGAATTGGGCCCATTCTGTCTGTACCCTGTCCCTGGTCAATATTCCCCCAATCCCAGGAATCCCCCTGTTGTTCTCTCTCCCCTTCTACCTTCCCCTTTTCTCTCTTTCTGCAATGTGGGATCTCCCCTTCCCCTGTATTTACTCCCCATGCATTGTAGTGACTGATGATCCCGGTCTCCCTGCATTTCCCCTTCACACACCCCTGGTTCTCCTGTTCACATTCTCCAATTCCTCAGGAATTATCCCCTCATGTTACCTGTTAAATCTGTACCATCCCACCATAAGATCTCCATCATCCATCCATTGGCTGGTGCACTCAATGCCGGAACAATCCGTGCTCCTCCAGGGCTGATCCAGGACGGTGTAGGTTACACACGGATCACCGAGTGCGGAGTCTGCGGCTGAGGGACAGGATGATGTTCAGTGTTAATGTGAAGTTCAGCTCATGTCCCCCAGCCTCTTGTTTCCCCGACCAGCCTCACCCCACCTCCACCGTCACCAAGCCCGGAGCACCAATAATCTCCCACTGACTCTCTGACCGAGAACAATGTGACCCAGATAAACGCTGGACCCAGCCCCACCGCTCTGAACTCAGCTTCACCACTCTCCCACCAGGTACTGGTTACCACAAAGACCACCTTTTGGCCCATCGTCTTCATGCCAGCTTCCAGGGGAGCAATCCATTCAGTCCCATTGCCCCTCTCCTTACTTCCATGGACCCCGACAGCTGATTCACTCTCTGACACCAGCTCCCCTTTCACCCCTCCAGTGACGGAGGCAGATACAAGGACATCATTTCGAGACAGTGAAGCACTGGATCCAGTCACCCTGGATCCCGCACATCTTCATCCCTTGGACCATGTTCAGGCTGTGGAGAATTGGTCTAATTCGGCATCGTGTTGGGTACAGCCATTGTGGGCCGAAGGGCCACTTCCTGTGCTGCACTGTTCTGTGTTCCAGATCCTGCACACAGACACCGACTGAGGTCAGGATGGAAGCTGGATCTCTGGCACTGTCAGCACCAACTGCAGCTCCATCATGCCACCCATTGGGCTGTGGGGCAGACTGTAGGACTGGATGTTGCAACGTGGAGTGTTTGTGCGAACAAAGGACAATGCATCCTAAAGAAAGAAACGTCTCTCCCCTCCCCAGGTGAGGGCACGATGCAGGAATGAGTGTGCTGCACATTCCCACACTTTCACAGGAACTGACAATGAAAGCTGTGTCCACTCCATGGTGAAGAGATGAATTGCAAGAGCCCTGTCTGAATGGCACCAGTCAGGCTGCAGCCCTTCCACAGCCCTAGTACAGAGTCACACACACGGAACTGGCTCTTCAGCTCACAGAGTCAGCACTGAGCATCAAACAACGACTTCCACCAGTCCGACACTGTTCCGTTTCATTCTCCCCACATTCCCGTTAACTCCCCCCACAACCTAACCTCACCCACACACTGAGGACAACTTACAGCGGACAATTAACCTCCCAACCCGCATGTCTTTGGGATGTGGGAAGAAACCGGAGAACCTGGGGGAACCACATGGTCACAGGGAGAACGTGCAAACTCCACACAGACAGCTCCAGAGGTCAGGTTTGAACCGGGATCACTGGAGCTGCCTTCCATCCCTCCTCAAACTGTGTTGATGAGCACTGAGACCGCCTTCCCCGGCTCCTTTCTCAGACTGAACCAGCCCTTGGCAGCTCTGCTGCACTCACTGATCTGCTTCCAGACACATCCCTGCCCCATTGTGACCTTCTCTCTGTAACGTCACCGACTCCGTCCCTGCCTCAGTCCCTCTCTCACTCACACCCTCAGCCGTGCTGTTGTCACCTCTAGACTTGGTTCTCCGTCCCACCCCTGGCCAGCCCCCCTCTGCTCTCCACACACTCTGCTGCCTGTGTCTGCAATTGCCCCACGTCCCCTTCACCCACCGTCCCTGTGTCACTGTTCAACTTTCAAATACATCCATCCTTGTGTTCACATCCCAAGAGCCTCACCGCTTCCTACCTCTGTCACCTCCTCCAGACTAATAACCCTCCTCCAATTCCGGCCTCCCAGAATGGGATCACTCCACCTCCTGCCCTGACTTCTGCTCCCTCAGCGTTAAAGGCTGGATTCTCTGCCGAAACCTCTCCATCTCTCCACCTCCCTCCCTCCCTGTTGCTGCTTTATCACCCCTGGCATCTGGCAAGACCCTCAACACCTGTTGTAATCTCTGTGTCTGATTGATAATGTTCCTGTGGTCCCTTGTATTCTTTTACCCCGATTCAATGCACTCAATCCACACGTTGTCACTGCCCCTCTGCACAGACAATAAATGAAACCTACTTCCCCTCACTGTGCACAGCGTGTCATTTACCCCTGCTGGATATTACTCACTCAGAGAACCCAGGATCAGCAGCAGAACCCTCATTTCACCAGGTGACATCCTGGAATTAAAACCAGAGAGAAATGAGACACTGGGGGCTCGGGGGAGGCTGTAAACTGGGACAGGAGCTGAGGAATAGAAGGGAAATCCATCCACGGTGGGTGAGGAACATCACTCACTCACTCACTGGGACCCCACACACAGGGGAGAGATCTCCCTCCCTCTCTCACTGGGACCCCACACACAGGGGGGAGATCTCCCTCCCTCCCTCACTGGGACCCCACACACAGGGGGGAGATCTCCAACTCTCCCTCACTGGGACCCCACAGATGGGGGGTGGGGACTCCATCTCCTTTCATTGAATTAACACGGATCATTTCCTTGTACCTTACCCCATGCGATGCACACACACCACATACTCTCTCTCTCAGACTCTCTCTCTCTCACACACACACACACACACACACACACACACACACACACACACAAACACGCGCACGCATCAGAGTCACAGAGCAATACAGCACAGACACAGGCCCTTCAGCCCAACCAGTCCATACCGACCACGGTGCCCACCCAGCTCGTCCCAATTTCCTGCGTTCGGCCCATATCCCTCCAAGCCCCGCCCCTCCACCTACCTATCCAAGTGCTTCTTAAATGTATTGTTGTACCTGCCTGCCTCACCCACTTCCTCTGGCAGCTCGTTCCATACACTCACCACCCTCTGTGTGCAAAAGTTCAGGTCCCTTTTAAATCTTTCCTCCGAGTCTCTGCCCCTTTGTTTTGGACTCCCCTCTGCTGCAGCAAAGACTGTTACCGTCCACCTAATCTCTGCCTCTCATAACTTTAAACATTTCGATAACTTCACCCCTCTTTCTCCTAGATTCCAAGGAATAAAGACCCAGCCTGGCCAACTTCTCCCCTGTATCTCAGGCCCTCCAGTCCTGGCAACGTCCTTGTAAGTCTTTTCCACACTCTTTCCAGTTTAACCATGTCTTTCCTAAACACGCACACGCACGCACACACACACACACGCCAACACACAAGATGTCTGCTCACCCAGTCTCCAGATGAGGTGTCGATCTGTGAAACGGAGAGAGGTGGAACCACCTGAAACCTCCTCAGTCTCAGCGACGATCTGCTGTGAGTGGTGTCGGGCTCGGCGACGGCTCACCAACTCCCTTCTGCGTCGGCTTCTCGAAAGAACGACACCAGGGCTGGGCGGTGACACCAGGGATGATGTTTGGGGAAAACATGCAAAGTAGGAAAACTGACATCTGTTGATGTGCAGTGAAGCACCCAGTGTTGTATGTGTGAGCTTCCTCCAACAAGCACGGCATGGCTGATGGGTCAGCATTGAACAGAGGGCTGTGTACACTGCAACAGGAGTGGACACAGGTGTGAGGGAGGGAGTTGACACAGGATAAACCCCTGACAGATCACGAATGGTCAGCATTCTGCACTGGGCTGTGTACAGAGACTGTAGTGTAATGTCAGAGGAGAGAGGGAGCAGAGCCAATACAGTCCCTGCCTGCTCAGTAATGGGCCAGTGTTGGTTACTGGGCGTGTACAGGGACTGTAATGGATAATAGGAAGTCAAGCAGCATCGCCGATAACAGTATATCCCTTCGCGATGAGCTGAGCACATTCTATGCAGGTTTTGAACAGAAGGGGATTGGTTTGTCACCACCCACCCCAACAGCCTCCGATGCACCTGAACCCACAGTCACCATTGGAGGGTGAACCCACAGAAAGCATCTGGCCTAGATGGTGTCCCTGGCCGTGTCCTCAGATCTTGGGCAGATCAGCTGGTCGGGGTATTTGCAGACATTTCTCACCTCTCCCTGCTTCAATCTGAGGTTTCCACCTGCTTTAAGAAGACCACTATCCCCCCGGTACCTGAGTAAAACAAGGTAGCGTGCCTCAATGACTCCCGCCCGGTGGCTCTGACATCCATCATCATGAAGCGCTTCGAGAGGCTGGTCACGGCACGCATTAACTCCAGCCTCCAAGACAACTTCGACCCACTGCAATTCACCCACCACCGAGACAGGTCTACGTACCACCAGGCTCAAGGACAGCTTCTATCCCACAGTTTTAAGACTATTGAACGGTTCCCTAGTACGATGAGATGGACTCTTGACCTCATGATCTACCCTGTTATGACCCTGCACCTCACTGTCTGCCTGCACTTTCTCTGTAACTGTAACACTTTATTCTGCATTCTGTATTCTTTTACCTTGTACTACCTCAATGCACTGCACAATGAATTGATCCGTATGAACGGTATGCAAGACACGTTTTACACTCTACCTAAGTACAAGTGACAATAATAAACCAATTCCAATGCCAGTAGGTATTAGAGCTGCAGCAGGCTCAGTACATGGTCAGTAATGGGCCAGTGTTGGTCAGTGGGCCGTGTACAGGGATTGTAATGGACAAGGAAGTTCGAGAGAATATAATGGACATTGCAGTGCAGAAGTAGATGTTTGGCCCCACGAGTCCATGTGGGGTATTTATCAGCTCTGCTCAGACAGCAGCAAGGGGCAACAAGTAGTGCGGAGGACAAGTGGTGCATTGGCTTTTATTGCAAGGGGTTGGAGTTCAGAAACAGGGAAGTATTGTTCCAGTTGAACAGGGTGTCAGTGAGAATGTCCTGGAATACTATGTGCAGTATTGTCCCCTTGTGTCACAAAGGATACATTAGCACTGAAGACAGTCCAGGAGAGATTCACTCGGCTAATTCCCGGGATGAGAGGGTTGTCCGATCACCAACATCAGCGGTTAGCGCGACGCTATCACAGCGCCAGCGATCAGGGTTCGATTCTCATCGCTGTCTGTAAGGAGTTTGTACGTTCTCCTGTGTCTGCGTGGGTTTCCTCCGGGTGCTCCAGTTTCCTCCCACATTCTAAAGACGTACGGGTAGGTTAATTTGGGGTTTAAAATGGGCGGCGCAGACTCGTTGGGCAGAAAGGGCCTGTTACCACACTGTAAATAAAATTTAATTTTAAAAAATTTAATTTAAAATTCTAAAGTGTCAATGTTCCCCTGGGGGAGAGTCTCAAACGAGGGGATATATGAAGGGAGAGGTCATCTCAAAAGGTGGCATTCACTTCCCTAGACAGTTGTGGAGAACTGAACACCTCAGGGATTTAATGGGGAAGAAAATAAATCTGTGGAAGATTGGGGAATTAAGGGCTTTGTGATGGCCCAGAACAGGAGTTGGGATCTGGGTGAACCAGCCACGATTGTAATGAAAGTCCGATTGGGCACTGGGCTGTGTGTTATGGAACAGGAATGGACGGAGAGGGTGAAGGAGGGAGTGTCCACAGCAGAAATCCCTCCCAGACCAGCACCTTGTCACCGTTGGACACCGGGCTGTGTAGACGGGAACTGCAATGGACAGGGTGGATAATTCCCTGTATTGAGACTGGACATTGGTCTGAGCTCTGGAACAATCACGGGCACACAGCACACAGGCCTCAACAGCTGAGGGCAGCTGCCAGGTTGTGGATGATGGAGAGGCCAGAATTAGAGGGGCTCAGATCGTCAACACTCACAGGAATGGAGGGGGTTGCAGAGACGGGGAGGCAGGGGAGACCATGGAGAGAACTTCAAACCAGGAACCATGTCTGGAGGTGACATGGATTTCCCCCCACTCTCTCTCCCTTCCCAACAACCCACCTTCCCACAAACCCTCTCATCCAGCCTTGTATTTGTTTGTTTCTTTCCATTGCTCAGGACGTATCCCCAGTCTGTTATTTGTGTCCCTGGGTCAACGATCCATCATTCTCTGTACCTGAGCTGCCTCAAACAAACATCCCCAGGAATGAGCCAGGACTGATCAGGGGAATCAGTCGATAGGAACTCCAGTGAAAATGGGATTTGGAAAGAAATATGTGGAGTTTACGACACAGGGACGGACAATTTGGAGTGGTCACATTGAGAGTGGCTGTTGCGAGGTGTAAGTGCTGTGTTTGAGGGGTCAGTGCTGAGACTTTGTCTCAAGAGGTTTCAGCGAGGAGGCTGTGCAGTGGGAAGGGAAGGGAAGATCTTTTACTTTCATCTCCAGTCCCAGTGGGTTGGAGATGGCAGTTGGCGCAGTCACATGTTCTTCCTGCAGGATGTGGGAGATCAGGGAGACCTCCAGTGTCCCTGCTGACTCCACCGGTGGGAAGTGTGTCCGTCTACAGATCCTGACTGACCACATCACACGGCTGGAGCTGTAAATCCACAGGACAAACCTCCCTCACCCCCCCCCCCCCCACCTTACAGCACACTGTGTCAGTGTTGGACACTGGGCCGTGTATACAGGAATATAATGGGCAGTGAGGGTGAGAGAGGGACCGTCCACAGGATAAACATCCACCACACTGTCAGTGACACTGGGCTGTCTACACAGGAACTGTACTGGATAGAGAGGATTGGAAATAACTCCCACAGGATGATCCTTCTTGTGTCTGGGCTGGATATCGGTCCCTGTACCCAGGAACTGGAACAGGCAGACGGCACCCGGGCCTTTGGCAGCTGAAGGTACAACTTCAAGAGATGGAGGCATGAAATGTGTGGGTCATTGAGAAGATAGAATGAGAGGAACACCGAGCCCATGGGGCACTGAGGTACCTGAGGGCACTGCAGAGACAGGGAGGGACATGACTGGGGAGGGGGAGAAAAAGCAGGATGACAGTTCTGTGACGCGGATGAGCACAGAGGTGACGGGTGAACGATACAGAGCACATTGGGAAACAGGGACCGTCATGTCTGTTCCCCCAAACTGCCACCGACACTCTCCGTCTGTTGGGCACCACCGTGACACAACGGGTAGTGCTGCTGCTTCAACTCCAGCGACCCAGGTTCCACTGACCTGTGTCTGGAGTTTACACCTTCTCTCAGCGACCGACCCACTGGGGCTCCCCAGGGTGCTCTGTTTTCCTCCCACATTCCAGAGACATGCTGGGTGAGAGGTGAATGGACCACAGAAAATTGTCTCCAGTGTCGGAGCAGGTGGGAGAATCTGGGGGCAGTTGATGGGAATGTGGGGACAGGAACGTGGGATCAGTGTAGGATCAGTGTCAATGGGTGCTGGAAGGTCGGCACCCAGTCAGTGGGACAAAGGTCCTGTTTCTGTGCTGTGTGACTCTGTGCCTCTCTCTGTCTCTCTCTCTCCCTCCCTCACCTCCACACTGTCTCTTCCTTCCTCTGTCTCTCCCTCCCCGTCCCACATTGTACTGATCCCTCTCGTTTCCACGTGTCCATCTGTGACCTGTCACCCAATGTTACCTGTGTCCCTGATGTGAAAAGTCGTTTGTTGTTGCTCTGTGTGATTCCTGTTACACACAGAGGATCAGAACAGGGCAGAATGAACCAGTGGTGTTTCTATCAGAACTGCAATGGCCACAGAGGCAAGAGTGAATCATTGAGAACTTTCTGTGCAGAGACAGACGATTCAGCCACACAAACTGCCATGGCAACTCTCTCTGTTTCTCTCTCCCCAACTCCTTCCTGCCCCATCCCAACAACCTCTCTCATTTGTATCTGTTGCTCAATTTGTATCTGTGCTGTTTACCAAATGTTACCTGTGTCCCTGATGTGAAAAGTTCTTTGTTCTCGGTCTGTGCATTTCCTCTTGCAAACAAGATGTCAGAACAGGACAGAATTAACCCTCAGAGTGCTTCTATTTGAATTGCAGTGGCTGCAGAAACCAGAGTGAATTATTTTCCCTCTCTCTCCTTTCCCAGCAACACCTCTTCCCTCCCACCCAATCTTGTATCGTTTTGTTTCCTTCCATTGCTCAACACACATCTCCAGTCTGTGCTCTGTGTCTCTGAATGAAAAATCCTATATTCTTGGTATGTCAGCTGCCTCCAACAGACATCCTCAGGGACGGGATGGGATTGATCAGAGGGTTCAGTCCTCTGCAACTTCACTGAGAAAAGGAGTGAGAAAGGTTCAGCACAGAAACGGTCAATTCAGGCCCACATCTAGGTCAGACTGTGGGACCCTCCCGTCTCCTCCAATCACCCCTCCTGCCCTCATTAGTAGCTGTCAGGGTTGTAACGTAATGGGCAGTGAGGGTGAGAGAGGGACCGTCCACAGGATAAACCCCACCACACTGTGTCAGTGTTGGACACTGGGCTGTGTATACAGAAATATAATGGGCAGTGAGGGTGAGAGAGGGACTGTCCGCAGGATAAATCCCCCCCACACTGTGTCAGTGTTGGACACTGGGCTGTGTATACAGGAATATAATGGGCAGTGAGGGTGAGAGAGGGACCATCCACAGGATAAATCCCCCTCCACCCCACCACACTGTGTCAGTGACACTTCAGTGGGGAGTCTGTACCCATCACAGGGAGCGAGGGGAGGAGGAATCAAAAGTCAGTCTGTTATCTAAATGGAGAGAGTTTGCAAATGAATCCAGTTCGGAGGGATTGAGATGTTGTTGCCACTGAAACACTTGGACCGTTATCAGGAAGGTGCAGCGAGTGGTGCAGAAAGCAAATGGCCTTTCCTCATGTATTGCGTGGAGCTGCAGTGTAGACACAGGGAAGTGTTGTCACATGGTGAGACCACACTGGAACACTGTGGACAGTTTCTGTGCCCTCAGTTACAACACACACACTGGCAGTGAAAGAAAACAAATACAACTGCAGATGCTGGAATGTGAAACACAAACAGAAATGCTGGGAGAACTCAGCCGTCAAACAGCAACGTGAAACTGTTCATGTTTGGGTCAATGACCCTTCCTCAGGGCTGGGGGAAGAGCAGAGGGGTTACAGATTGCAGAGCAGAGATGGGGGCAGGGGGATGTGAGACACAAGGTGTGTGGAGAGAGGGGGAGACACAGCAGGTGATAAGGGGCATGAGGACTGAAACAGTGCAGCACAGGAACAGGCCCTTCAGCCCACCGGCTCTGTGCCGAACATGATCCCAATTTAAACTGATCCTATCTGCCTGCACGTGTTTCATGTCCCTCCATTCCCGGCCTGTTCATGTGTCTGTCTAATTCCCTCTTGGATGTTGCTGTCCAATTGGCTTCCCCCATCACCCCTGGCTGTGAATTCCAGGCACCCACCACTCTCTGTGTAAAAAACCTGCCCCACACATCTCCTTTAAACGTTGCTCCTCACCATAGATCTGTGCCTTCGAGTATTTGACATTCCCACCCTGGGAGAGTGACTCTGACCATCCACCCGATCTCTGCCTCTCCTCATCTTCCATATTTCCATCAGGTCACCCCACAGTCTCCGGTATTCCAGAGAAAACAATCCATGTTTGTCCAACCTCTCAGTACAGCTGATACTCTTGAATCCAGGCAACATCCTGGCATCCTGGTGAACCTCTCCTGCACCCTCTCCAAAGTCCCCACACCCTTCCTGTAATGGGGCAACCAGACTGCACACCATCCTCGAAATGCAGCTTAATCAAAGTTATACTTCTGACAGACTTAGTAGTGAGGAGGAGGAGCGGTGGGAGTTTAAAATGCCTGTTGCAGGTGAACACCTGGTGGTTTGTGTCCCACAGGCTGAGCAATGAACAAAAGGGAGGTGGTCTGCAGAGGAGCAGCCATTTTGGAGCAGCCATTTTGAGAAGGGCAGCTTTGAGGTCGAAGTGCCGCTGCTGGGTCAAGGTGCGGGACTTCGTGAATTCAGGCTTGGGTGAGCAGGGCGAGCACCAACAAGGTCAGGATTTCCCTTTTTCTCAAGTCCGCCAGGTTATTAAGGGGGCAGGACTGTCCGTCAGTGGAGTGGTGTGTTCCCCCGGTGTGATGTGGGAGACATGGGGGCAGTAAGTGTCCCTGACGACAGTGTCTGCAGGAAGTGTGTCCGGCTGCAGCTCCTCTCAGACCGCACAGATGGGTTGGAGGGCAGTTGGACTCACTGACGGACATACAGGAGGCAGAAAGTGTTGTAGACAGGGGTTTCAGGGAGGTGGTCACACCGCAGGTTCAGCCAGATCGATGGGTGAGTGACAGGAGGGTCGGGCAGGTAGTGCAGGAGTCCCCTGTGATTGTCCCCCTCTCACACAGGTAAACCACTGTGGATACTGTTGGGGGGACGGCCTCTCAGGGGAAAGTGACAGCATCAGCCCCATCAGTAGCACCACGACTGGTTCTGTTGTACAGCAGGGTGGGGCAAAGTCTGGGTGAGCAACAGTGATCGGGGACTCTTTATCAGGGGTACAGATGGGTGTTTCTGTGGCTGGGGTGAGACTCCAGGATGGTGTGTTGTCTCCCTGGTGCCCGGGGCAAGGACGTCTCTGACAAGGCCCAGGACACTCTGAGAGGGGAGGGGGAGCAGCCAGAGGTTGTGGTCCATATTGGAACTGACGACATTGATGGGAAGGGAGGTGAGGTCCTGTAAAGAGAATTCAATGAGTTAGGTAGTAAGTTGAAAAACACGACCTCCAGGGTTGTAATCTCAGGATGACTCCCTGTGCCACGTGCTGGCGTGGTAAGAAACAGGAAGAGAGCACAGTTCCTGATCTGGAGAGCACTTGCGGGTAGGTTTGCTAGTGCTGCTCCAGGGGGTTTAAACTAGATATGCAGGGGGAGGGGAACCAGAGTGTTAGAGCAGATAGTGAGGAGGAGGAGAATAAAGGTCATGTGAGGACTGCAGGTACTGGCAGAAATCAAAGGTTTGTATGTGATGAAATGTTGTCAGGTGCATCTACTTCAATGCAAGGAGTATTGTAGGTAAAGCAGATGAGTTTAGGGCGTGGATTGGCATGTGGGATTACGACATTATTGCTATTAGTGAGACTTGGTTGCAGGAGGGTCAGGACTGGCAGCTTAATGTTCTGGGGTTCCATTGTTTCAGACGTGAGAGACAGGATGAAAAGGGGTATGAGGGGCATTACTAGTCAGGGAAAATGTCACAGCTGTGCGTAGACAGGACAGCCTGGAGGGCTGGTGTACAGAGGCCATATGGGTGGAGCTGAGGAAGAGGAAAGGTGTGACCACACTAACAGTGTTGTATTATAGACCGCCCAATAGTCAGAGAGAATTGGAGGAGCAAATCTGTAGTGAGATAGCAGACCGATGTAAGAAACAGAAAGTTGTAATAGTAGGGGATTTTAACTTTCCACATATTGACTGGGACTCCCACACTGTGAAAGGGCTGGATGGCTTGGAGTTTGTCAAATGCGTCCAGGAAAGTTTTCTAAATCAATATATAGAGGCACCAAGGAGAGAGAATACAATATTTGATCTCCTATTAGGGAACCAGACAGGTCAGGTGACAGAAGTATGTGTAGGTGAACATTTTGGGTCCAGTGACCATAATGTCATTAGTTTCAAGTCAATTATGGATAAGGACAGGTCTGGTCCTCGAGTTGAGGTTCTAAATTGAAGGCCAATTTTGTGAAAATGAGAAAGGATCTAGGAAGAGTGGACTGGGATAAGTTGTTTTCTGGCAAGGATGTGTTCAGTAAGTGGAAGGCCTTCAAAGGTGAAATTTTGAGAGTGCAGAGTCTGCATGTTCCTGCCAGGATTAAAGGCAAAGTTAAGAAACATAGGGAACCTTGGTTTTCAAGGGATATTGGTGATCTGGTTAAGGAAAAGAGAGGTGTATAGCAGGTACAGGCAACTAGGAACAAATGGGGTACTTGAAGAGTACAGAAAATGTCAGAAAATACTAAAGAAGGAAATCAGGAAGGCAAAAAGACACAAGGTTTCTTTGGCAGATAATGTGAAGGTAAACCCGAAGGGTTTCAACAAATATGTTAAGAGTAAAAGGATAGTAAGGGACAAAATTGGTCCCCTAGACGATCAGAGTGGTCGTCTATGTGTGGAGCCTTGGGAGATGGGGGAGATCTTAATCAGATTTTTTGCATCAGTATTTACTCAGGAAACTGGCATAGTGGATATGGAAGGAAGGGAAACAAGCAGTAGTGTCATGGAACATATAGAGATTAAAGAGGAGGAGGTGTTTGCTGCCTTACAGCGAAGAAAGGTAGATAAATCCCCGGGCCTGACATGATATTTCCTCGGACCTTGAGAGAGACTAGTGCAGAAATTGCAGGGGCCCTGGCAGATATATTTAAAATGCCCATAGCCACGGGTGCGGTGCTGGAGGACTGGAGGGGAGCTCATGTTGTTCTGTTGTTTAAAAAAGGATCTAAAAGTAAACCAGGTAATTACAGGCCGGTGAGCCTGACATCAGTAGTAGATAAATTATTGGAATGTGTTCTGAGAGATCGGATATACAAGTATTTGGACAGCCAAGGTCTGATTAAGGATAGTCAGCTTGGCTTTGTGCGTGGTAGATCGTGTTTAACAAATCTTGTAGAGTTTTTTGAGGAGGTTACCAAGAAAATAGATGAAGGAAAGGCTGTGGATGTTGTCTACATGGACTTTAGTAAGGCCGTTGACAAGGTCCCATATGGGAGGTTAGATCAGAAGGTTCAGACACTAGATATCCATGGAGAGGTTGTAAACTGGATTTGAACTTGGCTGTGTGGGAGAAGACAGAGAGTGGTGGTGGATGATTGTTTCTCAGATTGGAGGCCTGTGACTAGTGGTGTGCCTCAGGGATCTGTGCTGGGACCATTGTTGTTTGTTATCTATATCAATGATCTAGATGATAATGTGGTAAATTGGATCAGCAAGTTTGCTGATCACACTAAGATTGGAGGCATTGTGGACAGTGAGGAAGGCTTTCAAAGCTTGCAGAGGGATCTGGACCAACTGGAAAAATGAGCCAGAAAATGGCAGATGGAATTTAATGCAGACATGTATGAGGTGTTGCATTTTGGAAGGACAAATCAAGGTAGGACATACACAGTAAATGATAGGGCACTGAGGAGTGCGGAGGAACAAAGGGATCTGGGAGTTCAGATACATAATTCCCTGAAAGTGGCGTCACGGGTAGACAGGGTTGTAAAGAAGGCATTTGGCATCCTGACATTCAGCATCCTGACATTCAGAAATAAAAGTACTGAGTATAGGAGTTGGGATGTTATGGTGAGGTTGTATAAGTCATTGGTGAGGCCAAATTTGGAGTATTGTGTGCAGTTCTGGTCACCTAACTATAGGAAGGATATCAGTAAGATTGAAAGAGTGCAGAGAAGATTTACTAGTATGTTGCCGGGTCTACAGGAGCTGAGTTACAGGGCAAGATTGAACAGGTTAGGACTTTATTCCTTGGAGCGTAGAAGAATGAGGGTAGATTTGATAGAGGTTTACAAAATTATGAGGGGTATAGACAGAGTAAATGCGAGTAGGCTCTTTCCACCTAGATTAGGAGAGATAAGTACGAGAGGACATGGCTTTAGGGTGAAAGGGGAAAGGTTTAGGGGGAACATTAGGGGGAACTTCTTCCCTCAGAGAGTGGTGGGAGTGTGGAACAAGCTGCCATCTGAGGTGGTAAATACGGGCGCACCCTTAAGTTTCAAGAATAAATTGGATAGATACATGGATGGGAGAGGTCTGGAGGGTTATGGACTGGGTGCAGGTCAATGGGACTAGCAGAATAAAGTTTCAACACAGATTAGAAGGGCTGAATGGCCTCTCTTCTGTGCTGTAGTGTTCTATGGTTCAATGTGTGGCTGAGGTACTGGTGCAGGAGGGGGGGCTGCAGGTATCTACTGATATTCACAGAGCATGAGGTGTTGGGGCTCTTGAAGAGCATTAAGGTGGAGAAGCCCCAGATAACTTCCCACCTCAGTAAGATCACCCCTCAACCTCCTGCGCTCCAGGGAAAACAGTCCCAGATTATCCACACTCTCTCCTCACAGCTCCAACCCTCCAGTCCCAGCCACAACATCGAGAATCTTTTCTGTACCCTCTCCAGCTTAATCATCCTCTTCCTTTAGTGTAGTGACCAGAACTGTGCACAACACTCGAAATGCGGTCTAACTGACCCTTGTCCAACTGTAATTCGCCTGTCGCCGAAACAGGTCTACAGCGGATGCCATCTCCCTGGCCCTACACTCAGCTCCAGAGCATCTGGACAGTAAAGACACCTGTGTTAGACTATTGTTTATTGACTGCAGCTCTGCCTTCAATACAATAATCACAAGCAAATATGTCACCAAACTCCGAGACCTCGGATGCAACACCTCCCTCTAAAACTGGATCCTTGACTTACTAACCAACAGGCCACAATGAGTGAGGACAGGCAGCAATACCTCCGGCCTGATTATTCTCAACACTGGTGCCCCACAAGGCTGTGTCCCCAGCCCTCTACTCTGCTCCCTATACACTCACAACTGTGTGGCCAGATTCTGCTCTAACTCCATCTGAAGTTTGCAGATGATACCACCGTTATAGGCCGTATCTCAAAGAGCAATGATTCGGAGTACAGGAAGGAGACAGAGAGCTTAGTGGCATGGTGTCATGACAACAACCTTTCCCTCAATATCAACAAAAGAGCTGGTCATTGACTTCAGGAAAGGGGGCGGTGTACATGCACCCATCTGCATCAACGGTGCTGAGGTAGACAGGGTTGAGAGCTTCAAGTTCCTGGGAGTAAACATCACCAACAGCCTGTCCTGGTCAAATCACGTAGATGCCACGGCCAAGAAAGCTCACCAGTGCATCTACTTCCTCAGGAGGCTAAAGAAATTCGGTTTGTCCCCTTTGACACTCACCAATTTTTATTGATGCACCATAGAAAGTATCCTATCTAGATGCATGATGGTTTGGTATGACTACTGCTCTGCCCAGGACCGCAAGAAACTGCAGAGAGTTGTGGACACAACCCAGCACATCACGGACACCAGCCTCCCCTCCTTAGACTCTGTCTTTACCTCTCATTGTCTTAGTGAAGCAGCCAGCATAATCAAAGACCCCAACCACCCGGGTCAATCTTTCTTTTCTCCTCTCCCACTAGATTTAAGGACAGCTTCTACCCCACTGTGATAAGACTATTGAATGGTTCACTTATATGATGAGATGGACTATGACCTCACGATCTACCTTGTTGTGATCTTGCACCTTATTGCACTGCACTTTCTCTGTAGCTGTGACACTTTACTCTGCACTGTTATTGTTTTCACCTGAACTACCTCAATGCACTCTGTACTAACCCAATGTAACTGCACTGTGTAATGAATTGACCTGTACAATCGGTATGCAAGACAAGTTTTTCACTGTACCTTGGTACAAGTGACAATAATAAACCAATACCAATACATGATGTCCTAGCTCCTGTGCTCAATGGCAAACACCTTCACCACCCTGTCGACCTGAGCTGCCACTTTGCAGGAACTGTGGACATTTACCCCAAGCTCTCTCTGTTGAACGTAGATCAGCATCATGGTCGGCACCAACCAGCTGGGCCAGGAGGAGGAGTGGCATTACTGGTCAGGGATACTATTACAGCTGCATAAAGGGTGGATAATGTAGTGGGATCCTCTCCAGAGTCAGCATGGGTGGAGGTTAGGAATAAGAAAGAAGCAGTTACTCTACTGGGAGGATTCTGTAGGCCCCCTGGTAGCAGCAACGATACTGAGGAGCAGGTTGGGAGGCAGATTTTGGAAAGGTGCAAAAGTAACAGGGTTGTTATCATGGGAGACTTCAACTTCCCCAATATTGATTGGCACCTGCTTAGTACCAAGGGTTTAGACAGGGCAGAGTTTGTTAAGTGTGTCCAGGACGGATTCCTGTCACAGTATGTCAACAGGCCGACTAGAGGGAATGCCATATCAGATCTAGTATTAGGTAATGAACCAGGTCAAGTGACAGATCTCTCAGTGGGTGAGCATTTGGGGGACAGTGACCACTGCTCCCTAACCTTTAGCATTGTCACGGACAAAGATAGGAGCAAAGAGGACAGGAAGATATTTAATTAGGGAAGGGCAAATTATGAGGCTATAAGGCTAGAACTTGCAAGTGCAAATTGGGATCACATTTTTGAAGGGAAGTATGCTATGGAGATGTGGTCGTTGTTCAGGGATCTCTTGCAGGATGTTCGGGTTAAATTTGTCCCGGTGAGGCAGAGAAAGAATGGCAGGGTGAAGGAACCATGGGTGACAAGGGAGATGGAACATCTGGTTAGGAGAAAGAAGGCAGCATACATAAGGTGTAGGCAGCAAGGATCAGATAGGGCTCTTGAGGAATATAGGGTAGCAAGGAAGGAACTTAAGAAGGAGCTGAGGAGAGCAAGAAGGGGACATGAACCAGCCTTGGCGAGTTGGGTTGAGGAAAACCCCAAGGCACTTTTCACATCTGTGAAGAGCAAAAGGATCACGAGAGTAGAGGTAGGACCGATTAGAAACAAAGGTGGGAAGATGTGCCTGGAAGCTGTGGAAATGAGTGAGGTTCTCAATTAATACTTCTCTTCAGTATTCACCAAGGAGAGGGGCCTTGATGACGCTGACGACAGTGTTGGTAAGGTTAATGTTCTAGAGCATGTTGATATCAAGAGAGAGGATGTGTTGGAGCTGATAGAAAAAATTAGGGCAGATGAGTCCCCGGGGCCTGATGGAATATTCCCCAGGCTGCTCCAAGAGGTGAGGGAGGAGATTGATGAACATTTGGCTAGGATCTTTGAGTCCTCATTGTCCACGGAAACGGTACCGGAGGAATGGCGGGTAGCAAATGTTGTGCCCTTATTCAAAAAAGTTAGTAGGGATTGTCCAGGGAATTGTCCAGTGAAGGGCAGATCATGTCTCACAAGCCTGATAGTGTTCTTTGAGGAGGTGACCAGGCAGACTGATGAGGGTAGTGCAGTGGATGTGGTCTACATGGATTTTAGTAAGACATTTGACAAGGTTCCACATGGTAGGCTTCTTCAGAAGGTCATAGGGCTTCGGATCGAAGGATGCTTGGCTGTGTGGATTCAGAATTGGCTTGCCTGTAGAAAGCAGATGTTGTGGTGGAGGGACTGCATTCAGATTGGAGGGCTGTGACAAGCGGTGTCCCACAAGGATCGGTTCTGGGACCTCTGCTTTTGCTGATTTTTATTAATGACTTGGAGGATTGTCGAAGATTGCAGAGGGACATTGATAGGATGCAGAGCTGGGCTGAGAAGTGGCAGATGGAGTTCAATCCGGAGAAGTGTGAGGTGGTACACTTTGGAAGGACAAACTCCAAGGCAGAATACAAGGTTAATGGTAGGATTCTGGGCAGTGTGGTGGAGCAGAGGGATCTGGGAGTCCATATCTGCAGATCCCTGAAAGTTGCCTCACAGGTGGATAGGGTAGTTAAGAAAGCTTATGGGATGTTAGCATTCATAAATCATGGGATTGAGTTTAAGAGCCACGAGGTGATGGTGCAACTCTACAAAACTCTGGTTAGACCACACTCAGAGTACTGTGTCCAGTTCTGGTCGCTTCATTATAGGAAGGATGTGGAAGCGTTGGAAAGGGTGCAGAGGAGATTTACCAGGATGCTGCCTGATTTAGAGAGTATGCATTATGAAGAGAGACTAAGGGAGCTCGGGCTTTACACTTTGGAGAGAAGGAGGATGAGAGGAGACATGATAGAGGTGTACAAAATATTAAAAGGAATAGATGGAGTAGACAGCTAGCACCTCTTTCCCAGGGCACCAATGCTCAATACAAGAAGGCATGGCTTTAAAGTAATGGGTGGGAAGTTCAAGGGAGATATCAGAGGAAGGTTTTTTACCCAGACAGTAGTTGGGGTGTGGAATGCGCTGCCTAGGGTGGTGGTGGAGGCAGGTACGTTGGTCAAATTCAAGAGATTGCTAGATAAGCATATGGAGGAATTTAAAATAGAAGGACATGTGGTAGGAAGGGGTTAGATAGGCTAAGGCGAGGTTTAAAGGTTGGCACAACATTGTGGGCCGAAGGGCCTGTATTGCACTGTACTGCTCCATGATTCTATGGTTTCTCTGCTGGACCATTCCATGAATTTTCTCTCCCTCGATCAGACCCTCAGACTCTTGCACTCCGGGGAAAACAACCATAGCCGATCCAGTCTCTCCTTGTAAGCGAAACATTCCAACCCAGGCCACATCCTGGTGAACCTTCTCTGCAGCATCTCCAGCACTCCCACACCCTTCCTGTAGTGTGGTGACCAGAACCACACACAATGCTCCAGCTGTGCTGTGGCCCAACCACTGTTTATAATGTGGGAACATGACATCCCAGCTCTTACATTCCATGCCACAGCTGATGAAGGCAAACACCCCGTGTGCCTTCTTCACCACCCTGTCGACCTGTGCTGCCACTTCCGGGCATTTGTAGACCTACCCCGAGGACCCTCTGTTCACCAACACTCCCTCAGGCCCTGCCATTTACTGTGTCCTCATTTGTCCTCCCACAACACATCACCTTCCATGTGTCAGGATGAAATTCCATCGGCCATCGCTCCGCCCAACTCTCCAGCTGATCTCCATCCTGCTGTATCCTTAGACAGCCCTCCTCGCTACCTACAACACCACCAATTGTCAGGTCATCTGCAAACTTACTGATCAAACCTTCTACATTCACATCCAAGTCAGTCATGGATGACACAAACATCATGGTTCCAGCACCGGTCCCTGTGGTACACCACTGGTCACAGACTTCCAATCACAAAACCACCGATCCATCATCACCCTCTGGCTCCTATTACCAAGCCAGCTTTGGATCCACTGAGCCAGGTTACCTTGGACCCCATGGGCTGGAACCTTTAGCACCGGCCCACCATGTGGCAGCTTTACTGAAGTCCACATGGACAACACCCACTGCACTGCCCTCATCAATGTGTTTAGTTAACTCTGTGAACAGTTCTGTCAAATCAGTGAGACAGGATTTCCCACAAAAACCATGCTGACCATCTCTAATCAGTCCCTACCTTTCCCAGTGCTGATTAACCCTGTCCCTTTGAATATTTTCCAGTACTTTCCCCACCACCGATGGAAGATTCAATGGACTGGAGTTACCTTGCTTATCCCTGCTGCCCTTCTTGAACAAAGGAACAAGATCTGCAATCCTCCCATCATCTGGCACCTCACCTGAGGCTGCTGAAGATGCAAAAATCTCTGTAAGGATACCAGCAATCTCCTCCTTCATCTCATCCAGCAGCCAGGCACACATCTCATCCGGCCCTTGGGGATTGGTCCACATTTGTGCACCAGAGATTTCACAACTGTTCCTCCTTGATGCCGACATGCTGCAGAATGTCCCCATCGCTCTCCCTGAACTCCACATCTACCACATCCTTCTCCTGGGTGAATACAGATGGGAAGTCTTCATTGAGCATCTGGCCCACGCACAGAACATCCCTTTGGTCCCTCAGGGGTCTACACTTTCCCTGCTTCCCCACTTGTTCCGAACATACTAAAATAAATTCCACAATTGATGAAGGACGATACACCGTATGCCTTTTTCATCAGTCAACCTGTGTAGCTGCTTTGAGCATCCAATGGACTCGGACCGTAAGATCCCTCTGATCCTCCACACTGCCAAGAGTCTTACCATTAATACTGTATTCTGCCATCATATTTGACCTACCAAAATGAATCACTTCACACTTATCTGGGTTGAACTGCATCTGCCACTTCTCAACCCAGTTTTGCATCCCATCTATGTCCCACTGTAACCTCTGGCAATCCAGAACAGATCCCTGAGGTACACCATTGGTCACCAACCTCCATGCAGAATATGACCTGTCAACAACCACACTTTGCCTTCTGCGGGCCAGCGAGTTCTGGATCCACAAAGCAATGTCCCCTGGGATCCCATGTCTTCTTACTTTCTCAATAAGCCTTGCATGGGGGTATCCTATCAAATGCCTTCCTGAAATCCATATACACTACATCTACTGCTTTTCCTTCATCAATGTGGAATTATGTATCTGAACTCCCAGATCCCTTTATTCCTCTGCACTCCTCAGTGCCCCACCATTTACTGTGTATGTCCTACCTTGATTTGTCCTTCCAAAATGCAACACCTCACACTTGTCTGCATTAAATTCCATCTGCCATTTTCTGGCTCATTTTCCAGTTTGTCCAGATCCCTCTGCAAGCTTTGAAAGCCTTCCTCGCTGTCCATAACGCCTCCAATCTTAGCGTCATCAGCAAACTTGCTGATCCAATCTACCACATTGTCATCCAGATCATTGATATAGACAACAAACAACAATGGTCCCAGCACAGATCCCTGAGGCACACCACTAGTCACAGCCCTCCAGTCTGAGAAACAATCATCCACTACCACTCTCTGTCTTCTCCCACACAGCCAATTTCGAATCCAGTTTATAACCTCTCCATGGATACCTAGTGTCTGAACCCTCTGAACTAACCTCCTATGTGGGACCTTGTCAAAGGCCTTACTAAAGTCCATGTAGAAAACATCCACAGCCTTTCCTTCATCTACTTTCCTGGTAACTGCCTTGAAAAACTCTACAAGATTCGTTAAACATGATCTACCACACACAAAGCCATGCTGACTATCCATAATCAGTCCTTGGCTGTCCAAATACTTGTATATCCGATTTCTCTCAGAACTACTTCCAATAACTTACCTACTACTGATGTCAGGCTCACTGGCCTGTAATTACCTGGTTTAATTTTAGAGCCTTTTTTAAACAACGGAACAACATGAGCTACCCTCCAGTCCTCTGGCACCCCACCTGTGGCTAAGGGTATTTTAAATATATCTGCCAGGGCCCCTGCAATTTCTACACTAGTCTCTCTCAAGGTCCGAGGAAATATCTTGTCAGGCCCAGGGGATTTATCTACCTTTATTCACTGTAAGGCAGCAAGCACCTCCTCCTCTTTAATCTCCATATGTTCCATGACACTACTGCTTGATTCCCTTCATTCCATATCCACTATGCCAGTTTCCTGAGTAAATACTGATGCAAAAAAACTGTTTAAGATCTCTCCCATCTGCTGAGGCTCCACACATAGACGACCACTCTAACCTTCTAGGGGACCAATTTTGTCCCTTACTATCCTTTTACTCTTATATACTTATAGAAACCCTTCGGGTTTACCTTCACATTATCTGCCAAAGTATGAAGTGCCTTTGTCATTACCTTAACCCTGTCTGCCGGTGATATTCTGTGACCCCTCTTTGTTTTCCTAATGTGGCAGGTCCTGTCTTATTTTTCTCAGCCTTTTTTGCTGTTTGCCCACATATCAGGCTGGGTGAGAGGTGAATGGACCACAGAAAATTATCTCCAGTGTCGAAGCAGGTGGGAAAATCTGGGGGCAGTTGATGGGAATGTAGGGACCAGAACATGGGATCAGTGTAGGATCAGCGTCAATGGGTGCTGGAAGGTCAGCACCCAGTCAGTGGGACAAAGGGCCCGTTTCTGTGCTGTGTGACTCTGTGCCTCTCCCTCTGTCTCTCTCCCTCACCTCCACACTGTCCCTTCCTGTCTCTCCTTCCCCACTCCCTCCCCGTCCCACACTGTACTGATCCCTCTCGTTTCCACGTGTCCATCTGTGACCTGTCACCCAATGTTACCTGTGTCCCTGATGTGAAAAGTCGTTTGTTGTTGCTCTGTGTGTTTCCTGTTACACACAGAGGATCAGAACAGGGCAGAATGAACCAGTGGTGTTTCTATCAGAACTGCAATGGCCACAGAGGCAAGAGTGAATTATTGAGAACTTTCTGTGCAGAGACAGACGATTCAGCCACACAAACTGCCATGGAAACTCTCTCTGTTTCTCTCTCCCCACCGCCCCCCTGCCCCATTCCAACAACCTCTCTCATTTGTATCTGTTGCTCAATTTGCATCTGTGTTCACCAAATGTTACCTGTGTCCCTGATGTGAAAAGTTCTTTGTTCTCGGTCTGTGCATTTCCTCTTGCAAACAAGGTGTCAGAACAGGACAGCATTAACCCTCGGAGTGCTTCTATTTGACTGCAGTGGCCGCAAAAACATAGAAACATAAAAAAACATGCAGTACAATTCAGGCCCTTCGCCCCACAAAGCTGTGCTGAACATGTCCCAACCTTAGAGACCCATAGCCCTCTATTTTTCTCAGCTCCATGTACCTCTCATTTCTTTCTGTTGCTTTTCCCTCTCTCTCCTTTCCCAGCAACACCTCTTCCCTCCCACCCAATCTTGTATCATTTTGTTTCCTTCCATTGCTCAACACACATCTCCAGTCTGTGCTTTGTGTCTCTGAATGAAAATTCCTTTATTCTTGATACGTGAGCTGCCTCCATCAGACATCCTCAGGGACGGGATGGGTTGATCAGAGGGTTCAGTCCTCTGGGACTTCACTGAGAAAAGGAGTGAGAAAGACTCAGATGTTACAACACAGAAACAGCCAATTCAGGACCACATCTCAGTCAGACTCCCCTGTCTCCTCCAATCACCCCTCCTGCCCTCATCAGCACCTGTCAGGGTGGTAATGTAATGGGCAGTGAGGGTGAGAGAGGGATCGTCCACAGGATAAACTCCAACCCCCCCACCACACTGTGTCAGTGTTGGACACTGGGCTGTGTACACAGGAATGTAATGGGCAGTAAGAGTAAGAGAGGGACCGTCCACAGGATAAATCCTCTCCCAACCCCACCACACTGTGTCAGTGACACTTCAGTGGGGAGTCTGTGCCCATCACAGGGAGCGAGGGGAGGAGGATTCAAAAGTCAGTCTGTTATCTAAATGGAGAGAGTTTGCAAATGAATCCAGTTCGGAGGGATTGAGATGTTGTTGCCAATGAAACACTTGGACCGTTATCAGGAAGGTGCAGCGAGTGGTGCAGAAAGCAAATGGCCTTTCCTCATGTATTGCGTGGAGCTGGAGTGTAGACACAGGGAAGTGTTGTCACATGGTGAGACCACACTGGAACACTGTGGACAGTTTCTGTGCCCTCAGTTACAACACACACACTGGCAGTGAAAGAAAACAAATACAACTGCAGATGCTGGAATGTGAAACACAAACAGAAATGCTGGGAGAACTCAGCCGTCAAACAGCAACGTGAAACTGTTCATGTTTGGGTCAATGGCCCTTCCTCAGGGCTGGGGGAAGAGCAGAGGGGTTACAGATTGCAGAGCAGAGATGGGGGCAGGGAGGTGTGAGACACAAGGTGTGTGGAGAGAGAGGGAGACACAGCAGGTGATAAAGGGCATGAGGACTGAAACAGTGCAGCACAGGAACAGGCCCTTCAGCCCACCGGCTCTGTGCCGACCATGATCCCAATTTAAACTGATCCTATCTGCCTGCACGTGTTTCATGTCCCTCCATTCCCGGCCTGTTCATGTGTCTGTCCAATTCCCTCTTGGACGTTGCTGTCCAATTGGCTTCCCCCATCACCCCTGGCTGTGAATTCCAGGCACCCACCACTCTCTGTGTAAAAAACCTGCCCCGCACATCTCCATTAAACGTTCCCCCTCACCGTAGATCTGTGCCCTTGAGTACTTGACATTCCCACTCTGGGAGAGTGACTCTGACCATACACCTGATCTCTGCCTCTCCTCATCTTCCATATTTCCATCAGGTCACCCCACAGTCTCCGGTGTTCCAGAGAAAACAATCCACATTTGTCCGTCCTCTCAGTACAGCTGATACTCTTGAATCCAGGCAACATCCTGGTGAATCTCTCCTGCACCCTCTCCAAAGTCCCCACACCCTTCCTGTAATGGGGCAACCAGACTGCACACCATCCTCGAAATGCAGTCTAATCAAAGTTACACTTCTGATATATTTAAAATGTCCTTAGCCACAGGTGGGGTGCCAGAGGCCTGGAGGGTAGCTCATGTTGTTCTGTTGTTTAAAAAAGGCTTTAAAAGTAAACCAGGTAATTACAGGCCAGTGAGCCTGACATCAGTAGTAAGTAAATTATTGGAAGGTGTTCTGAGAGATCGGACATACAAGTATTTGGACAGCCAAGGGTTGATTAAGAATGGTCAGCATGGCTTTGTGCGTGGTAGTTCGTGTTTAATGAATCTTGTAGAGTTTTTCGAGGAGGTTACCAAGAAAGTAGACGAAAGGAAGGCTGTGGATGTTGTCTTCATGGACTTTAGTAAGGCCATTGACAAGGTCCCACATGAGAGGTTTGTTCAGAAGGTTCAGACACGAGGTATCCATGGAGAGGTTGTAAACTGGATATGAAATTGGCTTTGTGGGAGAAAACAGAGAGTGGTAGTGGATGATTGTTTCTCAGACTGGAGGCCTGTGACTAGTGGTGTGCCTCAGGGATCTGTGCTGGGACCATTGTTGTTTGTTGTCTATATCAATGATCGAGATGATAATGTGGTAAATTGGATCAGCAAGTTTGCTGATCACACTAAGATTGGAGGCGTTGTGGACAGCGAGGAAGGCTTTCAAGGCTTGTAGAGGGATCTGGACCAACTGGAAAAATAGGCCAGAAAATGAGATGGAATTTAATGCAGACAAATGTGAAGTGTTGCATTTTGGAAGGACAAATCAAGGTAGGACATACACAGTAAATGGTCGGGCACTGAGGAATGTGGTGGAACAAAGGGAAATGGGAGTTCAGATACATAGTTCCCTGAAAGTGGCGTCACGGGTAGACAGGATTGTAAAGAAGGCATGTGGCATCCTGACATTCAGAAATAAAAGTACTGAGTATAGGAGTTGGGATATTATGGTGAGGTTGTATAAGACATTGGTGAGGCCAAATTTGGAGTATTGTGTGCAGTTCTGGTCACCTAACTATAGGAAGGATATCAGTAACATTGAATGAGTGCAAAGAAGATTTACTAGTATGTTGCCGAGTCTACAGGAGCTGAGTTACAGGGAAAGATTGAACAGGTTAGGACTTTATTCCTTGGAGCGTAGAAGAATGAGGGTAGATTTGATAGAGGTTTACAAAATTATGAGGGGTATAGACAGAGTAAATGCGAGTAGGCTCTTCCCACCTAGATTAAGAGATAAGTACGAGAGGACACGGCTTTAGGGTGAAAGGGGAAAGTTTTAGGGGGAACATTACGGGGAACTTCTTCACTCAGAGAGTGGTAGGAGTGTGGAACGAGCTGCCATCTGATGTGGTAAATGCGAGCGCAGCCTGAAGTTTTAAGAATAAATTGGATAGATACATGGACGGGAGAGGTCTGGAGGGTTATGGACTAGGTGCAGGTCAATGGGACTAGCAGAATAAAGATTCGGCACAGACTAGAAGGGCTGAATGGCCTGTCTTCTGTGCTGTAGTGTTCTATGGTCCAATATGTGGCTGAGGAGCTGATGCAGGAGGGAGGGCTTCAGGTACCTGCTGATATTCACGGCGCAGGTGGTATTGGGGCTCTTGAAGAGCATTAAGGTGGAGAAGCCCCAGATAATTTCCCACCTCGGTAAGATCACCTTCAACCTCCTGCGCTCCAGGGAAAACAGTCCCAGATTATCCACTCTCTCTCCTCACAGCTCCAACCCTCCAGTCCTGGCCACAACATCGGGAATCTTTCCTGCACCCTCTCCAGCTTAATCACCCCCTTCCTTTAGTGTAGTGACCAGAACTGTGCACAACACTCAAAATGTGGTCTAACTGACCCTTGCACAGCTGTAATTCACCTACTGCCGAAACAGGTCTACAGCGGACGCCATCTCCCTAGCCCTAAACTCAGCTCTAGAGCATCTGGACTGTAAAGACACCTGCAGTGTCATGCAAAAGTTTGGGCACCCCTGGTCAAAATTTATGTTACTGTGAATAGCTAAGCGAGTAAAAGATGACCTGATTTCCAAATGGCATAAGGTTAAGGATGACACATTTCTGTAATATTTTAAGCAAGATTACTTTTTTATTTCCATCTTTTACAGTTTCAAAACAGCAAAAAAGGAAAAGGGCCCGAAGCAAAAGTTTGGGCACCCTGCACGGTCAGTATTTAGTAACACCCCCTTTGGCTAGTATCGCAGCTTGTTAACACTTTCTGTAGCCAGATAAGAGTCTTTTAATTCTTGTTTGGGGGATTTTCACCCATTCTTCCTTGCAAAAGGCTTCTAGTTCTGTGAGACTCTTCGGCCGTCTTGCATGCACTGCTCTTTTGAGGTCTATCCACAGATTTTCGATGATGTTTAAGTCGGGGGACTGTGAGGGCCATGGCAAAATCTTCAGCTTGTGCCTCTTGAGGTAGTCCATGGTGGATTTTCAGGTGTGTTTAGGATAGTTATCCTGTTGTAGAAGCCATCCTCTTTTCACCTTCAGCTTTTTTTTACAGACGGTGTGATGTTTGCTTCCAGAATTTGCTGATATTTAATTGAATTCATCCTGAGGAAGTGAAGGGTTAAGAATTGCAACCATACCTATAACTGGCAAACAATATATATATTGTATATATATATACACATACACATGCATTTATATTTCTTTAGCAAGGACTAGCAAGCTGCTGACCCACTGGTTAGGTTGGAATGTAAGTATGTTAACTGCCTTTGTTTCAGGTAACGAACCATTCCAATATGTCAGACGGTGGCGATACTGAGTGTAATTAACATCGAGGTGCAGGCTTGGTCTGAACAATGAAGGGTGATACGTGCCTTTGAAAGCCTTGATTATAACTCAATTATACTAAGACAAGAGGTGTGATAGCTGTCTCAGGATCTCTATAGCTTGACAGAAACTCGCAGCGCCATTTGCATGGGATGTGCATGACAATTCCTGTATTAATGTCTGTCTGCCCTTTGTGTGGGGAGAACTCGGGAGGCGACTCTCAGTGAGTGCTGAAGAGAATTCTCCTAGCGGTGCACTGCTAATAAAGGTATTTGTTCGAATTGACCTCGTGGCACTGTGTTACTTACAACGGACAGAAGGGGAAAATTGATTTCCGGACGACAATCCTTCTCTCTACCAGTGAAATGTTCCCCGTGCCACTGGCTGCAACACAAGCCCAAAGCATGATCGATCCACCCCCGTGCTTAACAGTTGGAGAGGTGCTCTTTTCATGAAATTCTGCACCCTTTTTCCTCCAAACATACCTTTGCTCATTGCAGCCAAAAAGTTCTATTGTAACTCATCAGTCCACAGGACTTGTTTCCAAAATGCATCAGGCTTGTTTAGGTGTTCCTTTGCAAACTTCTAATGCTGAACTTCATGGTGAGAACGCAGGAAAGTTTGGAGAAAAAAGGGTGGCTTCGACAACAGGATAACGATCCTAAACGCACCTCAAAATCCACAATGGACTACATCAAGAGACACAAGCTGAAGGTTTTGCCATGGCCCTCACAATCCCCCAACCTAAACATCATTGAAGATCTATGGATAGACCTCAAAACAGCAGTGCATGCAAGACAGCCCAAGAATCTCACAGAACTAGAAGCCCTTTGCAAGGAAGAATGGGCGAAATCCCTCAAACAAGAATTGAAAGACTCTTAGCTGGCTGCAGAAAGCGTTTACAAGCTGTGATACTTGCCAAAGGGGGTGTTACTAAGTACTGACCATGCAGGGTGCCCAAACTTTTGCTTCGGGACCTTTTCCTTTTTTGCTGTTTTGAAACTGTAAAAGGTGGAAATAAAAAAGTAATCTTGCTTAAAATATTAAAGAAATGTGTCATCTTTAACTTCATGCCTTTTGGAAATCAGGTCATCTTTAACTCACTTAGCTATTCACAGCAATAGAAGTTTTGACCAGGGATGCCCAAACTTTTGCATGCCACTGTACGTTAGACTATTGTTTATTGACTACAGCTCTGCCTTCAATACTATGATCCCGAGCAAACTTGTCACCAAACTCCAAGACCTCGGACTCAACACCTCCCTCTGTAACTGGATCCTTGACTTTCTAACCAACAGACCGCAATCAGTGAGGATAGGCAGCAATACCTCTGGCACGATTATTCTCAACACTGGTGCCCTCCATTCTACATCCTATACACTCATGACTGTGTGGCCAGATTCTGCTCTAACTCCATCTGCAAGTTTGCAGATGATACCATTGTTGTACGCCGTATCTCAAACAGCGATGACTCAGAGTACAGAAAAGAGATATAGAGCTTCGTGGAATGGTGTCATGACAACAACCTTTCCCTCAATTTCAACAAAACAAAAGAGCTGATCATTGACTTCAGGAAAGGGGTGGTGTACGTGCACCTGTCTACATCATGGTGCTGAGGTCGAGAGGGTTGAGAGCTTCAAGTTCCTGGGAGTGAATATCAACAACAGCCTGTCCTGGTCAAATCATGTAGATGCCACGGCCAAGAAAGATCAGCAGTGAATCTACCTCCTTAGGAGGCTAAAGAAATTCGGTTTGTCCCATTTGACACTCTCCGACTTTCATCGATGCACCATAGAAAGCATCCTATGTGGAGGCATCACGGTTAGGGATGGCAACTGTTCTGCCCAGGACCGCAAGAAACTGCAGAGAGTGGTGGACACAGCACAGCGCATCATGCACACCAGCCTCCCCTCCTTGGACTCTGTCTTAACCTCTCACTGTCTTGGTGAAGCAGCTAGCATAATCAAAGACCCCACCCACCTGGGTCACTC
Organism: Pristis pectinata; assembly: GCF_009764475.1. Classification (NCBI taxonomy): domain Eukaryota; kingdom Metazoa; phylum Chordata; class Chondrichthyes; order Rhinopristiformes; family Pristidae; genus Pristis; species Pristis pectinata. Next base: position 44,036,772 of record NC_067423.1, on the reverse strand, counting down.
TCTCTTCTCTCCTCTTCCATCAGGTAAAAGATACAGGAGCCTGAGGGCATGTACCACCAGACTCAAGGACAACTTCTACCCCACTGTGATAAGACTATTGAATGGTTCACTTATATGATGAGATGGACTATGACCTCATGATCTACCTTGTTGTGACCTTGCACCTTATTGCACTGCACTTTCTCTGTAGCTGTGACACTTTACTCTGCACTGTTATTGTTTTACCTGTACTACATCAATTCACTCTGTACTAACCCAACATAACTGCACTGTGTAATGAATTGACCTGTACAATCGGTATGCAAGACAAGTTTTTCACTGTACCTCGGTACAAGTGACAATAATAATGATGTCCTAGCTCCTGTACTCAATGCCAAACACCTTCACCATCCTGTCGACCTGAGCTGCCACTTTGCAGGAACTGTGGACTTGTACCCCGAGCTCTCTACGTTAACTGTAGGTCAGCATCATAGTCGGCACCGACCAGCTGGGCCAGGAGGACGGGTGGCGTTACTGGTCAGGGATACTATTACAGCTGCAGAAAGGGTGGATAATGTAGTGGGATCCTTTCCAGAGTCAGTATGGGTGGAAGTCAGGAGTAAGAAAGGAGCAGTTACTCTGCTGGGAGTATGCTATATGCCCCCTGGTAGCAGCAAGGATTCTGGGGAGCAGATTGGGAGGCAGAGTTTGGAAAGGTGCAAAAATAACAGGGTTGTAATCATGGGAGACTTCAACTTCCCCAATATTGATTGGCACCTGCTTAGTACCAAAGGATTAGATGGGGCAGAGTCTGTTAAGTGCGTCCAGAACGGATTCCTGTCACAGTATGTCAACAGGCCGACTAAAGGGAATGCCATATCTGATCTAGTATTAGGTAATGAACCAGGTCAAGTGACAGATCTCTCAGTGGGTGAGCATTTGGGGGACAGTGACCACTGCTCCCTAACCTTTAGCATTGTCATGGACAAGGATAGGAGCAAAGAGGACAGGAAGGTATTTAATTGGGGAAAGGCAAATTATGAGGCTATAAGGCTAGAACTTGCAAGTGCAAATTGGGATGACATTTTTGAAGGGAAATGTACTATGGAGATGTGGTCGTTGTTCAAGGATCTCTTGCAGGATGTTGGGGATAAATTTGTCCCGGTGAGGCAGAGAAAGAATGGCAGGGTGAAGGAACCATGGGTGACAAGGGAGGTGGAACATCTGGTTAGGAGGAAGAAGGCAGCATACATAAGGTGTAGGCAGCAAGGATCAGATAGGGCTCTTGAGGAATATAGGGTAGCAAGGAAGGAACAAGAAGAGGCTGAGGAGAGCAAGAAGGGGACATGAAAAGGCCTTGGCGAGTTGGGTTAAGGAAAACCCCAAGCCACTTTTCACATCTGTGAAGAGCAAAAGGATCACGAGAGTAAAGGTAGGACCGATTAGAAACAAAGGTGGGAAGATGTGCCTGGAAGCTGTGGAAATGAGTGAGGCTCTCAATGAATACTTCTCTTCAGTATTCACCAAGGAGAGGGGCCTCAACGACGCTGACGACAGTGTTGGTAAGGTTAATGTTCTCGAGCATGTTGATATCAAGAGAGAGGATGTGTTGGAGCTGTTAGAAACTATTAAGACAGATAAGTCCCCAGGGCCTGACGGAATATTCCCCAGGCTGCTCCAAGAGGTGAGGGAGGAGATTGCTGAACCTTTGGCTAGGATCTTTGAGTCCTTATTGTCCATGGAATGGTACTAGAGGAATAGAGGGTGGCAAATGTTGTCCCCTTCTCAGAAAAGGTAGTAGTGATAGTCCAGGGAATTACAGACCAGTGAGCCTTACATCTGTGGTGGGCAAGCTGTTGGAAAGGATTCTTCGAGATAGGATCTATGGGCATTTAGAGAATCATGGTCTGATCGGGGACAGCCAGCATGGCTTTGTGAAGAGCAGATCGTGTCTCACAAGCCTGAGGAGGGGACCAGGCAGATTGATGAGGGTAGTGTAGTGGATGTGGTCTACATGGATTTTAGTAAGGCATTTAACAAGGTTCCACATGGTAGGCTTCTTCAGAAGGTCAGAGGGCATGGGATCCAGGGAGGCTTGGCCGTGTGGTTTCAGAATTGGCTTGCCTGTAGAAAGCAGAGGGTTGTGGTGGAGGGAGTGCATTCGGATTGGAGGGCTGTGACTAGCGGTGTCCCACAAGGATCGGTTCTGGGACCTCTGCTTTTGCTGATTTTTATTAGTGACTTGGATGAGGTGTTAGAAGGGTGGGTTGGCAAGCTTGCAGACGACACAAAAGTTGGTGGTGTTGTAGATAGTGTGGAGGATTGTTGAAGGTTGCAGAGGGACATTGATAGGATGCAAAGCTGGGCAGATGGAGTTCAATCCGGAGAAGTGTGAGGTGGTACACTTTGGAAGGACAAACTCCAAGGCAGAGTACAAAGTTGATGGCAGGATTCTGGGGAGTGTGGAGGAGCAGAGGGATCTGGGGGTTCATATCCACAGATTCCTGAAAGTTGCCTCTCAGGTGGATAGCGTAGTTAAGAAAGCTTATGAGATTTTTGCATTCATAAGTCATGGGATCGAGTTTAAGAGCTGCAAGGTAATGATGCAGCTCTACAAAACTCTGGTTAGGCCACACTAAAAAGAGTACTGTGTCCAGTTCAGGTGACCTCATTATAGGAAGGATGTGGAAGCATTGGAAAGGGTGCAGGGGAGATTTACCAGGATGCTGCCTGATTTAGAGAGCATGCGTTATGAGGAGAGACTAAGGGAGCTAGGGCTTTACTCTTTGGAGAGAAGGAGGATGAGAGGAGACATGATAGAGGTACACAAAATATTAAGAGGAATAGATAGAGTAGACAGCCAGCGCCTCTTTCCCAGGGCACCAATGCTCAATACAAGAGGGGCTGGCGTTAATGGGTGGGAAGTTCAAGGGAGATATCAGAGGAATGTTTTTTAACCAGAGAGTGGTTGGGGCATGGAATGTGCTGCCTGGGGTGGTGGTGGAGGCAGGTACACTGGTCAAATTCAAGAGATTGCTAGATAAGCATATGGAGGAATTTAAATTAGAGGGACATGTTGTAGGAAGGGGTTAGATAGTCTTAGGCAAGGTTTAAAGGTCGGCACAACATTGTGGGCCGAAGGGCCTGTATTGTGCTGTACTGTTCTATGATTCTACGATTTCTCTGCTGGACCATTCCATGAATTTTCTCTTGCTCGATCAGACCCTCAGACTCCTCCACTCCGGGGAAAACAACCACAGCCGATCCAGTCTCTCCTTGTAAGTGAAACGTTCCAACCCAGGCCACATCCTGGTGAACCTTCTCTGCAGCATCTCCAGCACTCCCACACCCTTCCTGTAGTGTGGTGACCAGAACCACACACAATGCTCCAGCTGTGCTGTGGCCCAACCACTGTTTATAAAGTGGGAACATGACATCCCAGCTCTTACATTCCATGCCACAGCTGATGAAGGCAAACACCCCGTGTGCCTTCTTCACCATCCTGTTGACCTGTGCTGCCACTTCCGGGCATTTATGGACCTACCCCAAGGTCCCTCGTTCGCCAACACTCCCTCAGGCCCTGCCATTTACTGTGTGTGTCCTGTCCTCATTTGTCCTCCCACAACACATCACCTTCCACGTGTCAGCATGAAATTCCATCGGCCATCGCTCCGCCCAACTTTCCAGCTCATCTCCATCCTGCTGTATCCTTAGACAGCCCTCCTCGCTACCTACAACACCACCAATTGTCAGGTCATCTGCAAACTTACTGATCAAACCTTCTACATTCACATCCAAGTCATTCATGGATGACACAAACATCATGGTCCCAGCAACCGGTCCCTGCTGTACACCACTGGTCACAGACTTCCAATCTCAAAACCACCGATCCATCATCACCCTCTGGCTCCTATTACCAAGCCAGCTTAGGATCCACTGTAAGGTAAGGTAAGATTTCTTTATTAGTCACATCTACATCGAAACACACAGTGAAATGCATCTTTTGCATAGAATGTTCTGGGGGCAGCCCGCAAGTGTCGGCACGCTTCCAGCACCAACATAGCACGCCCACAACTTCCTAACCCGTACGTCTTTGGAATGTGAGAGGAAAATGGAGCACCCGGAGGAAACCCACGCAGACACGGAGAGAACGTACAAACTCCTTACAGACAGTGGCGGGAATTGAACCCGGGTGGCTGGACCCCATGGTCTCTAATCTTTAGCACTGGCCCACCATGTGGGAGCTTATCAAAGTCCTTACTGAAGTTCATATGTACAACACCCACTGCATTGCCCTCATCAATGTGCTCAGTTAACTCTGTGAACAGTTCTGTCAAATCAGTGAGACAAGATTTCCCACAAAAACAATGCTGACCATCTCTAATGAGTCCCTACCTTTCCCAGTGCAGATGATCCCTGTCCCTTTGAATATTTCCAGTACTTTCCCCACCACCGATGGAAGATTCAATGGACTGTACTTACCTTGCTTATCCCTGCTGCCCTTCTTGAACAAAGGAACAAGATCTGCAATCCTCCCATCATCTGGCACTTCACCTGAGGCTGCTGAAGATGCAAAAATCTCTGTAAGGATACCAGCAATCTCCTCCCTCATCTCATCCAGCAGCCGGGCACACGTCTCATCTCGCCCTGGGGACTGATCCACATTTGTGCACAAGAGATCTCACAACTGTTCCTCCTTGATGCCGACATGCTGCAGAACGTCCCCATCGCTCTCCCTGAACTCCCCATCGACCACGTCCTTCTCCTGGGTGAATACAGATGGGAAGTCTTCATTGAGCATCTGGCCCACATCCCCTGGCTCCACGCACAGAATGTCCCTTTGGTCCCTCAGGGGTCTACACTTTCCCTGCTTCCCCACTTGTACTGAATATACTTATAAAATCCCCTGGGATGTTCAATCCTGCCTGCCAATGATATTTCATGGCCCCTGTCAGCTCCCCTAAAGTCACTGTGAAGCCCTCTCACATCCTCTATACTCAAGGGTCTCCCCTGTTTTCACCGATATCTCCAGATGCCTCCTTTGTGTTCACCAAACCCTCGACACCCCTCATCACCCAGGGGTCCCTCACCTCGCCATCCTTCCCTTTCACACTGAGGTGCCATCCCTGAACCCCCAGCATCTCCCGTTGGGAAGACTCCCACAGGTTGAATGTTGTTTTACCCTCCAGCAGCTGCTCCCAATCTACTTTCGACAAGTCCTGCCTCATGTTACTGAAATTGCCCTTCTCCCAAGTGAGGACCTTTAGGTCTGTAATTCCCAGGCTTTTCCCAGCTGCCCTCCTTGAAAGGAGGAACCACATTTGCTGTGCTCCAGTCATCTGGGACCTCACTTGTGGCCAGCAAAGGTTTAAAAGTCTCAGTCAGAGCCCCAGCAATCTCTTTGCTTGCCTTCCACAGCAGCCTATCACCACCCGGGACATGCCCCCTTCTCCTTACTGCCACTGGGGAGGAGGTACAGGAGCCTGAAGACCCACACTTAACGATTCAGGAACAGCTTCTTCCCCTCTGCCATCAGATTTCTCAACAGTCCATCAACACTGTCTTGTTTTCCTTTTCTTTTGCTCTACTGATTGATTTTGGAAATTTACAGTAACTTTATGACTTTGCTCTGTACTGCTGCCGCAGAACAACACATTTCATTTCATGGAAGTCAGATGATAATAAATGTGATTCTGATAAATCGTATTCTGATCTCATCCCGTTCTGGGGGTTTAAGCCCACCGAGGCATCAACTTCCTGCTCTATTTATGGAGACTTGCACTGGAATTCCACCTTCCCTTCTGCTGAGTTCTCCAACCACAAAGTGTGAAAACCGACAAAAAGTTTTCATTGAGGACCTCACTTGTATTTTTGGCTCCACACACAAGTTGCCCCTCTTGTACCTCATGGGCCCTGAACTTTCCCTGGTTGTTCCTTTGCTCTCAGTATACCATAGAACCATAGAACACTGCAGCACAGAAAGCAGGCAATTTGGCCCTTCTGGTATGTGCCGAAACTTTATTCTGCTGGTCCCATTTACCTGCACCCAATCCATAACCCTCCAGATCTCTCCCGTCCATGTATCTATCCAATTTATTCTTAAAACTTAAGAGTGAGCCTGCATTTACCACGTCAAATGGCAGCTCGTTCCACACTCCCACCACTCTCTGAGTGAAAAAGTTCCCCTAATGTTCCCCCAAACCTTTCCCCTTTCAGCCTAAAGCCATGTCCTCTCATACTTATCTCTCCTAATCTAGGTGGAAAGAGCTTACTTGCATTTACTCTATCTATACCCTTCACAATTTTGTAAACCTCTATCAAATCTACCCTCATTCTTCTACACTCCAAGGAATAAAGTCCCAACCTGTTCAATCTTACCCTGTAACTCAACTCCTGAAGACCCAGCAACATTCTAGTAAATCTTCTCTGCACCCTTTCAATCTTACTGATATCCTTTCTATAGTTAGGTGACCAGAACTGCACACAATACTCCAAATTTGGCCTCACCAACATCTTATACCACCTCACCATATCATCCCAACTCCTAGACTCAAAACTTTGATTTATGAATGCCAGGATGCCAAAAGCCTTCTTTACAACCCTGTCTACCTGTGGCACCACTTTCATAGAAACATAGAAAACCTACAGCACAATTCAGGCCCTTTAGCCCACAAAGCTGTGCTGAACATGTCCCTACCTTAGAAATTACTAGGCTTACCCATAGCTCTCTATTTTTCTAAGCTCCATGTACCTATCCAAAAGTCTCTTGAAAGACCCTATCGTATCCGCCTCCACCACCGTTGCCGGCAGCCCATTCCACGCACTCACCACTCTCTGAGTAAAAAACTGACCCCAGACATCTCCTTTGTACCTACTCCCCAGCACCTTAAATTTGCGTCCTCTTGTGGCAACCATTTCAGCCCTGGGAAAAAGCCTCTGACTATGCACAGGATCAATGCCTCTCATCATCTTATACACCTCTATCAGGTTCCCCCCCCATCCCCCGGCGCTGCAAGGAGAAAAGGCCAAGTTCCCTCAACCTGTTTTCATAAAGCATGCTCCCCAACCCAAGTAGCATCCTTGTAAATCTCCTCTGCACCCTTACTATGGCTTCCACATCCTTCCTGTAGTGAAGTGACCAGAACTGAGCACAGTACTCCAAGTGGGGTCTGACCAGGGTCCTATATAGCTGCAACATTAACTCTCGGCTCCGAAATTCAATTCCACGATTGATGAAGGACAATACACCATATACCTTCTTAAGCACAGAGTCAACCTTTGCAGCTGCTTTGAGCGTCCTATGGACTCGGACCCCAAGATCCCTCTGATCCTCCACACTGCCAAGAGTCTTACCATTAATACTATATTCTGCCATCATATTTGACCTACCAAAATGAACCACTTCACACTTATCTGGGTTGAACTGCATCTGCCACTTCTCAGCCCAGTTTTACATCTGATCTATGTCCCGCTGTAACCTCTGACAGCCCTTCACACTATCCACAACACTTCCAACCTTTGTATCATCAGCAAACTTACTAACCCATCCCTCCACTTCCCCATCCAGATCGTTTAAAAAAATTACAAAGAGTAAGGGTCCCAGAACAGATCCCTGAAGTGCACCACTGGTCACTGACCTCCATGCAGAATATCACCCATCAACAACCACTCTTTGTCTTCTGCGGGCCAGCCAGTTCTGGATCCACAAAACAATGGCCCCTTGGATCCCATGTCTCCTTACTTTCTCAATAAGCCTTGCATGGGGTACCTTATCAAATGCCTTGCTGAAATCCAGACACACTACATCTACTGCTCTTCCTTCATCAATGTGGAATTATGTATCTGAACTCCCAGATCCCTTTGTTCCTCCACACTCTTCAGTGCCCCACCATTTACTGTGTATGTCCTACCTTGATTTGTCCTTCCAAAATGCAACACCTCACACTTGTCTGCATTAAATTCCATCTGCCATTTTCTGGCTCATTTTTCCAGTTGGTCCAGATCCCTCTGCAAGCTTTGAAAGCCTTCCTCACTGTCCACAATGCCTCCAATCTTAGTGTGATCAGCAAACTTGCTGATCCAATTTACCACATTATCATCTAGATCATTGATATAGATAACAAACAACAATGGTCCCAGCACAGATCCCTGAGGCACACCACTAGTCACAGGCCTCCAGTCTGAGAAACAATCATCCACTACCACTCTCTGTCTTCTCCCACACAGCCAAGTTCAAATCCAGTTTACAACCTCTCCATGGATACCTAGTGTCTGAGCCTTCTGAACTAACCTCCCATGTGAGGCCTTTGCAAAGGCCTTACAAAAGTCCATGTAGACAACATCCACAGCCTTTCCTTCATCTACTTGCTTGGTAACCTCCTCGAAAAACTCTAGAAGATTCATTAAGCATGATCTACCATGTACAAAGCCAAGCTGACTATCCTTAATCAGCCCTTGGCTGTCCAAATAGTTGTATATCCGATCTCTCAGAACACCTTCCAATAATTTACCTGCTACTGATGTCAGGCTCACTGGCTTGTAATAACCTGGTTTAATTTTAGAACTGTTAAACAACAGAACAACATGAGCTACCCTCCAGGCCTCTGGCACCACACCCGTGGCTAAGGACATTTTAAATATATCTGCTAGGGCCCCTGCAATTTCTACACTAGTCTCTCAAAGGTTCGAGGAAATATCTTGTCAGGCCCGGGGGATTTATCTACCTTTATTCACTGTAAGGCAGCAAGCACCTCCTCCTCTTTAATCTCCATATGTTCCATGACACTACTGCTTGTTTCCCTTCCTTCCATATACAGCATGCCAGTTTCCTGAGTATATACTGATGCAAAGAAACTGTCTAAGATCTCCCCCATCTCCTGAGGCTCCACACATAGACGACCACTCTAACCTTCTAGGGGACCAATTTTGTCCCTTACTATCCTTTTACTCTTGTTTGCCCACATATCAGGCTGGGTGAGAGGTGAATGGACAAGAGAAAGTTGTCTCCAGTGTTGGAGCAGGTGGGAGAATCTGGGGGCAGTCGATGGGAATGTGGGGACAGGAACATGGGATCAGTGTAGGATCAGCGTCAATGGGTGCTGGAAGGTCGGCACCCAGTCAGTGGGACAAAGGGCCCATTTCTGTGCTGTGTGACTCTGTGCCTCTCTCTCTCTCTCTCCCTCCCTCCCTCCCTCAGCTCCACACTGTCTCTTCCTTCCCATCACTCCTTCCCGTCCCACAATGTACTGATCCCTCTCGTTTCCATGTGTCCATCTGTGACCTGTCACCCAATGTTACCTGTGTCCCTGATGTGAAAAGTTGTTTGTTGTCGCTCTGTGTGTTTCCTGTTACACACAGAGGATCAGAACAGGGCAGAATGAACCAGTGGTGTTTCTATCAGAACTGCAATGGCCACAGAGGCAACAGTCAATTATTGAGAACTTCTGTGCAGCGACAGACAATTCAGCCACACAAACTGCCATGGGAACTCTCTCTGTTTCTCTCTCCCCACCACCTCCCTGCCCCATTCCGAAAACCACTCTCACTTGTATCTGCTGCTCAATTTGCATCTGTCCTGTTCACCAAATGTTACCTGTGTCCCTGATGTGAAAAGTTTTGTTCTCGGTCTGTGCATTTCCTCTTGCAAACAAGGTGTAAGGACAGGACAGAATTAACCCTCGGGGTGCTTCTATTTGACTGCAGTGGCCACAGAAAACAGAGTGAATTATTTTCCCTCTCTCTCAGCAACACCTCTGCCCTCGCACCCAATCTTGTATCGTTTTGTTTCTTTACATTGCTCAACACACATCTCCAGTCTGTGCTTTGTATCTCGAATGAAAAATCCTTTATTCTTGGTACGCAAGCTGCCTCCAACAGCCCCACCTGAAAGACCCTAATTCTACCTCGGACGATATTTCCCACGACTTGCACTAATGTATTTGTTATTTTTGTCCACTGCATCATGTAAGTTCTATATAATTGATGTTGATTTCAATTGATGTAATTGATGTTTGTCATGTCTGTAATGTACTGTGCTGCTGCTGCAAAACGTGAATTTTCACGGCATTTATCCCCCGGGGATGGTCGTCTCTGACAATAAACTTGAACTTGGTGGCTGCAGAGACAGTGAGTGTGTTGTGAACAATTTTCCAAGGTTCCTGTCTGGATGTTGCTGGAACGGTGTCACTGAGTGACCTGCTGGGCCATTTCAGAGGGTGTCCAAGAAGTGTTGGGTCTGGAGTCACCCATGGGCCAGACCGGGTGTGGACCGGAGATCTCCTCCCCTGACGGACAGGACTGAACCTGACAGGTTTTTACCACAATCCGCTTGTTCCCTGCTCACCGTTACCACGGTGATCGGTTGTTGTTTTCCAAATTCTGAAATTAGAACTGAACTTAAATTTCAACGGAGGTGATATCACATGGCATCGGAAGGGAAACCATGACAACGGGGAGATGGGTGCCGGGTGTCAGTTGGTGGGAACCAGCAACAGGGAAGGAGTGAGTTTGGTTCAAGCTCAGCAAAGAATTGTGAAGCAGACACGTCACCTGTGAGTGAGGTGGAGGTGCCAGTGGTCAGGTCCTGGGCTCACCCTCTGTCATCAGAATTCAGTGGGGACACCGAGCTGTCCGTTGCTTCACATAATTCACTTCTTCAGTACATGGCAGAGGTGAAACAGCGAGCGGCTGTGTGAGTGGCTGGAGATATTGGGGCAACGGGAGAGAGAGAGTGAAGGGAGAACAGTGAGGGAACGGGTGATGGAGAGGAGAAAGCAGCGAGGGAACGGGAGAGGAGAAAGTGAGGAACTCAGAGAGGAAGTACAGAAACAGCACTGTAGAAAGGAGTGAGTGGGGAGAGAGGAGGGGGAACGGGAGAGGGAGTGGGGAGAGAGGGAGTGGGGAGAGAGCAGCGAAGAAGAGCGAGCGACCCAGAAAGGTTCGAGGTACGGGCCCTTTACCTGAATGTACAAACCAGTTCTACAGTGCAGGTGAATTACTGGCAGCTGGTCGGAGTCAATGGGCATCATGGGTTGAGGGTGTGGGGAAGGCATCTGAACGTCCCAGAGTGGTGAGTGAGAGAAGGGAGGGGCAGCAGTGGAGGGGAGGGCTGATATTACAGGGGGGATTGAGGCAGGAGTACAAGGGGATGGGGCACAGAAGGTCAGAAAGTAGAATCAGTAACTAAACCTCCCTCTACACCGTCGCATCACACACTCTGGGGGGTCAGACACAGAGAGAAGCTCCTTCTACACCGTCCCATCACACACTGGGGGTCAGAAACACAGTGAACTCCCTCTACACCGTCCCATCACACACTGGTGGGTCAGACACAGAGTGAAGTGCCCTCTACACTGTCCCATCACACACTCTGGGGGTCAGACACAGAGTGAAGCTCCCTCTCCACCGTCCCATCACACTCTGGGGGTCAGACACAGAGCGAACTCCCTCTATTCTTGTCCCACTGTAGAAAGCATCAGAAGAACCAGCACCATCAGTTCAAGGACCCAGGCATCTCTGTCTTTCAAGCGCCTCAGGATCAAGCTGTGTCATTGCAGGAGTTGCCTTTTGGTGAGTTCTCCACCAACACAAATCTCCGTGGGAATTAAGAGCAGGAAAAAGCCATTCAGCCCCTTGACCCGGCCCTATCCTTCTCCCCCCGGAGACTCAGCCTCTGCTCTCCACAATTCCGAGGGTCCCGCAACTATAACCCCCACACTTCCACCCATCCAAACAATTAATTCCTCTTCATACGGGAATCCCCTCACCCCTTGACTGATTAGACTGACAAGCCTGCCTTTACTGCACACTTTCCTAACCTCTGCATTGATACATTCTGGCACCAGGCTGTTCCTGCCACAAGGAAGGCCAGTGAGCATTAACACAGCCTGACTTTACTTCATGATTGCCTCATTGTGTATTAACACATTCCCCCAATTTTTCTTATCATCCCTTGCACGACTGAGAGACAACGTCAGCTCCCAGACTGATCCCAGACCTCTGCTTCTGAGACATTGTGTATGGTTCCGATCTCCATATCCCTGTGTCAGACCTACACCGGGAGCACTGTGAACAGTTCCCATCTCCGTATCCCTGGGTCAGACCAGTCTCCGTATCCCTGGGTCAGACCCACCTACACTGGGAGCACAGGGCTCAGTTCCCGTCTCCGTATCCCTGAGTCAGACCCACACTGGGAGCACAGGGCACAGTTCCCATCTCCGTATCCCTGAGTCAGACCCACACCAGAAGCACCGTGCACAGTTCCTGTCTCTGTATCCCTGGGTCAGAGCCACACTGGGAGCACCGTGCAAAGTTCCTGTCTCTGTATCCCTGGGGCAGATCCACCCCGGGATCTCGGTGCAGACACAGCGGGAGAAGGTGGGTGAGTGTGTGTGTGCAGGAATACCGGGACACTGTGTTTCTGCACCCTAACTCCTTTCCCTTTTCCCCCCCTCTCCCAGGAACCACCCCAATCACCACATCCAAAGACCTTCCCGTCACCACCAGCCGAACTCCGTACCAGGAGGAATCCTGCGGCACGTTGGGGTGTGGATCTCACCTGGCATTGAAGGAACACCAACAGCCATATTCTGGAGCGCTCAGACCAGAGCCTGGAGATGAGCAGGAACACTGAGTTCCGGGAGCCCAATGTGGATGCTGGGTTCATGGAGACATTTCAGAGGCTCTTAGATCAGCACATGAATGTGCAGAGAACGGAGGGCTCTCCCTCTCCGCTCTCCCTCCCACTTTCCCACCCTGAATTCCCCTTTCCCTGTCCCCACTGCACACTAGAGGCCCAGTTGCATCCTCCTATCGCCCCACCAGCTCCTTCCCTCAGCCGCCCCCTCACCTCTTCACACCGACAACCTCCCCCCATCTACAGTCCCCGTGCCAACACAGGGTTCTCGACCCCGAAACGTCGAGTGTCCCTCTGCCCCCACAGACACCGCTCGAACCACCGAGTCCCTCTAGTGGAGACACAAGAGATGTGGATGCTGGAGTCTGGATCACACACAAGGTGCAGGAGGAACTCGGCAGGTTTGCAGGCACAGGGAGGGGTGTAGGTGCTGGAGGGGGTTACAGAGACGGGGAGGGGTGTAGGGGCTGGAGGGGGTTACAGAGACAGGGAGGGGTGTAGGCGCTGGAGGGGGTTACAGAGACGGGGAGGGTGTTGGGGGTGGAGGGGGTTACAGAGACGGGGAGGGTGTTGGGGGTGGAGGGGGTTACAGAGTCAGGGAGGGGTGTAGGGGCTGGAGGGGGTGACAGTGACAGGGAGGGTGTAGCAGAGAATCACAGATGGGGAGGGGTGTAGTGAGGGTTATAGAGACAGGGAAGGGTGTAGTGGGGGTTATAGAGACCGGGAGGGTTGTAGCGGGGGTTACAGAGTCGGGAAGGGGCGTAGGGGCTGGAGGGGGTTACAAAGACAGTGCAGTGCAGGAGCTGAAGGGAGTTACAGAGACAGGGAGGGTGTGGCAGCCAGAGGGAGTTACAGAGACAGGGATGGATGTAGCAGGGGTGACAGAGACATGGAGGGTGTAGTGGGGGTTACAGAGTCAGGGATGGATGCTGGGGCTAGAGGGGGTTTCAGAGGCAGGGAGGGGTGTTGGGGCTAGAGGGAGTTACAGAGACAGGGATGGATGTTAGTGCTAGAGGGAGTTTCAGAGACGGGGAGGGGTGTAGCGGGGGTTACAGAGACAGGGAGGGTTGTAGCGGGGTTTACAGAGGGGCAGGGGTGTAGCGGGGGTTACAGAGACGGGGAGGGGTGTAGCGGGGGTTACAGATACGGGGAGGGGTGTAGCGGGGGTTACAGAGATGGGGAGGGGTGTAGCGGGGGTTACAGAGATGGGGAGGGGTGTAGCGAGGTTTACAGAGATGGGGAGGGGTGTAGTGGGGTTACCGAGACGGGGAGGGGTGTAGCGGGGTTACAGAGACGGGGAGTGGTGTGCTGGGGGTTACAGAATCTGTGTGTTGCTCCAGACTCCAGCTGGAGGGACTCGGTGGTTCGAGCGGCGTCTGTGGGGGCAGAGGGACACTCAACGTTTCGGGGTCGAGAACCCGGTGTCAAGATGGAGAGTGTAGAGGTGGGGAGGTAGTCGGTGTGAAGATGTGAGGCAGGTGGCTGAGGAAAGGGGCTGGTGGGGCGAGAGGAGAATCCAGCTGTGTCTCTGGTGTGGAGTGGGGGCAGGGAGAGGGGAATCCAGGGGTTGAAAGGAGGGAGGGAGAGGGGAATCCGTGGTGGGAAAGTGGGGAGGGAGACAGCAGGCAGTAGGAAGCACGAGGGAGACATTCTGTAATGATCAATAAAGCAGTTGTTTGGAACCAAGTGGCCTTGCCTGGTGTTTCAGGGGTGGGGGTGCCTGTCCCCTCCCCACCCCTCCCGCAGGCTCCCTCCTCACTCACTCCTCCCCTGACACCCCTCCCTCCTCACTGCCCCTCTAGTGTTGGAAACCTCCACATCTCTCTCCCTGCCCCTCCGCTGTTTCAACACTTGTCCCCATTCCTCAGATCCAACTTGCTTTTCCTGCTCCTGCACTGATTCAGTGACGGCCACACAACTCGGGCACTTTGTGTTGGCCGCAGAGGTTGTGCAATTGTTATAAACCAGTGCAGTCCCAACAGCAGCCCGGTGGGCATCTCACTGAGGATTATCTTTCTGCTGCACCATCCGATACTGAGGCTGTTGTCCTCCCAAATCCCCAGCAGTTACACTGAATCTCAATCTTCCCCAATCTACAGTGACTTCTATTTAAAAGGTTTCCTGCACACAGGTAATGCTCGGGTTACTGCACCGCTTTCACCAAGACCAGTGCAGAATGATCTTCCTTCCAGTCCAGTGCTGGATTCCCAGCATTCTTCATTCAACAGCTTCCCAAAAATCCCAGCCCTGCTCTACATTAATGCCTTGGAATAAATACCCAGTCCTGGTGTTCTGTGGATCTGTCCTTTAAACCTCGGGTCAGTTATATCAACGTCGACGGTCTTCATTGTGTTCTATGATTAAAGAGAGACTATTTCTGCCTCGCCAAATGAATCACCTTATGGAGTCACAGAGCACTACAGCACAGAAACAGGCCCTTCGGCCCATCTCCTCCATGCCAACCTGGTTTTCTGCCTCGTCCCATTTACCTGCACCCGGACAATATCCATTCGTACCTCTCTCATCTATGTACCCACCAAACTTCTCTTAAATGTTACAATTGAACCTGAATCTCCCACTCCCGCTGGCAGCTCGTTCCACACTCACACCACCCTCTGAGTGAAGTAGATCCCCCTCAGATCAGATTCCCCTTAAATATTTCACCTTTCACCCCAAACCTATGTCCTCCAGTTCTAGTCTCACCCAACCTAAGGGGAAAAAGCCTGCATGCATTCACCCTGTCTGTACCCCTCAGAATTTTGTATTTTTCTGTGAGATCTCCCCTCATTCTCCTGCGCTCCAGGGAATGAACTCCTAACCTATTCAACCTGTTCCTGTAACTCAGTTCCTCAAGTCTCGGCAACATCCGTGTCAATTTTTTCCTGTACGTAGATGACCAGAACTGCACACAATACTCTAAATTTGGCCTCACCAACATCTGGTACAACTTCAACATAACATCTCAACTCCTGTACACAATGCCCTGATTTGTGAAGGCCAATGTGCCAAAAACTCTCTTTACAACCCCATCCACCTGTGATGCCACTTTCAAGGAACTATGGATCTGTATGGATAGAAAAATAGGATGCCATATGGGAGGGAAGGGTTATATAGATCTTAGAGCAGGATAAAATGTTGGAACAACATTGTGGGCCGAATGGCCTGTACTGTGCTGTCGTGTTCTATGTTCTATTCCCAGGTCCCTTTGTTCTACCGCACACCTCAGAGCCCTACCATTCACTGTGTAAGTCTTACCCTGGTTTTCCCTCCCAAAGTGCAACACCTCACACTTGTCTGCATTAAATTACACCTGCCAACTTTCAGCCCATTTTTCCAGCTGATCCAGATCACTTTGCAAGCTTTGATAGCCTTCAGCACTGTCCACTATGCCCCCAATCTTGATTTCATCCACAAATTTGCTGATCCGGTTTACCACAGTATCATCGAAATCTTTAATATAGATGATAAACAGCAAGGCTCCCAGCACCGATCCCTGTGGCACACCACGAGTCACAGGCCTCCAATCAGAGAGACAACCATTTACTACCACTCTCTGGCTTCTCCTGCTAATCCAGTTGAAGACTTCATCCTGAATGCCAAGCGACTTAACCTTCTGGACCAGCCTCCCATGCAGGACTTTGCCAAAGGTCTTGCTAAAGTCCATATAGACAACGTCCACTGCCTTCCCTTCATCAATCTTCCTAGTAACCTCCTTGAGAAACTCTATTAGATTGGTTCGACAAAACCTGCCATGCACAAAGCCACGTTGACAATCCCAAATCAGGCCCTGTCTATCCAAATACTTATATATCCTGTCCCTCAGAATGCCTTCCAACAATTTACCCATGACTGACGTCAGGCTCACCAGCCTATAATTTCCTGCCTTATTCTTAGAGCCTTTCTTGAACAATGGAAGAACATCAGCTGTCCTCCAGTCCTCCGGCACCTCACCCGTGGCTAAGGGCGTTTTAAATATCTCTGCCAGAGCCCCTGCAATTTCTGCACTAGCCTCCCATAAGCACTGAGGAGACACCTCATCAGGTCCTGGGGATTTATCCACCCTAATTCGCCTCAAGACAGCAAGCACCTCCCCTTCCGTAATCCGGATACTGTCCCTGACCTCACTGCTCTTTTTCCTCAGTTCAATAGACTCTGTGTCTTGTACTTAACATCACAGAAGGAGGCCATTTGGCCCATTGAGTCCAAGCCAGCTCTCAGGAGGACAATCCAATGAGTCCCATTCCCTCCTCCCTATTTCTCTGCACTCTTCAACTTATTCTCCCTCACACATACCCAACAACTCCCCTTTGACTCCTTCTGCCATTAACTTAAACTCAGTGGTAATTTCCCAGACCTGGCACATCATTGGGATGTGGGAGTATCAGAGCGCGCAGAGGAAGGACACACAGTGAGAGAGAAGGTGCAGAATGCACACAGACCGTGCCCAAGGTAAGGATCAGACCCTGGAGCTGGGAGGTAGCGGCACCACCTGTGCACCATCACACACTGATGTGGGAGGCAGTGTTTAAAACACATTTCACTTTTACGTTCACCTTCAATTCCATTCAGCAGTCTGTTCTCACCTTTCCTGTAACTGCTCACTTCCACATATTATATTGGAAATGTTCCACATGGCCATCTTCTGTAAATGTCGCTCATTTCCACATCCTCCACCCTCTGGGTAATGCTTTGATGTTGATCCTTAAATATCTAATATTACAGTCTGAAGAAGGAATCTTGGGAATTGTAAGAAAATTGGGAAAGTTTGTAATATGGTCAGTTCAAATGTCAGACAGACTGGAAAGGGATGATTGGGAAATGGGCCAATAGTGGATCAAAGAGGACAATCTGGGTGTTCTCCAATCCAGGCAGCATCCTGGTAAATCTCCTCTGCACCCTGTCTAAAGCTTCCACATCCTTCTTTTCCTGAGGTGACCAGAACTGAACACAATATTCTAAGTGTGGTCGAACCAGGGGTTTATACAGCTGCAACATTACCTCACAGCTCTTGAACTCAACACCCTGACTAATGAAGGCCAACACACCATATGCCTTCTTAACAACCCTATCAACTTGCATGGCAACTTTGAGGGATCCATGGATTTGGACCACAAGGTCCCTCTGTTTCTCCGTACTGCAAAGAATTCTGCCATTAACCCCGTAAACTGCCTTCAAATTCTACCGTCCAAAGTGAGTCACTTTGAGGAAGTGAAGGGTTAAGAATTGCAACCATACCTATAACTGGTAAACAAAAAATATATATATGCATTTATATTTCTCTAGCAAGGACTAGCAAGCTGCTGACCCACTAGTTAAGTTGGAATGTTAAGTATGTTAACTGCCTTTGTTTCGGGCAATGGACCATTCCGTTATGTCAGACTGTGGTGATACTGGGTGTTATTAACATCGAGGTGGAGGCTTGGTCTAAACAATGAAGGGTGATACCTGCCTTTGAAAGCCTTGATTATAACTCAATTATACTAAGACAAGAAGTGCGATAGCTGTCTCGGGATCTCTATAGCTTGACCGAATCTCGCGGCGCCGTATACATGGGATGTGCATGACAATTCCTGTATAAATGTCTGTCTGCCCTTTGTGCGGAGAGAACTCGGGAAGCGACTCTTAGTGAGTGCTGAAGAGAATTCTCCTAGCGGTGCACTGCTAATAAGGCTATTTGTTCGAATCGACCTTGTGGCACTGTGTTACTTAAAGCGGACAGAAGGGGAAAATTAATTTCCGGATGACAACTTCACACTTTTCCAGGCTGAACTCCATCTGCCAATTCTCAGCCCAACTTTCAGCCTATCAATGTCGCATTGTAACCCTCAACAACCTTCTACACTATCCACACCACCACCAACCTTTCTGTCATCTGCAAACTTACTAACCCACCTTTCCACATATTCATCCAAGTCATTTATAAAAACCTCAAAGAACAGGGGTCCCAGAACAGATCCCTGGGAACACCACTGGTCACTGACCTCCAGGCACAATACATTCCATCTACACCACTCTCTGCCTTCTATGGGTGAACCAATGCGGAATCCACACAGCCAAGTTTCCCTGGATCCCATGCCTCTCTCGACCTTCTGAATGAGCCTATCATGGGGAACCTGATCAAACACCTTACTGAAGTCCGTATACACCACATAGACGGTTCTACCCTCATCAATTTGTTTGGTGTCATCCTCAAAGAATTAAATTAGGCTCGTGAGGCATGACCTGCCCCTCACAAAGCCATGCTGACTGTCCCTAATCAGCTTATGCTTCTTCAAATGCTCATAAATCCTATCCCAAAGAATCTTTTCCAATAATTTTCCCAGCACTGAAGTAAGACTCACTGGTCTATAATTCCCAGGATTATCCTTACTGCTTTTCTTGAACAAAGGAATAACATTTGCCACCCTCCAATCATCTGGTACTACTCCTGTGGCCAGTGAGGACACAAAGATCATCACCAGGGGCTCAAAAATCTCTTCCCCCACTTCCCGTAGTATCCTGGGACATATCCCATCCAGCCTCATCGACTTATCTATCCAAACGTTTTTCAAAAAATCCAGCACATCCTCCTTCTTAATATCGACATGTTCCAACGTCAAGGTCTGTCTCACAGGTGAATTCTGAAGCAAGATATTCATTAAGGACCTCCACTACCTCCTCCAACTGCAGGTACATGTTTCCTCCTCTATCCTGAATCGATCCTACCCTCATTCCAGTCATCCTCTTGTTCTTCACATCTGAGTAGAACGTTTTGAGATTTTCCTTAATCCTGCTCGTCAAGGCCTTCTCATGCCCCTTTCTAGCTCCCCTTAGTCCATTCTTAAGCTCCTTCCTGGCTACCTTGTAACTCTCTGGAACCCTGTCTGATCCTTGCTTCCTAAACCTTAAGTAAGCTTCTTTCTTCCTCTTCACTGGATATTCCACATCTCTTGTCAACCATGGTTCCTTCACTCTACCATCATTTTCCTGCCTCAATAGGACAAACCCATCCAGAACACCCTGCAAATGACCGCCAAACAACCTCTACATTTCCATTGTGCATTTCCCTGAGTACATCTGGTCCCAATTTATTCTCCCAAGTTCCTGCCCAATAGCATCAGAATCTCCCCTCCCCCAATTAAATACTTTCCCATTCTGTTTGCTCCTTTCCCTCTCCAAGGCAAGGGTAAAGGTCAGGGAGTTGTGGTCACCATCTCCGAAATGGTCATCCACCGAGAGATCTGACACCTGACCAGGTTCATTGCCTAGTACCAGATCCAGAATGGCCTCTCCTCTAGTCGGCCTCTCTACATATTGTGTCATAAATCCATCCTGGACACACCTAACAAATTCTGCCCCATCCAAATCTTTTGCACTCAGAAGGTGCCAATCAATATCAGGGAAGTTGAAATCACTCATGACAACAACCCTGTTATTTTTGCACCTTTCCAAAATCTGCCTCCCGATTTGTTCCTTAGTGTCTGTTGCTATGGCAGGGTCTACAACATGGGTGGAATTGGGTGGTGCGGGCTCATTAGGCCGGAAGGGTCTGTTACAGTGCTGTAGAAATAAAGTTTAAAAAAATGATTGCTCCCTTCCTGTTTCTGACCTCCATCCACACTGACTCATGGACAATCCCTCCAAGACGTCTTCCCTTTCTGCAGCTGTGATACTATCCCTGATCAGCAATTTTACCTCCCTTCCTGTCCCTTTTAAAACATCTAAACCCCAGAACAACCAGAAGCCATTCCCGCTCTTGTGATAGCCAAGTCTCTGTAATGGTCACAACATCATAATTCCATGTACTGACCCATGCTCTAAGTTCATCATCCTTGTTCCTGACACTTACTGAATTAAAATAGACACAGTTCAACCCATCCAACTGACTGCAATTTTGCCCAATCAACTGCCTATCCTTCCTCGCAGTCTCTCTACATGCTGCATCAACCTGTACACCAACTGCCCCACCTTGTGACCTGTCACTGGGGTTCCCATCCCCCTTAGTGACATGGTGTCATGACAACAACCTTTCCCTCAATGTCAGCAAAACAAAAGAGCTGGTCATTGACTTCAGAAAGGGGGATGGTGCACATGCACCTCTTTACATCAATGGTGCTGAGGTCGAAGGGGTTGAGGACTTCAATTTCCTGGGAGTGAACATCACCAGTAGCCTGACCTGGTCCAACCACATAGACACCACGGCCAAGAAAGCTCACCAGTACCTCTACTTCCTCAGGAGGCTAAAGAAATTTGGCACGTCCCCTTTGACTCTCACCAACTTCTATCGATGCCCCATAGAAAGCATCCCCAAGTCGGATGCATGACTATCATTCCCCCCGACCACATCGACAATCCCTGGGACCACCATCACGACCACCTCCGATAGTTGTGGAGGTGCGGCAGCCCACACTCCTGTAAAAAGGTTACATCAGTCTTGACCTTGGCAAGGTGCTTCAAGGCATTAACACAGAACATGGTGCTCTTCACACTGCGCACGTTCACAGATGCCAGATTTATCTCCATCGGTATCTGAGTTGAGGGATCACATGGATTCTGCTGCAGGGAGGTAACTTCTCCATCATTGAAGTCACAGAGGTGGTGGGGGTGGGGGTGGGGGTGGGGGTGGGGCAGCTCCTCATGGCTGACGTAAAGTACCGTAATACTCCGCTCCGGCTAATCAATGCGCCTCACCCGTGCTGAGTGAGTGGCTGGCTGCCCTCAAGCAGCTCCCACCACTGCTGGCAACGTCCCCACCAGTCATTCTGGCCGGTGACTTCAACTGCATCATTGATGCAGCTGGACAATCTGGCAGTGCCGACAGGAGACTGGACAGCAGCTCCAGTCTCCTGATGGGAACGGTTAAAGACGCAAAGTTGTGCGACGCCTTCAGCACCCCTGCAGGTGGAGCACAGTCACAATACACTTGGACCGGAACAGACAGCTCAGTACGGTCCCGGATAGACTTCCCCTTCACATCGAAGGCAGTCATGGTCAGATTCACCGAGGTCACACCGGTGTTCTTCTCCGACCACCTTCGAGCCTCCTGTCACCTACAGGAGGACCTGAAGGCAGGCAGAGGGATGTGGAAGTTGAATGTCAAGCCGCTGAACCCAGAGAACATGGAGGAACTAAAGAGGGATTACACAGGTTGGAGAACTATGAAGTCCCTCTTTGACTCCCCAATTCACCGGTGGGAAGCAACCAAGGAGAACATCAAGAGATTCTTCATCCTCAAAGGTGTTCAGAAAGCAAGACAGAGTCAGAGGGAACTGCGCCAACTCCAGACAGACTTGTAGCAACTTCTCCTTCTGCAGTCGAGGGGGGTGGATGTGAGACAGGAACTCCGAGAGGTGAAGAGTCAGCAAGCTGCGCTCTTTGACTCTGAATCGTTGAAGATCATCTTCAGATCCAGGGTCTGCTTTGTGGGTCAGGATGAGACATGCTCACACTTCTTTTTCTTCCGAAAGGTTCACAGGGGGAGCTCTATCATCCACAGCCTTAAGGAAGAGGATGGCTCAGTAACATCCTCACAGATGGACATACAGAGGATCTGCAGATCCCTCGATGTCAGTCTGTATGGCCTCCCAAAACATCCTGTCCTCTATCACAGAGGTGCTAGATGACAGCAAGCAGGAGATCCTGGATCAGCCACTGTCCCTGGAGGAGTTGACTGGCTCCATCCGTTCCCCTGGCATGAGTTAAACTCCCAGAAGCAACGGGGTACCGGCAGAGCTGTACTCGGCTCTGTGGGACTGGATGGGCCCGGACCTGCTGGAAGTGTACAACGCTGGCAGAATGGCAGACTCCATGAGGAAGGGCATCATTACCCTCATCAACAAGCAAAAGGGGAGAGGGAGGACATCAGGAACTGGAGACCCGTTTCACTGTTGAATGTAAACTATAAGATCCTTTCCAAGGCCATCACCAACTGGGTCAAGTCTGCTCTGGGACAGGTGATCCACCTGGGCTAAACCTGTTCTGTACTTGACAGGAAAATCTCTGACAGCCTTGTGTTGCTCAAGGATACCATCACCTACGTGCAGGACAGAGGGGTGAACACGTGCCTGGTCAGCTTGGACCAGGAAAAGGCCTTCGACAGGACATCACACACGTACATGATGGACGTGGTCTCCAAAATGGGTTTTGGGGAGGGAATCAGGAATGGGATCCAACTGCTCCACACAGATCTCCGTAGTGCAGTGCAAATCAATGGGTGGGAGACAGAGAGTTTCGCCATCAGGTCTGGAGTCAGGCAGGGTCGTCCACTCTCCCCCGTCTTGTATTGTGTGCTGCACTGAACCCTTTGCCAAATCCATCAGGAAGGACGAGAGCACAAGAGGGGTGACGTTGCCGGGCAGTGGGGGCACACGAGGCAAAACCTCCCTGTACATGGACGATGTCTCCGTCTTCTGCTGGGACCCGCGGTCAGTTCACAGATTGATCAGCATCTGCGGCCAGTTGGAGTTGGCATCGGGGGCCAGAGTGAACCGCAGGAGGAGGGAGGCCGTGCTCTTCGGTAACCGGCCCGACCGATCCACCGTCGCCCCCACCGTCAGCTCCGACCTCCTGAAGGACATTGATGTGTTCTGCCATTTCCGCCATCTCCAACGGGACCCAGCACCAAGCACATCTTCCCCTCGCCACCCCTTTCTGCCTGTGGCAGGGACCGCTCTCTCCGCACCTCCCTCCTTCACTCCTCCTTCCCCACCCATCCCACTGCCGCCCCCTTTCCCCTCCCTCCCCACCTGTCACCCTCCCCCGGTGGGTCTGCTCCCTGCCCAGCACCATCTCTGCCCTGCATCTCCCTCTCCCCACCCTGTGCCCACCCCACCTCCCCTCTGCTCTCCACCCCTCACTGCTCTGCTTTCCCCTCCTATATATTGGGCCCCTTTTCCCACCTTCAGTCCTGAGGAAGGGTCCTGAGGCCAAACGTTCACCGTCTGCTTCTCCCCACAGAGGCTGCGCGGCCGCTGAGCTCCTCTCGCGCCATGACGTCACACACCGACTGCCCGGCTCGCGGACCTGACGTCACACACGGATTGCCCATTCGCGGCGACGTCACAAACGAGCTCGTCACACGCGGTTGTTACGTCACACACGCGCTGCTCGGCTCGCGCGGAGACGGTTTAACGGCCGAGCGCGCGCCCACCAACCGCCACCTGTCAACAGAGGATGCGCGGGATACGTGGTTCCCATTGGCGCGACGGGATGTCAATCCCTAGTGACAACCAATAGCGTTACCCCGCAGACCCCGCCCCCCGCTCCCTCCCAAACTCCCGGTCAGACCTCAGAGCGAATGTGCCGCAGTTTTATTTATTTCCATTTCCCCCCCGAGGGGAGTTGCGGGCGGTGCTGAACCGGTTTCCCCACCGACAGTGGAGCGGCCGTAGCCGGTGAGTTGGCTGATTTACTGCTGAGAGGCAGGAGGAGGCCGCTCGGCCCGTCTCGTTTACTCTCCCCCACAGACGCTGCCTGAGCTGCTGAGCTCCTCCAGCATCAGAACGGTTCCCACCTGGATCGCAGCATCTGCCGTCCTTTGGTTGTCGGCAGTGAGTGGGGAAGCAGGAGGATGCCCAGAGTGGGGCAGTGGTGGGGAGCAGGTCAGACACAACAACAGCAGCGACTGGGAACTGTTCCCTGTGTCCTGGGAACACACAGTCTTCTCATGGGAGCGTCTGGGAAGGGAAGGAGGAGGGAAAGTGGTCGTTGTGGTCACATCTGAGGGGCAGAATATGCAGCTTTCTTCATTCTGAGTCAAAACACCTGTCCAAGGTTATTTTAAATCCCAGAAGCAGGGGAGATGTGATCCCGGGTGCAGGGGGCAGGGGCTGGGTCTCCATCAGATCCTCAGTGAGATGGTTCCAGTGGCAAGGTGTAGGGATGTGAATATAGTGCTCAGGGCCACATTTCATCACCGATCCTGACAGAGTGACAGATATAACTTTGAAACAGGAAACAATGGAAATGCACAGAAGTTTCACTCGCTGTCAGTTGTTGAATAAACGTTGCCAGACACTGATCACAGTGCTGATACCTGACTGTTCACAGGGAGGTGTTAGCACTGGGGACAACAGTGTTGGTCAAAAGGTAAAATGTGGCAGATTTCAATCAGACAAGGGATGTGAAGCATCAAAATCAGGTTTATTATCATTGACATATGTCATGAAACTTCTTTTGTGGCAGCAGTACAGTGCAAGACAGAAAGACATAAAAATTACTTTCAGACACGGAAATAAATAAATTGTGCCAAAGAGGAATAACGAGGTCGTGTCCATGGACCGTTCAGAAATCTGATGGTGGAGGGGAAGAAGCTGTTCCTGAAACATTGAGTGTGGGTCTTGAGGCTCCTGTACCTCCTCCCCGATGGCATGAAGAGGGCATGTCCCGGGTGGTGAGGGTCCATAATGATGTTTTGAAACAAACGTACTGTGGTGCCACTATGGTTAAGATTGAATCTTAGTGTCAAGAGTCATTGATCGTAGAGTGCAGAAATAAGGCTTTAACCCACCATGGCTGTGCCATCCATTAGTCTATCTATACTAATCCTATTTACCACCACCTGGTCTGTAGCCAACTCTCCCTTTACATTTCGAATGCTCACCCAGATGCTCCTGAAATATTGTCAGAGTATCTTTCTTTTCTTTTCCAACCTTTTTATTAGTTTTCAAATTAATACAGATTAATATTTACATCAATATTTGTACATGTAATACAAAGAGAGCAGGAGAACAATCATGGCATAGATAATCATAAAGAACAATAAATAAAAAAAAATCTGTAGATCCCACTATCTCCTTGTAAATTAAGATAATATAAAAGAAAGAAAAGAAAAAGATTTATTATATATATAAAAGAAAAGAAAGAAAAAAATCCCCAAATCAATAAGAAAAATTATAAACGATATATCAAACCAAACTAAACTAAACAGAAAAATTTCAAAAAAAAAACCAAAAGAAAAAAGACTGGACTAAAATTTCTCAGTAGAAACAGAGCAATATTATGTCGTCAACTCCGTTCCTCTAAGTTGGAAAGTTATTGAAAGGGGATCTATATCATGTGAAAATATTGAATAAATGGACTCCAAATATCTTCAAATTTAAACGAAGGATCAACAGTACCACTCTTAATTTTTTCCAAATTTAAACATGATCTAGTTTGAGAGAACCATTGAAAAGTAGTAGAGGGTATTGGATCCTTCCATTTAAGCAAAATGGATCATTTAGCCATTAATGTAACAAAAACAATCATACGGTTAGCGGAAGCAGATAAATTGCTGGACTCTATCCTTGGTAATCCAAAAATTGCAGTGATAGGGTGAGGTTGTAAATCAATCTTCAATACATTTGAAATAATGTTAAAAATGTCTTTCCAATATTTTTCCAAAACATATGTGTCAAAAAAGCCATATTCGATTTACATCTGTCACATATAGGATTTATATGGTTATAAAAACAAGCTAGCTTATCTTTTGACATATAGGTCCTGTGAACTACCTTAAACTGTATCAAAGAGTGGCACACATTGAAGATGTATTAACTAAATGAAGAATTTTCTTCCTTGTCTCTGTAGGTAAAGGTGTCTGGAGTTCACTTTCCCATTCGTTCTTAATTTTGTCCAGTGATTCTGGACGTATTTTCATAATTAAATCATAGATTATTGCTATCAAGCCTTTCTGATAAGGATTAAGACCTAATTTTTTTTTCATAATTTCAGTTTTGTAAGGTGTTGGAAAAGAGGGTATAGTAGCTTTTAAGAAATTCCTAATCTACAAAAATCGAAAAAAGTGTGATCTAGGCAAATTGTATTTGTTAGACAATTGTTCAAAAGACGAAAAACAGTTATCAATGAATAAATCATGAAAACATACTATTCCCTTCCTTTTCCATATGGAAAAAGCTGAGTCAATTCTGGATGGATGAAAGAAAAAATTAGATTGAATGGGACTTGACAAGTTAAATTTATTCAATCCAAAAAATTTACGAAATTGAAACCATATTCGTATTGTATGTCTAACAATTGGGTTAATCATATGTTTACTTGATTTGGTAAGTACAAAAGGGAGTGAAGCTCCTAAAATAGAAAATAATGAAAATTCAAGTACTGATTGGTGCTCAAGGCATACCCATTTGGGGCATTGAATTACATCTGAATCTTCTATCCAAAAAATTAAATATCTGATATTAATTGCCCAGTAATATAATCTAAAGTTAGGCAGAGCCATACCACCATCCTTTTTTAGTTTTTGTAAATATATCTTACTTAACCTTGGGTTTTTATTCTGCCAAATATATGAAAGAATTTTAGAATCAATAGTGTCAAAAAAAGACTTTGGGACGAAAGTTGGAATCGCTTGAAATAAATATAAAAATTTTGGTAAAATATTCATCGTAACCACATTAATTCAGCCTACCAATAATAAAGACAGTGGGGACCATTTGGTAAATAATTGTTTAACATGGTCAATTAAAGGCAATAGATTAGCTTTAAATAAGTCCTTATGTTTCTTGGTAATGTTAACACCTAAGTACATAAAGTAGTCAGTTACCAATCTAAAAGGTAATTGCCTATAAATTGGGGTTTGCAAATTTAATGGAAGAAGTTCGCTCTTATTAAGATTTAATCTATAGCCAGAAAAAACGCTAAACTGATCTAGTAGTGATAGTACTGAGGGGATAGATTCATCCGGATTAGAAATATAAAGTAACAGGTCATTCGCGTAGAGAGATATCTTATAAATCTTCTGTCTGCGAGTAATGCCACATATATTTGAAGGGTCCCAGAGTGTAATAGCCAAGGGTTCTAAAGCAATATCAAATAATAAAGGGCTTAACAGGCAACCTTGTCTAGTACCTCAAAAAAGCCTAAACAAAGGAGATCTTTGATTATTAGTAAGTATTGAAGCCATAGGTGTATAATAAATCATTTTAATCGCAGATATAAATTTAAGGCTAAAATTAAATTTTTGAAGTGTAATGAATAGATATTCCCATTCGACTCTGTCAAATGCCTTTTCAGCATCTATTGAAACAACACATTTTGGAATTTGGGATGAAGGGGTATATATTATATTCATTAATCTCCTAATATTAAAATGTAAATAACGATTCTGAATAAATCCTGTCTGGTCTTCAGAGATAATTTGTGGAAGAACCTTTTCCAATGTAAAGGCCAATAATTTGGAAAATATTTTTGAATCTACATTTAATAAAGGAATAGGTCTATAAGATGCACCATCAGTGGGATCTTTATCCTTTTTAAGAATTAAAGAAATAGTTGCTTCATAGAAAGATTGTGGTAGTTTACCTACTGATAGGGCATCTTTAAAAATTTTGGCTAACCAAGGAACAAGAATATCAGAAAAGGATTTTAAAAATTCAGCTGTATATCCGTCAGGGCCGGATGCTTTACCCAAGTTCATTGAAAATATTACTTTCTTTATTTCTTCCTCCGAAATGGGAGCATCTAATGTAGAGCGTTCATTTAAAGATAATCGGGGAATCTTCAGATCTCTTAAAAATTCATGCATTAATGTAGGATCCTCAGGGGATTCTGATTGTTATAAAGAAGAATAAAATTCTTGAAAGGATTTGTTAGTTTGAACATGATCTATTGTGTAGGTACCATCTGGTTTACGAATTTTATTAATCTGACGTTTAGATAAAGTAGCTTTCAGTTGGTTGACCGATAATTGACCAGATTTGTCACCATGTATATAAAATTGACTTTTATTTTTAAGTAGTAGGTTTTCAACTGAAGATGTTAATAATAAACTATGTTGTAATTGGAGTTCTGTTCTCTTTTTAAAAAGCCCCGGATTAGGAGTATTAGAATATTTTTTATTGATTTCTTTAAACTTGTCATCTAATATATGTATTTCGTTATTAGTTCATTTTTTCAATCCAGTGGAATATGAAATAATTTGACCACGGATATATGCTTTAAAAGTATCCCATATTATCCCACTGGAAATTCTTCAGTAAAATTAGTTAAGAGGAAAAATGAGATCTGTTCTTTAATAAATTGGACGAAATCTAAATCTTGTAATAGAGAAGGTTAAATCGCCATTGTCTGACATCAAAGAATACATCTGGTAATTTAGTTAATAATCTCAATGGTGCATGATGAGAAATGGCTAGTGCATCGTATTTACAGTCCGTAGTTAGTGGAGCTAGTCTAGCATCAGTAAAAAAAATAATCAATCCTCGAGTAATTATGGTAGACATGAGAAAAGAATGAAAATTCTTTATCATATGAGTGTAGAGATCTCCAAACATCTAAAATTCTGGATTCAACTAAGAAGGAATTAATAAAGACAGCGTATTTGTTTGGAAGTGCAGGATTTGACACAGAACTATCCATCGAAGGGTTTAGACAGCAGTTAAAATCTCCACCCATAATCACAGTGTATTCATTTAAATTAGGAAAAAATGCAAACAGATGTTTAAAAAATTCAGGGTGACCTACATTGGATGCATAAACATTAACCATAACAACTTTTTTGTTATGAAGTAGACCAGTAATTAATAAAAATCTACCATTTGGGTCTGATATTGTCTCATAACGGACAAACGAAAGTGAGGAGTCTATAAAAATAGAGACTCCTTTCACATTTGCTTGTGAATTTGAATGGAACTGTTGACTCCTCCAAAATCTAAAAAAACGTTTTCCTCCTAATGTGAGTCTCCTGAGCGAAAATGATCTGAGAATTTAATCTATGAAAAACTTCAAAGATCATCTTGCGCTTAACCGGATTGTTTAAACCGTTAACATTCCATGAAATAAAATTAATAGTCTTATCCATTTTAACAGATTAAAAAACATATGCTCCTGAAATATTGTCAGAGTATCTGCCTCCACCACCTTCTCAGGCAGTGTGTCCCAGGCTATAAGCACCCTACTTCCCTAGGTTGTCTAAACATTATACTCCTTACTTCAATCTGTGCTCTCTGGTCTTAGACACCACTCTGCGGAAAAAAGTTTATTCACCTTCTACCTGAATCGATACCTTGATCATATCTCCCTTTGTCTGTCTCTGCTCCAAGGCAAGCTCAGCCAGGGCAGTCTCTTCTGATAATTGAAATATTCAATCTCCTTTGCACCCTCTCCAGTGCAATCGCATCCTTTCTATATTCTGGTAACCAGAACTGTGCACACACTTCCAGTTTTGTGTTTATAGAGTTTATAAAATTGAAACAAGAGCTGACTTCAGTTGTATTCTGTGCATCAGCTAATGACGGTAGGCATGCTGAATGCTGCCTTCACCACGCTGTGTACCAGTGCTGCCACCTTCAGGGTTCTCAGGATTTATGTGCAATGATCCTTTGTTACTCAATCGTCCAAAGGGTCTGATCATTCATGGTGAATACCCTACCCTTATTTGAACCTGAAATGCATTAACACACACTTTTCAATAAAATTTAATCTGCCATTGCTCCGCCTAACAAGATGAATAACGATCCCCAAACACTGGTTCAAATTCAGTCAGGGCAGTTGGAATACTTAAGATTCAAGCAATTAAAACAATTGTTGCAGCTGGATGTGAAAGGCTAACGTCATCAATGCTTGCAATGAAGCGATATGTTTATCCAAAATAACAGGCAGTCAAGTTTTGGAATATAAATCTGGCCTCTTTTCTCTGGCCTGCACGTGTGTCCACCCTCGCCACTGAGGCCAGTTCTCAAATGCCATCAAGTGCTGGGATCCCCTTGCTCTGAATTCAATGACTGCTTCACCCTTGTTGCTACTTTTTAAGACCAGATCCATGTGTCCTTACCCGGGGAGAGGAGAGGGAAAAGCACAGTGCTCCTCAGAACTTTGACTCATTGGAGATGTGGGAGAGCATTGGTGGTGCATTAAACCTCATTCAGTTTTTAGATGGTTGAAGTGAGCATGTTGGCAAGGGAATGGAGAATGTGCCCATCGCAGTAACTGGAGAACCTCACCACATGTACATGTGAGCATGACAAGTCTTTAGCCCGACCGATAATGCACGCTGGCTCTGAACAGAAAAGGGGAGAGAGGGGATCCTGAAACACTAACTCTGTGACTCTAAACAGTTGTACAGCACAGAAAGAATCCCTTCAGTCCAACTTGTCCATGCTGACTAAAGTGCCTATCCAAGCTAGTCCGGTTTGCCTGCATTTGGCCCATATTCTTCTAAACCTCTTCTATCCATATACCTGTCCAAATGTCTTCTGAATGTTGTACTTGTACCTACCTTTACCGATCCTCTGGCAGCTTGATCTGTGTACCCACCGCCCTGTGTGTGGAACAACTTGCCCCTCAGATACCCTTTAAATCCTTCACTGCTCACCTTGAACCTGTGTACTCCAGTTTTAGTCTCCCCTACCCTGTGGAAAAGATTGTGACCATCCTTATCTATGCCCTCGTGATTTTATAAACCACTATAAGGTCACTCCTTATTGCCGAAACAGGTCTACAGCGGATGCCATCTCCTTGGCCCTACACTCAGCTCTGGAGCATCTGGACAGTAAAGACACCTATGTTAGACTATTGTTTATTGATTACAGCTCTGCCTTCAATACAATAATCCCAAGCAAGCTTGTCACCAAACTCCAAGAACTAGGACTCAACACCTTGCTCTGTAACTGGATCCTTGACTTTCTAACAAATACCGCAATGAGTGAGGATAGGCAGCAATACCTCCGGCACGATTATTCTCAACACTGGTGCCCCACAAGGCCGTGTCCTCAGCCCCCTACTCCCTATATACTCATAAGTGTGTGGCCAGCTTCTGCTCTAACTCCATCTGCTAGTTTGCAGATGATACCACCGTTGTAGGCCGTATCTCAAACAGTGATGAGTCAGAGTACAGGAAGGAGATAGAGAGCTTAGTGGAATAGTGTCATAACAACAACCTTTCCCTCAATGTCAACAAAACAAAAGAGCTGGTCACTGACTTCAGGAAAGGGGGCGGTGTACATGCACCTATCTACATCAATGGTGCTGAGGTCGAGAGGGTTGAGAGCTTCAAGTTCCTGGGAGTGAACATCACCAACAGCCTGTCCTGGTCAAATCATGTAGATGTCACGGTCAAGAAAGCTCACCAGTGCCTCTGCTTCCTCAGGAGGCTAAAGAAATTTGGTTTGTCCCCTTTGACTCTCACCAACTTCTACCGATGCACCATAGAAAGCATCCTATCTGGATGTATGCCGGCTTGGTATGGCAACTGCTCTGCCCAGGACTTCAAGAAACTGCAGAGAGTTGTGGACACAGCCCAGCGCATCACGGACACCGGCCTCCCCTCCTTGGACTCTGTCTTTACCTCTTGTTGTCTTGGTGAAGCAGCCAGCATAATCAAAGACCCGACCCACCCAGGACATTCTCTCTTCTCTCCTCTTCCATCAGGCAGAAGGTACAGGAGCCTGAGGGCACGTACCAGCAGATTTAAGGACAGCTTCTACCCCACTGTGATAAGACTATTGAACGGTTCCCTTATACAATGAGATGGACTATGACCTCCCATTCTACCTTGTTGTGACCTTGCACCTTATTGCATTGCACTTTCTCTGTAGCTGTGACATTTTACTGTTATTGTTTTTACCTGTACTACCTCAATGCACTCAATGTAACTGCACTGGGTAATGAATTGACCTGTATGATCGGTTTGCAAGACAAGTTTTTCACTGTACCTCGGTACAAGTGACAGTAGTAAACCAATATCAAAACAAAACTGTCCCAGCCTACCAATCTCTCCTTATAACTCAAGAGCCCCCAGTCCTGGCAGCATCCCTGTTCACTGCACACAAGTTGTCATGTTCACATTTCATAAACCCACGTTGAGATCTGACTGGATGAGTGGAATTGGCCAAATACAGTGTGTGGGAGAGTGTCAGTTGTGTTTGGTGATGTGGCTCACAGTAGCTCTGTTGCTTAGGAACAGAGGGAAAGCTGCCACCTGATTTGAGGTCCACATTGTGTTTAGTTTTCTCTATTTTCTTTGACAGATCTAAGCACTGCAATCACTGAGTGTTTGTGAATTGGGACAATCTCAGATTGTTCAATAGAGAACAGACAGTCTGGGCCCCAGGGGATCGGACAGTGTGTGACCCAGGGAGGATTGGTCCCGGGGGATCTGCCTGTGTGCGATCTGGGAAATGGGGGCCTTGAATGATCAGACCTGACCTAATGAGCAGAATTGTTTTAGGGTTCCCGACTTACCATAACGCTGTAACACAAAGCTTGATTGGTTACTTTGATCCCTCAGATTCTCTGTGTTCAATATGAGCCACATTGTCCTGAGCTTCCTCTTGAAATTATCATTGCACAGGCAAGCAAAGTAACAACCAGTTTAAGCTAATTGCTGTGGAATCTTGTCAGCCCTGTGTCTCACGTCATGTTCAATTCATGTATTTTTGTTCTCTGCCTTACTGTTACTATTTCACTTGGATTAGTATTTTACAGGTAGCAAATGAAGGGAAACGGGGACAGGCTGCACTAAATCTCTGCACAAAGGCTCATCGGCTGGGAAAATTGATCAGCATGCTTCAAGTGAACAAAGTCGGTGCCCTGCTTCAAGAGAAGGTGATCAGTCCACAGGAAGTGGTCCCAATGAACAAGTTCAGACGGGAAGCTGATCAGTCTGCAGAAACCTGTCTTGCTGAAGAACCTTCTTCTAGAGATTTATTCATGATCCCTGAAAGAGGTTTGTTCATTGAGTTGTTTCAAATTAACAATGTCCAAACATTGCAAATATTGCATCAGAATGCAATCCTGTCACAGATTTGCTTACACTGAAATGGTTACATACTTTGTAAATGTATTTATTGAAGGTAGTCATAGAGTTATACAGCATGGAAACAGGCCCTTCGGCCCAACTGGTCCATGCTAACCAAGATGCCCATTCAAAGCTGGTCCCATTTGCCAGCATTTGGCCCAAAACCTTTCCAATCCATGTACCTGTCCAACTGTCTTTGAAAATGTTATTGTAGCTGCCTCAACCACTTCCTCTGACACTACCTCATTCCACACAGGTACCACCCTTTGTGTTTTGAAAAAAAAAGTTGCCCCTCAAGTTCTTATTGAATCTTCCCCCCTCACCTTAAACCTATGCCCTCTGGTTCCTGATTCCCTAACCTTGGGGGAAAAAAGACTGAATGCATTCACCCTGTCTCTGCCCCTCATGATATTATACACCTTGAGAAGATCACCTCTCAAGTCTCCTGTGTTCCAGTGAATAAAGTCTTAGCCTGTCTAAGCTCTCCTTATTATTCAGTCTCTCATGGCAATATCATTGTAAATCTTTCTGCACTCTTTCTAGTTGAATAACATCTTTCCTACAGCAGGGTGAATTAAACTGGACACAATGCTCCAAATGCGGCCTCACCAGTGTCCTGTACAACAGCACCCTGACCTCCCAACTTTTATACTTAGTGCCCTGACTTAGTGCCAGCATACCAAAAGATGCCTTCCCCACCCTGTCTACCTGTGACTCCCACTTTCACTGAACCAGATACCTGTATTCCACGGTCACTCTGTTCTACAACACTCCCCAGGGCCCTGCCATTCTTGACTTTTCAAAGTGCAACACCTTGCACTTATCCAAATTAAACGCCATTTGCCATTCTCGGCCCACTAACTCAGGTGATCAAGATCCCTTTGTAATTTTTGATGACTACCTTCTTTGTCCACTGCGGCACCTGTTTTAGAATCATCTGCAAATTTACCATGCCTTGTACATCCTTATCCAAATCATTGATATTGATGACAAACACAATGGGTCCAGCGCCGTCACGGTCCTCCAGTCTGAGAAGCAACCTTCCACCATCACTCTCTGCTTTGTACCATCAAGCCAATTGTGTATCCAATTAGCCAGGTCTCCCTAGATTTCATGCACTCTTAACCTTCCAGAGCATCCTACTGTGTAGAACCTTATCAAAGGCCTTACTGAAGTCCATGTAAACCATATATTGTGCCGAACCCTCATCAACTTTCTTGGTCACATCAAAAAACTCAATTAAATTTGTAAGACATGGTCTCCCACACACAAAGCCAAGCTGACTACCTTTGTCCTTCCAGATGTATGTATATCCTATCCCTCAGAATCCTCTCCAGTAACTTGCCTACCACAAATGTTAAACTTACTGATCTATAGTTTCCAGGCTTTTCTTTGCCGCCCTTCTTAAATAGAGACTCAACGTTTGCTAGTCTCCAGTCTACCAGCACCTCACCCGTGGTTAACGATGATGCAAATATCTCAGCCAGCTCCCGCAATTTCTTCTCTAGCCTCCCGCAGTGTTCTTGGAGACATCTGGTCAGGCCCTGGAGATTTGTCTACCTTCATGCCTTTTAAGTCATCCAGCACCTCCTCTATTGTAATGCAGACTATCCCCAAGACCTCCCAGTTTACTTTTCCTGGTTCCAAAGTCTTTGTGTCTTTCTCCATGGTTTAAGAACAGAGGAGAAATATTATTAAAGACATTGCCCATCTCCTGCAGCTCCACACAAGGATGTCCCCTTTGGTCTTTGAAGGGCCGTATTCTCTCTCTAGTTGCAATTTTTCCCTTAAGATAAAATCTCTTTGGATTTTCCTTAATCTTCTGCCAAAGCTATCTCATGCCGCCTTTTTGCCCTCTTGATTTTCTTCTTGAGTACACTCCTGCATCTGCTATACTCCTCCAGGGATTCAGTTGATCCCAGCTGCCTGTACCTGACCCATGCAGCCTTCTTTTTCCTGGCCAGGGCCTTAATATCCCTCGTCATCCAGGGTTCCATATTCCTACCAGCCTTGCCCTTCACTCTAACAGGAATATGCAGACCTTGTGCTCTCACTATCTCACCTTTTAAAAGCCTCCCATTTGCCTGTGGTCCCTTTGCCTGCAAACAACCTACTCCAATCAACTTCCTGTCTCACACTGTCAAAATTCGCCCTGCCTCAATTTAGAACTTGAACCTGTCAACCAGTTCTGTTCCTTTCCATAACTGTTTTAAAACTAATTGAACTATGGTCACTGGTCCCAAAATGCTTCCCCCACTGTCACCTGCCCCACCATATTACCCAAAAGTAGGTCGAGCTTTGTCTTTTCCTGCGAAGGGCCAAGTTTGAACAAATCATGAATCATCACAGGATGATACTCCACTTACTTAATAACATCTGATTTCTCTTCAAGATTTAGCTCTTTAAAAAGGTAGTTTGTTTGCAGGCCAGTTTGTATTTTATCAGTTGGGTTTTCTGAGATTTGGTTTCTAGTGTTCATTTTATACTATTTTAGAATTGGGCAGACACGGTAGTGTAGTGGTTAGCATAACGCTATTACAGCGCTAGTGACCCGGGTTCAATTCTGGCCGCTGTCTGTAAGGAGTTTGTACGTTTTCCCCGTATTTGCATGGGTTTCCTTCAGGTGCTCCGGTTTCCTCCCACATTCTGAAGATGTACGGGTTAGGAAATTGTGGGCATGTTACAAAGTTAATGGCAGGATTCTGGGTAGTGTGGAGGAGCAGAGGGATCTGGGGGTTCATATCCACAGATCCCTGAAAGTTGCCTCACAGGTGGATAGGGTAGTTAAGAAAGTTTATGGGGTGTTAGCTTTCATAAGTCGTGGGATCGAGTTTAAGAGCCACAAGGTAATGATGCAGCTCTACAAAACTCTGGTTAGACCACACTTAGAGTCCTGTGTCCAGTTCTGGTCACGTCATTATAGGAAGGATGTGGAAGCATTGGAAAGGGTGCAGAGGAGACTTACCAGGATGCCGCCTGGTTTAGAGAGTATGCATTATGAGGAGAGACTAAGGGAGCTAGGGCTTTACTCTTTGGAGAGAAGGAGGATGAGAGGAGACATGATAGAGGTATACAAAATATTAAGAGGAATAGATAGAGTAGACAGCCAGCGCCTCTTTCCCAGGGCACCAATGCGCAATACAAGAGGGTGTGGCTTTAAATAATGGGTGGGGAAATATCAGAGGGAGGTTTTTTACCCAGAGAGTGGTTGGGGCATGGAATGTGCTGCCTGGCGTGGTGGTAGAGGCAGGTACATTGGTCAAATTCAAGAGATTGCTAGATAAGCATATGGAGGAATTTAAAATAGAGGGATATGTGGGAGGAAGGGGTTAGATCATTTTAGACGAGGTTTGAAGGTCGGCACAACATTGTGAGCCGAAGGGCCTGTATTGTGTTGTACTGTTCTATGATTCTATGAATTTTTTGGAGGCTGTTGACAATGTGTCTGGTGAACTAGATGAGAGGGTTCCAGTGGACGTGATGCTTTTGGTTCTGAGAATGCTTTCATTGAGGTTCCACACAGGATATTGGTGAGCAAAGTCAGAGAGCATGGAATCAGGGGTGGAGGGGCGCAGGGTAATATGAACGTGCACTGAAAGCTGCTTATCAGTATGCAAAGGGTCGGTAAAGGTAAGTCCTTTACAGCTAGGCAGGCTGTAAATAATGGGGTACCACAGGGGTCAGCGCTTGGGTCTCTTCACAGTAGATGTCAACAAGGTAAACCAAAGGTCATATTTCCATCGCAAGACTAAGTGCAGATGTGAGTAGTGATAATGATGCAAGAAGGCCTGTGGAATATGTCGACAAGCTGAGTGAGTGGGCAGCCAGAGTCAGGTAGAGCACAAGGCATGAAAATGAGATTTCTACGTTGGTAGGAAAAAGAGAAATGCTGAGTATTCTGTAAGTGATGAGAGACTGTGACCTACGTGTATACAGGGGCAGCAGCAGCAGTTAGAGAGGGAGTTATTATGTTGATCTTTATTGCGTGAGGATTGAGTACAAATTTGAAGATGTCTTCCTAGAATTATGTAGCCCTCAGTGAGACAACATCCAGAGTAATGGGTAGAGTTTGGTTTTCTCACCTGAAGGGATCTGCATGTCTTGGAGGGAAGGTAGTGGATTCATTGGACTGGTTCCTGGGATGTAGTCTTTCTCAAGAGAAAAGACTGAGTAAGCTTGGCCTCAATTCTCCAGAGTTTAGAGGACCGAGGTGTAAAACTTTAAAAGGTACAAAGTTTTTACAGTGTTTGACATGGTAGATGTGGGGTGGATGTTTTCATGGCTGATGAATTTTGTACTGGTTATCCCAGTTACCATAATGTCAGAACTAAAGACAGGCTGGTTCTTGTGCTCTCTCTACCATAGACGACTCACCTTCAGAGTTTGGCTGATTGGGATTAAAACCCTCCTTTCAGATGTCACTAAATCATTTTCAATTTTTATTCTAACATTTTTCAGTTGGATAATATTATGACCACTGTTCCTAAAGGTCTCGTAACTATTAATTAACCCTTTCTCCAG
Organism: Pristis pectinata; assembly: GCF_009764475.1. Lineage (NCBI taxonomy): Eukaryota > Metazoa > Chordata > Chondrichthyes > Rhinopristiformes > Pristidae > Pristis > Pristis pectinata. The sequence continues at coordinate 43,998,922 of NC_067423.1, read as the reverse complement.
ATACAGTATGAGATCTGAAAGTCAGTTGTGGTTGGTTCCTCAGCAAACTGATCAGAGAAAATCTCATCCATTGTATGAACTCATCCTCCACATTTTTGCTGCAAATTTGGTTTCTCCAGTCAAAATGTGGATTAACGTCCCCCATTTGGTACTGAAACTACTTGCGGCCTGAATGCAACTTTCTTCGAATGTTTTCTGCCCCTTTCTGTTTCTCATCTCAGAATATTAAAAAATAGACTCCAGGTCCTTCCTGTCCACCACTGTGGGTGCGTGGGTTGGGTGGGGCTGGGGAAGAGGGAGAGGGTCTGGATGGCACACAGATGGGGTGTGGCTGGGGAAGTGGGGGACAGGCTGGGAGGGGATACAGATGAGGAGTGGTTTGATGAAGGAGGAGGGGCTGGCAGGCACACAGATGGACAGTGACTGGGGAAGCAGGTGAGAGGGTGAGGGGCAGAGATGGGGAGCGGCCATGTGAGTCCAGGCCATGTGGAAAGTTGCTGAGCTCAGGCAGGAAGCGTCTTATTTTTCTCAGCCCTCTCTGCTGTTTGCCCACATATCAGGCTGGATGAGAGGTGAATGAACCACAGAAAATTGTCTCCAGTGTCGGAGCAGGTGGGAGAATCTGGGGGCAGTCGATGGGAATGTGGGGACAGGAACGTGGGATCAGTGTAGGATCAGTGTCAATGGGTGCTGGAAGGTCGGCACCCAGTCAGTGGGACAAAGGGCCCGTTTCTGTGCTGTGTGACTCTGTGCTTCTCTCTGTCTCTCTCTCCATCCCTCACCTCCACACTGTCTGTTCCTTCCTCTGTCTCTCCCTCCCCACTCCCTCCCCGTCCCACACTGTACTGATCCCTCTCGTTTCCATGTGTCCATCTGTGACCTGTCACCCAATGTTACCTGTGTCCCTGATGTGAAAAGTCGTTTGTTGTCGCTCTGTGTGTTTCCTGTTACACACAGAGGATCAGAACAGGGCAGAATGAACCAGTGGTGTTTCTATCAGAACTGCAATGGCCACAGAAACAACAGTCAATTATTGAGAACTTTCTGTGCAGAGACAGACGATTCAGCCACACAAACTGTCATGGGAACTCTCTCTGTTTCTCTCTCCCCACCACCTCCCTGCCCCATCCCAACAACTTCTCTCATTTGTATCTGATGCTCAATTTGCATCCGCGATGTTTATGAAGTGTTACCTGTGTCCCTGATGTGAAAAGTTCTTTGTTCTCGGTCTGTGCATTTCCCCTTGCAAACAAGGTGTCAGAACAGGACAGAATTTTTCTTGGTGCATGAGCTGCCTTCAACAGATGTCCTCAGGGATGGGACGGGATTGATCAGATGAGGCTTTTTTTCAATTTCAAAAATAGACTTTATTCAAAAGACAAAATAGATACAAAGGAAGGAACAGTGCAAAAAGAAAACCTTGACATTCATGGTCATTACATTCAGTTGTGTAAACTTCAAAGCAAAACACAAACAAACACAGCACCATTGCCACTTCCCCACAGAGCCTCAGCATTGGCTGCACCGAGCTTCAGTGCGTCCCTCAGCACGGGCTCCTGCAGCCGGGACTGTGCCAGTCGGCAGTGTTCCCTTACGGACATCTCGCTGTGCTGGGAGACCAACAGGTTTCGGGCAGGCCAAAGGGCTTCCTTCACCGAGCTGATGACCTTCCAGCAGCACTTGATGTCTGTCTTGGTGTGTGTCCCTGGGAACAGCCCGGAGATCAGAGAGTCCTCTGTCACGCAGCAACTGTGGATGAACCAGAACATGGACCCTCGCATCCGTCTCCATACCCTCTGAGCAAACCCACAGTCTGCAAAGAGCTGGGTGACCATCTCCTCCCCACCGTAGCCGTCCCAAGCGCAGCGTACATTGGGGGTGATGTGTCGTCTGTAGAGGAAAGCTCTGAGTGGGAGGGAACCTCTCACCACCAGCGAAGCCAGGTCTTGGTGCCTGTAGGTCAGATCTGGCGATGAGATGTTCTGCCATGTGGTTTGGACCGTTTGCTCAGGGAACCAGCCCACCGTATCCATAGTGTTCCTGTCCTGCAGTGTCTGCAGTGTCCCACAGTGCTAGCTGCCTATTTTCCCCGCCGGGGGCGCTGCCTGCGGGAGGGGCGTCTCCCGGCAGCGGCTGTCATTTGTGCCGCTCTGCAGGAGCTGCCCGGGTTCTATCGGGAGCTGATGCGGGTGTGGGGTACGGTCTCCTGCAGTGAGCGCGAGGCTGCTCTCCGTCCGGTTGTGGCGGGGGCTGGGGGAGCGCAGGGCGGATCCCATTTTAAGTAACGCCCACCCCCCCACACCCAACGATGCATCTTCTTTTCTTCGCTTTCCTAGCCTACCTCTCTTTATTCTATCCCCTTTCTTTTCCTTTCTCTCCTGGCCAAGCTGGCCATCCACGGGTCCAGGCGGCGGGCAGCCGAGTGTTCCGGCCGGTCCACCTGCCTGCCCCTCTTACGGGCTTACGTCCGCATCCGGGTGTCCTTGGAGAGGGAGCGCGCAGTATCTGTGGGCATCCTGGGGGAATTCTGCCATCGGTGGGCCCCCCAGGGGATCGCATGTGTCGTGGACAGTGTGAACGAGATTCTGACCTGAAGCGGTGCGTTCTGTGGTCGTTGCTTAGCGTTATTTGCTGCAGTTATGTAGTTAGAAGCTGTCTGTACCATTTTTTTCTTTCTTGTGTCATTTGCTGTAGTTTTGACACTCAATGTCATTTTGTCGTGTTTTGAGTGAATAAACTTTTGTTTGTTCACAAACAAAAAGGACCACAGTCTGGGCTCCTTCCACCACCGCACACGGAGGGGCAGAGGTGGGTGGGAAGCCCCTCGAACAATGAAAGGGGCATCACCTCAGGGGGCCACTTGTGGGCAATGGTGCTGTTTGTTTGCGGTTTATGTTCTTTAATAATTTACACTACTGAATGCAACAACTATGAATGTAAAAGGTTTTTGTGCTGTTTGTTCCTTTGTATATTTTTATTATAAATAAAGTCTCTTTTTGAAATTAAAAAAAGCCTCCTCTGATCAATCCCGTCCCGTCCCGGAGGACCTCTGATAGAGGCAGCTCACGTACTAAGAATGAAGGATTTTTCATGCAGAGACACAAAGCGCAGACTGGAGATGTGTGTTGAGCAATGGAAGGAAACAAAACGATACAAGATTGGGTGGGAGGGAAGATGTGTTGCTGGGAAAGGAGAGAGAGGGAAAATAATTCACTCTGGTTTCTGCGGCCACTGCAGTCAAATAGGAGCACTCCGAGGGTTAATTCTGTCCTGTTCTGACACCTTCCTTGTTTGCAAGAGGAAATGCACAGACCGAGAACAAAGAACTTTTCACATCAGGGACACAGGTAACATTTGGTGAACAGCACAGATGCAAATTGAGTAACAGATACAAATGAGAGAGGTCGTTGAAATGGGGCAGGGAGGTGGTGGGGAGAGAGACACAGGGAGAGCTCCCATGGTAACAGTGCTGTGGTTAACAAACTGTTAACACTAATGAAGGTGCTGAACAAATGACAAGAAGAATGTAGAGTTTTGCACGGTGGTTTTCTCTTTGTGTGTATATTTTGTTGTGAATAAAGTTTATTGTTGAAATGAAACCATCCCTCTACCCCCACACCCACTGCCTGACCTGCTGAGTCCCTCCACACTTTGCTTGTTCCTGTCTGTATTCACCCAGGCCATTCTCTGTCAGATCAGCTCCCACCATTTCCCCGTCATTTCCCTGGACATCAGCCCTCTCTCCAGGGTCACCTCTGTCCGTCTCCGCACTCCCTGTTCCCTCTCCTTGCTCCCTTCCAGTCTGGTCCCTTTGTGGCCAGAAGCTGGAAACCGAGTGTTGCTGGGGGAAAGGTGGGTGGGTGCCAACAACAGCAGGCGTCCTGCTCTGTCTGAAGCCTTCCTTGGTGCTGAGTGTTCGAATCTGGAGAGGTGGTGGGCAGTGTGACCTGAGCAGAAGGCCGGCTATTCCTCGGAGCCCAGCTGGGCCGTGTCAGCCATTATTCTGGAGTTATGGAATTATGCACAGCAGATATTAATTAAAATGAGACCCAGTCTTCAGGAAATAAACCCTGTTCACAATTCTCCTTCCGCTGACACGTTAATGCCAATGGAACCAGTCATCAGGTGTGGAACATTCTCTGAATCTGTCCCATTGTAACTGCAGAGGGGAAGACAACAGATAAACCTTCCCGTTAATTGGTGCTCATTGAAAACTTCAGGCTGAGATTAGGGAAGGCATGAAGTGGCATCTCCTGTATTAGCGCATTGTTAAAGGCACATCCCTGCCACTTATGCACAGTTCAAGCCTGGTTTGTCACTTCATATTCTGGCCCATTATATACTCAGGGAGCCATCCCTCAACACTAACAGAAGAGGGATATTTTGGGAGTCTGGAGTTTGTGCTCAGAAGCTCTTGGACCAGCCTCCAGTGTTGAATATTCAAAGGACTTCTGTAGTTGGGACGTGTTCCCATTGTCACTGAGTAATTCTGCAGAGTTACCTGTCCACATTCAAAATGTATTGGTATTGGTTTATTATTGTCACTTGTACCGAGGTACAGTGAAAAACTTGTCCTTGCATACCGATTGTACAGGTCAATTCATTACACAGCGCTGTTACGTTGGGTTAGTACAGAGTGCATTGATGTAGTACAGGTAAAAACAATAACAGCACAGAGTAAAGTGTCACAGCTACAGAGAAAGTGCAGTGCAGTAAGGTGCAAGGTCAGAACAAGATAGATCGTGATGTCAGAATCCAACTCATTGTATAAGGGAACCGTTCAATTGTCTTATCACGGTGGGGTAGAAGCTGTCCTTAAGTCTGGTGGTACGTGCCCTCAGGCTCCTGTATCTTCTACCTGATGGAAGAGGAGAGAAGAGAGAATGACCCGGGTGGGTGGGGTCTTTGATTATGCTGGCTGCTTCACCAAGGCAGCGAGAGGTAAAGACAGAGTCCAAGGAGGGGAGGCTGGTGTCCGTGATGCGCTGGGCTGTGTCCACAACTCTCTGCAGTTTCTTGCGGTCCTGGGCAGAGCAGTTGCCATACCAAGCCGTGATACATCCAGATAGGATGCTTTCTATGGTGCATCGGTAGAAGTTGGTGAGAGTCAAAGGGGACAAACTGAATTTCTTTAGCCTCCTGAGGAAGTAGAGGCGCTGGTGAGCTTTCTTGGCTGTGGTGTCTACATGGTTAGACCAGGACAGACTCTTGGTGATGTTCACTCTGAGCAACTTGAAACTCTCAACCCTCTTTACCTCAGCACCATTGATGTAACCAGGAGCATGTGCACCATCCCCCTTCCTGAAGTCAATGAGCAGCTCTTTTGTTTTGCTGACATTGAGGAAAAGGTTGTTGTCATGACAGCATGTCACTCAGCTCTCTATCTCCTTCCTATACTCCAACTCATCGTTATTTGAGATACGGTGGTATCATCTGCAAACTTGTAGATGGAGTTAGAGCAGAATCTGGCCACACAGTCATGAATGTTTAGGGAGTAGAGTCGGTGGCTGAGGATGCAGTCTTGTGGGGCACCAGTGTTGGGAATAACTGTGGTGGAGGTGTTGCTGCCTATCCTGACTGATTGTGGTCTGTTGGTCAGGAAGTCAAGGATCCAGTTACAGAGGGAGGTGTTGAGTCCCAGGTCTCGGAGTTTGGTGACGAGTTTGCTTGGGATTATTGTATTGAAGGCAGAGCTGTAGTCAATAAACAATAGTCTAACACAGGTGTCTTTATTGTCCAGATGCTCCAAGATGAGTGCAGGGCCAGGGAGATAGCGACCGCGTAGACCTGTTTTGGTGGTGGGCAAATTCCAGTGGGTTAAGGTTGTCCGGGAGGCTGGAGTTAGTGAGTGCCGTGATCAGCCTCTCGAAGCACTTCATGATGGTGGATGTCAGAGCCACCGGGCGGGAGTCATTGAGGCACGTTACCTTGTTTTTTCTTACTTGCAGCAGCATCACAGCCACAGAGCATTTGATAAGCAGTGTTCACAAGTAAAGCATCATTTAAACATAAATTATACTCAATTTTTACAAGAAAGAACACAATTCAAACAAACAAAAAACAAAGTCCATTTTGGTGCAAAATGATCGATGTGGACATAGTGTTGCTGTACTGAGGTAGTGATTAGGGTTGTGCTGGTTGGTTCAAGAACCAAGTGATTGTAGGGAAGTAGCTGTTCCTGAACCTGTTGGTGTGGGACTTCAGGCTTCTGTACCTCTTGCCCGATGGGAGCTGCGAGAAGATGGCACGGCCCAGATGGTGGGGATCTTTGATGGTGGACGTTGCCTTCTTGAGGCAGCACCTCCTGTAGCTACTCCCGATGGTGGGGAGGGAGGTGCCCGTGACGTATCAGGCTGAGTCCACTGTTCTCTGCAGCTTCTTACGTTCCTGCACATTTGAATTACCATCCCAGACCGTGATGCAACCAGTCAGGATGCTTTCAACAGGACATCTGTGGAAGTTTGTAAGAGTGTTTGGTGACTTAACCTCCTCAGGAAGTAAAGACACTGGGGCGCTTTCCTTGTGAGGTATTTGGTGAAGGGGTTAGACCCAGACACGCCTGTCAGGACGGTACCTATCGAGGTCAGACAACGGCAGGCCCAGAACCCTGACACTGACTCCCACCATCCAGAAACCCCTCACCCCGGGAGAAGCAGAGCCTCTGTCGGAGCTGCCCTCACTCACAGGTGTGGGCGGGAAGGCAGAATCTTGACACAAGCTGGAAGAAATGGTTCAAATTCAGCAGATGCTCCCCAAAGGCACAGGCGTGTCAGTGAAAGCTGAATGCCGGAGGAATCTGTGGGACAGTAGGACCCAGGGGGTGGGAATGGGACCTGGGGGACCAGTGGGAGTGCCAGTAATGAGCAAAGATGTCTGGGAGAAGTGAGGCAGTGAGTGGGGGAGGTGAGAGTAACTGGGGAGGGAGAATGTCTGTGGCTCCCAGACCTGACCAGCCCCATGGATTATGCGGAGCGTAAATATCGGACACGTGAGGAATACTCGGGGGCACAGTCCTGGCCGGGATGGCCCAGTCTTCCTGAAAATGCTGAGGGAAGGGCTGAGCAGCCCACCAGGAGGTTTTTGAACTACCCCACCATAGTATCAGGGCCGGGGAGATAGACCGGAGGAGAAGGAAGAGCGGTCGTAGGGTGGCTGTAGTGAACCGAGCTGCTGTGGGGACACGAGGAACTTGCTTTGTTTGCCAGCTCCGTGCCATTTGATCAATACATTCAGCAGTGTCAGCACGTCTTCTTGCACAGCACCATTGCCACTCCTGTGGCCCCCTGGGGTGATACACCCTTCCGTTGTTTGCGGAGTTTCCCCATTACACTCGGCCCCTCCGTGTGTGGTAGCGGAAGGAGCCCAGACTGTGGTCCTTCCCCACAGAGCCTCAGCATTGGCTGCACCGAGCTTCAGTGCGTCCCTCAGCACGGGCTCCTGCAGCCGGGACTGTGCCAGTCGGCAGCGTTCCCTTACGGACATCTCGCTGTGCTGGGAGACCAACAAGTTTCGGACTCCCCAGTGGAGGTCTCTACACGGGAGTCCTCCCCCTTTACACTAGGGACCTGGGGTGGAGAGTGTTGCACAGAGCAGTACTGTGTAACAGATTCTTCAGTCGGTTTACAGACTCCCCAGCCGCCTGTTGTTTCTGCAGCCAGGAGGAGACGGTGTACCATGTATCTGCAGTGTGTGAGAGGTTGCAGCCTCTGTTTGAGTATCTGAAGGGGCTGCTTCTCAGGTTCTGCCAGGTAGTTTGGACAGTGTGCTTAGAGAACCACCCCACAGTATCCATCGAGTCCTTGTCCTGCAGTATTTGGCACATAGTGCTGCGGTGGGGCCGGGCCCATCCTCCACAACACCGGGGACAGGTAGAACCTCAGCACGTAGTGACACTTGGTGCCCACGTACTTGGGGTCCACACACCAACTGATACAGCCACAAACCAAAGTGGTCATCAGGATGAGGGCAACGTTGGGAACACTTTTGCCCCCATTCTCAGGGGACTTGTGCAGTGTGACACATCAGACTTGCTCCATCTTGGACTCTCAGATGAACCAGAAGATGTCCTGGGTAATTACCGAGGCAGAGGAGTGAGGAACAGGCCACGCTTGCGCCAGGTACAGCAGCCCTGAGAGCACATCACACCTGATGACCAAGTTCCTCCCGGTTATTGACAGACAATGCCGTTTCCACAGATCCAAGTTTTGTTTGGCCTTCCCAATCCGCTCCAGACAATTCTTGTTACACAGCTCAGCCCCTCCGAACCAGACCCCCAGCACCTTCAGGGAGTCGGAGCTGACGGTGAGGGAGACGTTGGATCGGTCGGGCCAGTTACCGAAGAGCACGGCCTCGCTCCTCCTGCGGTTCACTCTGGCCTCCGATGCCAACTCCAACTGACCGCAGATGCTGATCAATCTGTGAAATGACCATGGGTCCCAGCAGAAGATGGCAACATCGTCCATGTACAGGGAGGTTTTGCCTTGTGTGCCCCCACTGCCCGGCAACGTCACCCCTCTTGTGCTCTCATCCTTCCTGACAAACAAGACGGGGGAGAGTGGACAACCCTGCCTGACTCCAGACCTGATGGGGAAACTCTCTGTCTCCCGCCCATTGATTTGCACTGCACTACAGAGATCTGTGTGGAGCAGTTGGATCCCATTCCTGATTCCCTCCCCAAAAGCCATTTTGGAGACCACGTCCATCATGTACGTGTGTGATCACCTATCAAAGACTTTCTCCTTGTCCAAACTGACCAGGCAGGTGTCCACCCCGATGTCCTGCACGTAGGCGATGGTATCCCTGAGCAACACAAGGCTGTCGGAGATTTTTCTGCCAGGTACAGCACAGGTTTGGTCTGGGTGGAACACCTGTCCCAGAGCAGACTTGACCCAGTTATGATGACCTTGGACAGGATTTTGTAATCCACATTCTTCAGTGAGGTAGGTCTCCAATTCCTGATGCCCTCCCTCTCCCCCTTCTGCTTCTAGATGAGGGAGATGCTGCCCTTCCTCTTGGAGTCTGAGCTAATGCCGGGCAGAATAGCCCCAGAGAGTGTGACATTTTCTGAACCTGTTTAAAGCATGAATGGCCTGTGAGTTTACTAACACTGCATGAGGTGTGGCCACTCATGACTTCACTTGAGGAAGATAGAAAGTGTGAGTGAGTGAGTGAGTGAGTGCAAATGCATCAGGTGTTTGTTAAAGTTGTATTGGGAGGATGTTTGAGTTCATCCTGTGCTTCAGAGGATGTGACTGAAAAAATTCTGCTACTCCATGCAGAATGAATCTGTAGGACCATTTAACAAAAGGGTCAATGAGAAGCTGGAGGGACATATATCAGAGTACTCCTCCAATGAGAGTCAGAGCAGGACACAACTGGTAAAAAGACAAAATTTGTAATAAGGGCGGTAAGCTAATGGCATAAGGAGAAGTGAATAGCTATTACAGAGATGTGGTTGCAGATTTTTGTGAATTAAATACTCCAGCATACTTAACTTTTAGAAGTGACAGTGTTGGCCTGAAGAAATTAAAAATCTGCAGAACTGCTAGCTGGAACAAGTCAAGGACAGTGGACAAGTAGACACAACAAATGTCTTTGTTCTCACTATGACGAGGAGGCTGTCGTTCTGTGAGACTGTTCTTGTGACCACCATTTTGTGAACCAGTTTTCTGAACTAACTTGCTGGATTAAAGACATCGAAAGTGGACATAATGAGGCCCGACTGATAAGCTGCTAAATCAGATATCATTTCCAAATAACAATTTAATTGTGGGATGCTCTTTGATAAGGTAGAAGAACCAACGTAGGCTTATAAGCCTTTGTGCGTGAACTGAAACAACCTGAGCCCAGTGTCTGACTTGAACTGGCTGCAGCTGGTTTGAAATGACCTGATTCAGGGAAATGCAAGGGAATGACATCAGAGGCATGTCCTTTTTTGGGAGAAGAGCCACCTGTAGCCTTGGACCAGAGCCAATGAAAAGTGGACACAGGATAGCCCAATAAGTCAAAAGCAACAGAGTCGAACTATAACAGTTTTGAACTGGTAAGGAAAAAGAGTAAAAATGAAGGACTTCAGAGGTAGAGCAGCGAGAACTCTGGAGACCAACTATCAGAAGGAAGACCCCCATGCCTAGGGCAGGGAGAAGAAGGATCAATCGTTTGGTCAACAGGAGATGCCGTATTTCAGTGTTGTAAGTGGGAGAGGTAGTTTGGGTGAGTACTGGTACCAAGGAACAACTGCATTCAGGAATTGTTGACCCAGAGTCAACATATCTTATGTGGATATTTGCATTGATATAATAAAGTTGACAATAAAGTTGCAAATTTTGAATTAATTAGGATTTGTGTGGTCATTTACCTAATCTCAGTTAATTGATCGAGGTAAGGGTCAACATATTTGGTGTCCCTGGGTGGGCTCAAAAGAAAAGAGGGTGCAGTTTCAAGTTGAACCCATCCCATAGTTAGGAAATCAAAATGGGGAAGGAAGGGAAGGATGTAAAGAACCCAGGGGGTTTGGAGAATTGGAGAGATTACCTATACAGTTACATACAAAGAAAATGGCCTGACTACAAGGAGTGGATGGGAAAGGTTGAGAATGAAAGGGCTGGGACCCCTGGAGATACATTATAGAAGACAGTTAGTGAAAAGAAATCAAAGCAATTACAAGAGATTAAAAAGGCTGTGAAGATAGGATGTATGATGCAAGATATAATTGAAGTGAAGAGAAAAAAACACAAGTTGGCAGGAGAATTGTGTGTGTGCAGGGAAGAGTTGGAGAGAGAAAGGACAGAAAATGAGGGAATAACATGTTTCCGTGATTTATTCATTGATAACTTTTTTATCTTTTGAACAGTTGTCTAATAAATACAATTTGCCTAGATCACACTTTTTTCGATACTTACAGATTAGAATTTTTTTTAAAGTTACTATGCCTTCTTTTCTGACTCCATATAAAATTGAAATTACGTAAAACATTTTAGGTTTTAATCCCTATTAGAAGGGCTTGATAGCAATAATCTATGATCTAATTATGAAAATTCGTCCAGAGACACTTGATAAAATTAAGAATGAATGGGAAAGAGAACTCCAGATACTTTTACCCACAGAGACATGGAAGAAAATTCTTCATTTAGTTAATACATCTTCAATATGTGTCAGACACTCTTTGGTACAGTTTAAGGTGGGTCACAGGACCCATATGTCTAAGGATAAATTAGCTTGTTTTTATCAACATATAAATCCTAGATGTGACAGTTGTAATTTGGAGGTGGCTTCCCTGACACTAATGTTTTGGTCCTGTCCTTTTTTGGAAGAATATTGGAAAGATTTTTAACATTATTTTAACTGTACTGAATATTGACTTACAACCTCACCCTATCACTGCAATTTTTGGGCTAGCAATGAAGGAATCTGGCCACTTATCTGCTTCCGCTAACCGTATGATTGCCTTTGTCACATTAATAGCCAAGCGATCCATTTTGTTTAAATGGAAGGATCCAATACCCCCTACTACATTTCAATGGTTTTCTCAAACTAGATCATGTTTAAACTTAGAGAAAATTAGGAGTGGTACTGTTGATCCTTCGCTTAAATTTGAGGAAATTTGGAGCCCATTTATTCAATATTTTCATATGATGTAGATCCCCTTTCCATAACCTTTGAACTTAGAGGAGCGGAGTTGACAACATAATATTGCTCTTTGTTCATCGAGAAATATCAGTCCAGTTTTTTTTCTTTTGAAATTTTTTTAGTTTGTTTTGATTCATTACTTAGAATTTTTTTTGATTTGGAGGTTCTTTTTTTTATACAATAAATCTTTTTCTTTCCCTTTTTGATTTTTTTTGTATTATATTCGCTAAGAGACTGTGGGGTCTAGAATATATTTTTTATTCCTTATGACTATATATGTCATGATTGTTCTCCCGATCTCTTTGTATTACGTGTATAATCACTGATGTTATATGTATTAATCTGTATTAATTTGAAAATTAATAAAAAGATTGAAAAAGGAAGAAAGAAAATGAAATGCTGTGGGAGCAGAGGCAGGTGAATTGATGCATGAGTCAATCAGGCTCAGTGTGAGTATGTGATGAGGGAGAAGGAAAAAGGTGAAGAGGAGTGTAAAAAGGCGAATATGGAAGTAGAGAGAGAGAGGTCAGTGCCAGGACTCACGGACTACTGTGAATGTAGTGCAGAAGTCGGCAGCCAAGAGGAAAAGCAGCGCTGATCACACCAAGTGTTTAAAACAGACAGAGAAGCTGCAAGGTCAGTTCAGCTCGGAGGGGAATGAGATGTGCATTTGGGGTGAGCACGAACGATGACAGTGATGTAGATCAGGGTGACTTGGAGAACAAGGTGACACACTACAACAGTGAGGGCGATTGAGCCTGCCTCTCTCTGAGGAGGTAGAGCCTTCAGCACCCCCAGCCTCCAGTGGATCGATGGAAGAAGGATCAATCATTTGGCCAACGGGAGATCCCGTATTCGGTGCTGTAAGTGAGAGAAGCAATTTGGGTGAGCACTGGCACCAAAAGAACAATAGCTTTCAGGAATTGGGGTCAACATACCTTACATGGATATTTGCATTGATTTAATGAAGTTGGCACAATAAAGTTGCAAGTTTTGATTTAATTAGGATTTGTGTGATCATTTAGCTAATCTAAATTGGTTGACTGAGGTAAGGGTCAACAACAGGCAAATGGAAAAGGGGTGGCCTTGATTTTAAACCATAAGACAAAGGCCACAGAAAAGAACAACCTTGGGTTTGAAAATCAACAAAATTTGGGCAGAGCTGAAGGTAAATGGCCAGAGAACATTGGTGGGGGTTGAGCGTTGGCTCCCAGGGGGGAATGGTGGGGTGGGGTGGGGGTTGAGCGTCGGATCCCAGATGGGAATGGTGGGGTGGGGTAGAGCTCTAGATGAGGACTTTACAAGATGTTGTTAGCGCCATCTGATAATCAGGAGGGACTTACCTCTATATATAGACCGGGCAAACAGGATTAGCAGTCATGGCATGGAACATGAGTTTATGGTGTGCTTAAATATTGGCTTATACAGGAAAATGACGTCTCAGTGGGAGAGCATATTGGAAACAGTGGTCATAACTCCTTCAGTTCTAAGATAGTTATGAATAAGGATATGTCTGGATCTAGTATTAAACTGGGGCACGGCAAATTACAGCACCATTAGCAGGAGCTTGGGAGGGTAAATTGGGTTAATTGGGTAGGTCAACATCCGACCAGTGGGAGTCAGTTTTGGAGAAGATGCTTAGGGATAGGATTTACTCACATTTGTAAGAACATGGGCTAATTAGGGACAGCCAGCATGGCTTTGTGTGGGGCAGGTCATGTCTTTCTAACTTGATTCAGCTTTTTTGAGGTGATCAAGGTGATCTACGAGGGTAGGGCAGTGGATGTGTCTACGTGGATGTTTGACAAGGTCCCTGATGGTAGGTGGATCCGGAAGATTAAGACGTGTGGGATCTACAGTTATTTGGCAGTTTGGATTCAGAAATGGCTTGCCCATAGAAGACAGAGGGTAGTGGTGGTAGGGTGTTATTCTGGCTGGAGTTCTGTGACCGGTGGTGTTCTACAGAGGTCAGTGCTGGGACCTCGATTTTTGTAATATATGTAAATGACTTGGACAAAAATGTAGATGGGTGGGTTAGTAAGTCTGCAGAAGGCTGTCAAAGGATACAGCAGGATATACATCAGTTACAGATATGGGCAGAGAAATGGCAGATGGAGCTTAATCTGGGCAAGTGTGAGGTGTTGCACTTTGGGAGGTCAAATGTAAGGGGCAAGTATACAGTAAGCGCCCTTAACAGCAGTGATGTACAGAGGGATCTTGAGGTCCAGGTCCACACCTCCCTGGTCCACAACACAAGTAGAAAGGGCTGTAAAGAAAGAGTACGGTATGTTTGCCTTCATCACCAGGGGCATAGAGTATAAGAGTCAGGAAGTTATGGTGCAGCTGTATAAAACATTGGTTAGGCCACAACATTATGAGAAGCATAGATACGGTAGACAGCCAAAATCTTTTCCTCAGGTAGATATGTTGAATATGAGAGGACATAGCTTTAAAGTGTGAGGGGAAAAGTTTAAGGGGGACGGCGGGGTAAGTTGATTTTTTACACACAGAGAGCGGTGGGTGCCTGGAACGGGCTGCCATGGGTGGTGATGGAAGCAGATACGGCAGGGGTGTTCAACAGGCTTTCAGACGGCCACATGAATACGCAGGGAACGGTGGGAGATGGATCACGTGCAGGCAGAAGGGATTAATTTAATTTGGCCTCATGCTTGGCACAGACATGGTGGGTGGAAGGGCCTGTTCCTGTGCTGTACTGTTCTGTGTTCTATGCATTCTATGTTTCATTCAATCCGAAGGAAGTGACCTGGGAAATCATGTAGTGTGAGCTGGCAATGGTGGATTGGGAAGCTAAATTAAAGGCACTGGCAGTGAGTCAGTAAGGGCTAACTTTTAAAGAAATATGGAACGAAAGATGGAAATGTAAGCCCAGTGGTTAAAAAAGGAGAGAGAAAATAGGAAGCTGCTGTCTGGTTCTAACACCGGCAGGAGGCAACATACCGGAGCCCATGGTAAAGGATGTGATAGCTGGGCACTTGGGTAATACCAATGGGATTACACAAAGTCAGCATGGATTTATGAAAGGAAATTCATGTTAGACCAGCCCACTGGAGATTTTTGGGGATGTAAAATAGGTAACGAAGATCCGGTGGGTCTGGTGTATTTGAATTTTCAGAAGGCCTTTGATAAAGTCCCATTTAAGAGGTGAGTTGGAAATTTCAAGCTCTTGGAATTGAGGGTAACATACTGGCATGGATTGTAAACTGGCTGACAGGGAGTTAGGATAAGGGAGTCTTTAGGGGGTGGCAGGCACTGATGGTGGTGTACCAGAGGATCAGTGGATGGGTACAGCTCTCCACAATATATTTCAACAACTTGGATGAAAGTACCTAATATAATATTTCCAAGGTTGTCGATAGCTGGGGTTGAGTTATCAGCAGGATGCAGAGACTTCAGACAGATGCAGCTTAGAAGGTGAATGGTATCATGGCCTTCACTGCAAGAGGCTTTGAGTAGGTAAGGATGTCTCACTGTGAATATACAAGGTTTTGGTGAGACTACTGCTGTGGTATTGTGTGTAGTTGTGGTCTCCATACCCATGCTTGTCACACAGGGACACAGTGAAGGTTTGTCAGGCCGATTGCTGGGCTGTGAGGGGAGATTGGGTTAATGCGGCCTGTATTCACTGGGGGTCAGTGAACGAGAGCAGATGCCAGCGAAACACACAGACAGGGAGCTCACGCCCTCCCCTCACCACCCCCTCACCTCCCTCTCCCCTCACCACCCTCGCCCACCTCCTCCCTCACCACCCTCCCCCTCACCACCCCCTCACCTCCCTCTCCCCTCACCACCCCTCACCTCCCTCTCCCCTCACCTACCTCCTCCCTCACCACCCTCTCACCTTCCTCCCCATCACCTCCCCCTCCCCCTCACCTCTCCCTCCTCATCTCACCCTCCCTCAACCTCCCCTCCTCTCACCTCCCCCTCGCCCCACTCCCTCACCATCTCTCCCTAATTCATCCCCTCCCCTCCCTCCCTTACCCTCCACCCCCTCTCTCCCTCACACTCTCCACTCCCTCACCCGCTCCCTACCTAACGATCTCTTCCCCTCATCCTCCCCCTCTCATGACCCCCTCGCTCCCTCCCCACTTCCTTGACTCTTTCGCTTTCCTCCCTCACCCTCCCCCCCGCATCTTAACCCCTCCCTCCCTCGACCTCCACACTCTCCAACCATCACCCTCCCCCTCCCCTTCCCTCGCTCCCCTACCTCCCCTTCCCCCCTTCTTCCTTCCCACCTTCCGCTTCCCCACTTCCCCCTCCCTTCCCCACTCCCCCTCCCTCCCCCCTCCTCCCCTCCCACTTCCCCCTTCCCCTCCGCCCCACCCCATTCCCCCCTTCCCTACCCCCTCACACCCTCCCGCTCCCCTCCCCACTTCCCCTTCCACTCCCCACCCCCTTCCCCCTCCCCACCCTCCCACTCTCCGCACTCCCTCACTCACCCTCTTCCCACTCCCTCACCAACCCTCCATCCCCTCTCATCATCCCCTTGCCCCCTCCCCCTCCACCCCTGACACTCCCCCCAACCCCCTTCCCCCCTCAGTCCCTTCCCACTCCCCCTCCCCTTCTCCCCCTCAACCCCCTCCCTCCCTCCCAATCCCTGCATTCGCTCCCTCCCCCTTCCCCCTCTCCCCTCCCTCCCCTCTCCCTCCCTCCTCACCCCTCCCTTCCCCCCCTCCTCGTCCCCCTCCCCTCGTCCTCCTCCCCCTCCCCTTTCCCTCCCCCCCACTCCTCGCCCTCCCCTTCCCTCTGCCCTCCTCCCTGCTTCCCTCCCTTCCCCCCTCCCCTCCTCCCCTTTCCCCCTCCTCCTCATCCACCCTCCCTCCCTCTCCCCTTCCCTCCTCACCCCTCCTTTCCCCCTCCTCCTCCTCTTCCCACTCCCCTTCCCTCCTCCCGCCTTCCCCCTCCCTCCCTCCCCTTTCCCTCCCTCCCCTCCCTTCCTTCCGCCCTCATCCTCCTACCCTACTCCCCCGTTCCCCCCTCCCTCCGTTCCTCCCTCCCCTTCCTCTCTCCCTCCTTCTCCTCCACCCTCCATCCCCTTCTCCCCATTCCTCCCTCTCCCCTACCCCCCACCTCCCTCCCCCTTCCCCCACCTCCTCCCTCCCCCTCCTCCCTCCCCCTCCACCCTCTCCCCTCTCCCCCTCCCTCCCCCTCTCCCCCTCCCTCACTCTCCCCCTCCCTCCCTCCTCCCTCTTCTCCCCTCCACTCCCCCTCTCCCCTCCCTCCCCCCCTCTCCCCTACCCCTCCCCCTCTCCCCTCCCTCCCCCCTCCCTCCCACCCTCCCCCCTCCCTCCCTCCTCCCTCCCTCCCCCCTCTCCCTCTCCATCCCACCCACCCCCATCTCCCTCCCTCCCACCCTCCCCCTCCCCCCTCTCCCTCCCCCTCTCCCTCTCCCTCTCCCCCCTTTCCCCCCTCTCTCCCCCCTCCCTCCTCTCCCCCCCTCCCTCCCTCCCTCCTCTCCCCCCTGCCCCCTCCCTCCCCTCCCCCCTCCTCTCCCCCTCCCCCCTCCCTGCTCCCTCCCTCCTCTCCCCCCCTCCCCTCCCGCCCTCCTCTCCCCCCTCCCTCCCTCCTCTCCCCCCTCCCTCCCTCCTCTCCCTCTCCCCCTCCCCTCCTCCCCCCTCCTCTCCCCCCCCTCTCCCCCCCTCCCCCCCTCCTCTCCCCCCCTCCCCCCTCCTCTCCCCCCCTCCCCTCCCCCCTCCTCTGCCCCCCCTCCCCCTCTCCCCCCTTTCCCCCCTCCCTCCACCCCTCTCCCCCCTTTCCCCCTCCCTCCCTCCCCCCTCTCTCCCCCCTTTCCCCCCTCCCTCCCTCCCCCCTCTCCCTCCCCCCTCCTCTCCCCCTCTCTCCCCTACCCCTCCCCCTCTCCCCTCCCTCCCCTCCTCCCCTACCCCTCCCCCTCTCCCCTCCCTCCCCCCCCTCTCCCCTCCCTCCCCCCTCCCTCCCCCTCCCCCCTCCCTCCCACCCTCCCCCTCTCCCCCTCCCCCCCTCTCCCTCCCCCTCTCCCCCCTCTCCCTCCCACCCTCCCCCCATCTCCCTCCCTCCCACCCTCCCCCTCTCCCTCCCCCTCCCCCTCCCTCTCTCCCCCTCCCCTCTCCCCTTTCCCCCCTCCCTCCCTCCTCTCTCCCCCCTCTCTCCCACCTTTCCCCCCTCCCTCCCTCCCCCCTCTCTCCCCCCTCCCTCCTCTCCCCCCTCCCTCCCTCCTCTCCCCCCTGCCCCCTCCCTCCCCCCCTCCTCTCCCCCTCCCCTCCCCTCCCCCCTCCTCTCCCCCTCCCCCTCCCTGCTCCCTCCCTCCTCTCCCCCCCTCCCCTCCCCCCCTCCCCTCCCGCCCTCCTCTCCCCCCTCCCCCCTCCTCTCCCCCCCCTCCCCCCCTCCTCTCCCCCTCCTCCCCTCCTCTCCCGCCTCCTCCGCCCCCCCTCCCCCCCTCCTCCTCCCCCTTTCCCCCCTCCTCCCTCCCCCCTCTCTCCCCCCTCCCTCCCCCCTCTCTCCCCCCTCCCTCCCCCCTCTCTCCCCATTTCCCCCCTCCCTCCCTCCCCCCTCTCTCCCCCCCTCTCTCCCCCTCCCTCCCTCCCCCCTCTCCCCTCCCTCCCCTCCACCCCTCCCCTCCCTCCCCCCTCCCTCCCTCCCCTCCCTCCCTCCTCTCCCCCTCCCTCCCTCCTCCTCTCCCCCCTCCCTCCCTCCCTCCTCTCCCCCCTGCCCCCTCCCTCCCCCCTCCTCTCCCCCCCTCCCCTCCCCCTCCTCTCCCCCCTCCCTCCCTCCTCTCCCTCTCCCCCTCCCCGCCCCCCCTCCCCCCCTCCTCCCTTTCCCCCCTTCCTCCCCCCCTCTCCCCCTCCCTCCCTCCCCCCTCTCTCCCCCCTCTCCCTCCCCCCTCCTCTCCCCCTCTCCCCTACCCCTCCCCCTCTCCCCTCCCTCCCCCCCTCTCCCCTACCCCTCCCCCTCTCCCCCTCCCCCCCTCCCTCGCCCTCTCCCCTCCCTCCCACCCTCCCCCCTCCCTCCCTCCCACCCTCCCCCCTCTCCCCCTACCCCCCCCTCCCTCCCTCCTCTCTCCCCCCTCTCTCCCACCTTTCCCCCTCTGTCCCCCTCCCTCCTCTCCCTCCCCCCCTCCTCTCCCCCCTGCCCCCTCCCTCCCCCCCTCCTCTCCCCCTCCCGTCCCCTCCCGCCCTCCTCTCCCCCCCTCCCTCCCTCCTCTCCCTCCCCCACTCCTCTCCCCCCTCCCCCTCCTCTCCCCCCCTCCTCTCCCCCTCCTCCCCTCCTCTCCCCCCTCCTCCGCCCCCCCTCCCCCCTCCCCCTTTCCCCCCTCCCTCCCTCCCTCCCCCCTCTCTCCCCCCTCCCTCCCTCCCCTCTCTCCCCCATTTCCCCCCTCCCTCCCCCCCTCTCTCCCTCTCCCTCTCTCCCCCTTTCCCCCCTCTCTCCCCCCCCTCTCTCCCCCTCCCTCCCTCCCCCCTCTCCCCTCCCTCCCCTCCACCCCTCCCTCCCTCCCCCCTCCCTCCCCTCCCTCCCTCCTCTCCCCCCTCCCTCCATCCCTCCTCTCCCCCCTCCCTCCTCTCCCCCCTCCTCCCTCCCTCCCTCCTCTCCCTCCCTCCTCTCCCCCCCTCCCTCCCTCCTCTCCTCCCTCCTCTCTCCCCCCTCCTCCCTCCTCTCCCTCCCCCTCCCTCCCTCCCCCCTCCCTCCCTCCCTCCCTCCTCTCCCCCCTCCTCCTCTCCCCCCTCCCCTCCCTCCTTCCTCTCCCCTCCCTCCTCCTCTCCCTCCCTCCCTCCCTCCTCTCCCCCTCCCTCCCTCCTCTCCCCCCCTCCCTCCTCTCCCTCCTTCCCTCCCTCCTTCCCTCCCTCCTCTCCCCCCCCCTCCCTCTCTCCCTCCCCCCCTCCTCTCTCCTCCCCCCCTCTCCCTCTCTCCTCCCCCCCTCTCCCTCCCCCCTCTCCCTCCCTCCCTCCCTCCCCTCTCCTTCCCTCCCCCCCTCCCCCTCCCTCCCTCCCCCCCTCCCCCTCCCCCTCTCCCTCCCCCCCCCCCCCCCTCTCTCCCTCCCCCCCCCTCTCCCTCCCTCCCTCCCCCCCTCTCCCTCCCTCCCTCCCCCCTCTCCCTCCCTCCCTCCCCCCTCTCCCTCCCTCCCCCCCCCCTCCCTCCCCCTCTCCCCCCCTCCCCCCCTCTCCCTCCCCCCTCTCCCCTCTCCCCCTCCCCCCCTCTCCCTCCCCCCTCCCCCCTCTCCCCCTCCCCCCTCTCCCCCTCCCCCCCTCTCCCTCCCCCCTCCCCCCTCTCCCCCTCCCCCCTCTCCCCCTCTCCCCCCTCCCCCCCTCTCCCCTCCCCCCCTCTCCCCTCCCCCCTCTCCCCCTCCCCCCTCTCCCTCCCCCCCTCCCCCCCCTCTCCCTCCCCCCTCCCCCCTCTCCCCTCCCCCCTCCCCCCTCTCCCCCTCCCCCCCCTCCCTCCCCCTCCCCCCTCTCCCTCCCCTCTCCCTCCCCCCTCTCCCCCTCCCCCCCTCTCCCTCCCCCCTCTCCCCCTCCCCCCCCTCCCTCCCCCCCTCTCCCTCCCCCCTCCCCCCTCCCCCCCCTCCCTCCCCCCCTCTCCCTCCCCCCTCCCCCTCCCCCTCCCCCCCTCTCCTTCCCTCCCCCCTCCCCCCCTCCCCCCCTCCCCCCCTCTCCCTCCCTCCCCCCTCTCCCCTCCCTCCCTCCCTCCCCCCTCTCCCTCCCTCCCTCCCCCCTCTCCCTCCCTCCCTCCCCCTCCCTCCCCCCTCCCTCCCCTCCCCCTCCCTCCCCCCCTCCCCCTCCCTCCCTCCCCCTCCCCCTCCCTCCCCCCCTCCCTCCCCCTCCCTCTCCCTCCCTCTCCCTCCCTCCCCCTCCCTCCCCCTCCCTCCCCCTCCCCCTCCCTCCCTCTCCCTCCCCCTCCCTCCCTCTCCCTCCCCCTCCCTCCCTCTCCCTCCCCCTCCCTCCCCCCCCTCCCTCCCTCCCTCTCCCTCCCCCTCCCTCCCTCCCTCTCCCTCCCCCTCCCTCCCTCTCCCTCCCCCTCCCTCCCTCCCTCTCCCTCCCCCTCCCTCCCTCCCTCTCCCTCCCCCTCCCTCCCTCCCTCTCCCTCCCTCCCTCTCCCTCCCCCTCCCTCCCTCCCTCTCCCTCCCCCTCCCTCCCTCTCCCTCCCCCTCCCTCCCTCTCCCTCCCCCTCCCTCCCTCCCTCTCCCTCCCCCTCCCTCCCTCCCTCCCTCTCCCTCCCCCTCCCTCCCTCCCTCCCTCTCCCTCCCCCTCCCTCCCTCCCTCCCCTCCCCCTCCCTCCCCTCCCCCTCCCTCCCCCTCCCCCTCCCTCCCCCTCACTCTCCCCTCCCCCTCCCCTCCCCCCTCCCCGTCTCTCCCCCCTCCCCCTCCCCTCCCTCCCCCCCTCCCCCTCCCCCTCCCCCCCCCTCCCCCTCCCCCCTCCCCCCCCCTCCCCCTCCCCCCCCCTCCCCCTCCCCCCTCCCCCCTCCCCCCCTCCCCCTCCCCCCCCCCCCTCCCCCCCCCCTCCCCCCCCTCCCCCCCCCCCTCCCCCCCCCCTCCCCCCCTCCCCCCCCCTCCCCCCCCCTCCCCCCCTCCCCCTCCCCCCCCCCCTCCCCCCTCCCTCCCCCCCCCTCCCCCCCCTCCCCCCCTCCCCCCCCCTCTCCCTCCCCCCCTCCCCCCCTCTCCCTCCCCCCTCTGTCTCTCTCTCCCCTCTCCCACCGCCCCCCCCGACCCCTCCGTCGGTTGCCCGGGTTACCGGCCCCGCCCCCTCTTCTTCCCACAATGCTTCACCCAAGATGGAGGAGGGAGGTGAGTGACGGGGCCTCCTCAGGCCGCCCGCCCGCTCGCCCGCCGCTCGGTGTGTCCCCGGGGCCCGGCGCTCGGCTCCCCCGCCCCGCTCCCCCACCGGCTCCACGCCCCGCTGTTGCCCGGTGCCGCCGCCGGAGCGTAGCGCAGCGCGGCCCGGCGCTGATGGGAGGCCGCCCACCGGGCCCGGGCCTCGTGTGGCCGCTGGAGCCGGTCGGCGGGGCCCGCGGCGGCGACCCTGGAGCCCGGGCAGCGCTGACCCGCTGGTGCCCCCCAACCCCTCCCGTAACTCCCGCCTGATCCCCCACTGCCCCAACCTCTCACCAGTGACCCCCACCTGATCCCCGTGACCTCCCGATACCCCTGCCTGACCCCCGTGACCCCTGCCTGATCCCCCAACCTCTTCTCCCTGACTCCTGCCTGATCCACCAACCCCCCCCGTGACCCCTGCCTGATCCCCCCCAACCTCTCCTCCCTGATCCCTGCCTGATCCCCCCAACCGCTCTTCCCTGACCCCTGCCTGATTCACCAACCCCTCCGTGATCCCTGCCTGATCCCCCAACCTCTCCTCCCTGACCCCCACCTGATCCACCAACCTCTCCGTGACCCCTGCCTGATCCCCCCCAGTCTCTCCTCCCTGACCCCTGCCTGATTCCCCCAACCTCTCCTCCCTGACCCCTGCCTGATCCCCCAATCTCTCCTCCCTGACCCCTGCCTGATCCCCCCCAGTCTCTCCTCCCTGACTCCTGCCTGATCCCCCCCCAGTCTCTCCTCCCTGACCCCTGCCTGATCCCCCAACCTCTCCTCCCTGATCCCTGCCTGATTCACCAACCGCTCCATGATCCCCACCTGATCCACCAACCTCTCCATGATCCCCACCTGATCCACCAACCTCTCCGTGACCCCTGCCTGATCCACCAACCTCTCCGTGACCCCTGCCTGATCCCCCCCAGTCTCTCCTCCATGACCCCCATCTGATCCGCCCAACCTCTCTGTGATCCCTGCTTGATCCCCACCCAAGCCCTCCCCCGTGACCCCCACCTGAGCTCCCCCACACTCCTGTCTCACCCCATGTGCCCCACTGCCCCTGTCCCGATCTCAGTGTGGTTTGGTTCCATCCGGACTTTGTTTCACGTTTGTATTTCTCATTGCTACTGAACACACGCAGGAATCTGTTTACTGACGATGTCTTTCTATTTCCAAAGATAAAGATCTGCAAGGCACTGATGGTTCTGGATGTCTCGGAGGTGTTGATGTTCGTAGGCGAATTCCCATCAAATTAATTTCCAAACAGTCTAACCGAAATCGAGTCTCAACTCGAAGTCAGAGAAATATGAGCAGAAACTCTTCAAAGTCAATCCCCACGGATGAAGGTGATGGAGTTACACATTGCTCAGATATAGATGAAAAGTGCTGATGTTCCCTTTTAGTACAGTTGAATGTTACGACCAGGATGGTAATGAACCAGGCCGGAATTGTATCATTGGTTGGAGTCTCTGCTTTGGATGTACTTAGCAATCCAGGCACAAATTACACTCATTTCTGCTGGTTTTCTGTAGTTTAGTTTGCAATTAAGTTTCTGCTCAAACTGATTTCTGTAATTACCAAGCATAAAGTGAATTAATTCAATTGGGGGTCCTCATGTTGGAACCTAATTGTTTAATTTTCTGAATCAGAATCGGGTTTATTATCACTGACATATATTGTGAAATTTGTTGTATTGTGTTGTTCTGTTATAATGAATTCCTTGCTGCCTTTATGGGAGGTAATCTGGTTCATTGATGATAACACAGCTGAAAATTGTACACCGTAATTTAGGGGCATCCAATTCACCGTCAGCGAGTAACGGAAGCAGGAATAACGGGCTTAGTCCTATTTCTCCCAATGTTTCCGGCATTTTCTGTTTTCATTCAATAATATGCTAGATTCTATAACTTGTGTCCCTAAACCCTATTTCCCTTGTTGTGCCAGACTCTATTCAATGACGAAGCTTCCCTAACACTTGGGATGGAAAATTCCACAGATTTATAACCATTTTATTACTTTTTTTTGCACTGTTTATGTATTTTTGTGATCCATAGTAATTTTGTCTTTGCTCTGTACTGTTGCCATAAAACAACACATTTCACATCTTCTAAGTCAGTGATAATAATTCTGATTTGAGGACTGGTTTGTGTTCTTCGTAGCCTCAGGCTAATGGCTTGGCTACTTAGGACTTTGTCCCAGATTTTGTTGTTTCAGCTTTTCAAAGCCTCGTCTATCTCAATAGGGTGATTCTTCCAAACTCTAGTGGATATTGGCAAATTTAATTCAGTCCTTCAAAGTTAATCTCCTTATTCCCAGGAATCAATCTGATGAATCTGCACTGCATTGCACATTGGGGTACTGTGTGCAGTTATGGTCACCCGGGGGGGATGTGATTGTGCTGGAGAGGGGAGATTCCCCAGGATGTTGCCAGGATTGGAGGACTTCAGTTATGGCGAGAGATTGGACAGGCTGGGTTTGTTCTCCCTGGAATGAAGGAGGCTGAGGGATGACTTGATAGGGTTATATCAGCTCATGTGTCGCCTCTCCGATAGTCAGAGTTTTCCCCTCATGGTAGGGATATTAGACACAAGAGGGCACAGGTAAAAGGCGAGAGGAAGGAGATTTAAAGGAGATCTGAGGGCAAAGTTTTTTTTTGCACAGAGGTTTATATCTGGAAGCTGCTGCCAGAGGACATGGTGGAATCCGATACAATCACTGTTTAAGAAGCATTTAGACAGCCAGGTAAATGGGCAAGCTCTAGAAGGATGCAGACCTAATGTGGGCAAATGGGATTAATACAAGAATGTGGTGGGCCGAAGGACCTGTTTCTGTGCTGTGCAACGCTATGATCGCATCGAAGACAAGTTCTGTCCCTTTTTAAATACAGCGATCTAAACTGCAAAGTGATCCTCATGGTGTAAAGTTGCATTGAGTTTACTCGTCCACCAACCCTTTTGGAACAAAATGTGCTCATGACATTCCTTAGTGCTGTAAATGCACGTTCAGTTTCTGTGCATGTGTCTCTTTGCACAGGAGCCGTTATAAATTTCTCACTATTTTTAAGAGCAATTAATTTTCTGTTGTTCCTACCAAAGCGGATGAGTTGTCTGCCAAACAACGTACTTCATCTGCCCCAAAAGCAGAAGTGCTCAAAACACTTGGCATGTCTGGTAACACCTCTGGAAAGGGAAACGGAGTTAATGTTTCAGGGAAAATCTCTTAACTGGGGAAAGTTAAGGCAGGGGTTGCTCTGGGAATGAGTTGTTAATATGGGCAATTAGCAGGTGATAAAGAAATGTTGTGATCCGCTGTACTTTTGGTGATAAAGAATATGTTGTAAGTCGCAAGTGAAGCAGTGCTCATGGAGAGGGGAAAAAACTGAGCCAATATCACAGGCAGATGACTGACAGCAAAAATGGCCATCTTGACATATACAAAGAAGGCAAGTTAACAGAAGCGGGACCAGCGGGTTAGGGCAAGCTGTCAAAGTGGATCCAGAATTGGCTTAGTAATAGGGTGGTTGCGAAGGGTTGTTTTTCCTGATTGGAAGACTGTGATCGATGGTGTGAGCCAAGGATCAGTGCTGAGACCTTCGATGTTTGTGACATACATTAGTGACCTGCAAGGGAGTGTAGGAGGTATGTAAATTGGTGCTGTCATAGGTAGGGAGGAAGGTTGTCTAAGACTACAGCAGGATATAGATCAGATAGGAAGTTGAGTGGAGCATTGGCAGATGGCATTTAATTCCAACAAGTGCAAGGTGATCCATTTTGGGAAATCAAATAACGGTATAACATCTGTAGTAAATGACAAAGTGCTAAGGAATATTGATGAACAAAGAAACCTTGGGGTTCAAGTACATAGTTCCCTGAAAATGACAGCACGGGTAGGTAGGGTGATGAGGAGGGCATGTGGCATGCTTGCCTTCATAGATCGGGGAATGGAATGTAGAAGTTGGAACTTTATTATGGACTTTATTACAAGATCTGTTGCAACTTTGTTAAACACTGGTTAGACCACACTTGGTGTATTGTGTACAGTTCTGATCGCCACACTGTTGGAAGGATGTGACTGCACTGGAGAGAGTGCAGAATCATAGAAAAGTACAGTATAAAAACACCCCCTTCTGGCTCACCTCGTACCTGCCGACTGTGATGCCTATTCCATTTGCCCGCGTTGGGTCCTTATCCTTCATTGTCTTTCCTATCCAAGTACAAGTCCAAACACCTCTTCAACATTGTAATTGTATCTGCCTTCACCACCTCCTCTGGCAGCTCGATCCACCCTCTGTGTGGAAAAACTTACCCTTCAGATCCTCCTTTAAATTTCTCCCCTCTCACCAAAACCCTGTGCCCTCTAGTTCTAGACTCCCCTGTCCTGGAAAAAAGACTATCCACCCTATCTCTGCCCCTCATAATTTTAAAAACCTGTATAAGGTCACCCCTCAGCCCCCAATCTTTTAGTGAGAACAAACCCAGCCCATCCAATCTCTCCTTATAACCACAGCCCTCCATTCCCGGCAACGTCCTGGTGAATCTCTTCTGCACATCCCTCCTGCAGTGTGGTGACCAGAACTTTACACAATACTTTGTGGTCTAACAAACATTTTGTACAACTGCAACCTGACATCCCAACACTTGTACTCACGACCTCAGGTTCTGAAGGCAAGTGTACTAAATGTCTTCTTCACTACCCTACCTATCTGTGTTGCCACTTTCAGGAAGCTATGACCTGCACACCAAGGTTCCTCTGCATATCAACACTCCTGAGGTACCTGCCATTTACTGTATATGTCCTACCAGAATTTGACTTCCTAGAGTGCATAAACTCACACTTGTTTGGATTAAGTTTTATCTGCCACTGCTCCACCCAACTTTTCCAGTTGTTCTCCGTCTGCCTGTATTCTTAGAGACCCATCTTCGCTCTCTAGGACTCCACCAATTTTTGTGTTCCCAGGATGTTGCCTGGATTGGAGGACCAGTTATGGAGAGAGATTGGATAGGCTGGACCTGCTTTCCCTGGAACGACGGAGGCTGAGGAGTGTCTTGACAGAAGTATGTAAAGTAGGGTAGATAGTTAGAATCTATTTAGTGTCACCTGCAAACTTACTCACCCTGCCCTGTACATTCTCATCCAAATCGTTGACATAGATGGCAAACAACAATGGTCCCAGCACCGGGCCCTGGGGAACACCACTAGTCACGGGCCTCCAGTCCGAGAAACAACCTTCCACCATCGTCCTCTGCCTCCTACCATCAAGCCAGTTGTGTATCCAATTAGCCAGCTCTCCCTGGATCCCATGCGATCTAACTTTCCATAGCAGCCTACCATGCCGAGGCCTTACTGAAGTCCATATACACTACATCTACTGCCCTGCCCTCGTTGATCTTCTTGGTTACTCCTTCAAAAAAACTCGAATCAAATTCATGAGACTTGTTCTGAAGTTGCCTTGTCCTCCTCCTCAGTAGAAATAAAGGAGAAATATTTATCGAGGACCTTGCCCATCTCCTGCGGCTCCACACAAAGATGTCCACTTTGGTCTTTGAGGGGCCCTGTTCTCTCTCTAGTTTCTCTTTTTCCCTTACTATAAAAATCTCTTTGGGTACTCAATCTTCTCTGCCAGAGCTATCTTCTGCCCCCTTTTTGCCCTCCTGATTTCCTTCTTGAGTACACTCCTGCAACCCCTATACTCCTCCAGGAATTCACTTGATCACAGCTGCTTGTCCCTGACCCTTACCGCCTCCTCCTTCCTGACCAGAGCTTCGATATCCCTCGTCATCCAGGGTTCCTACCCCTGCCAGCCATGCCCTTCACTCTCACGTGAACATGCAGATCTTCAACTCACTTTTAAAAGCCTCCCACTTGCCAATGTCCCTTTGCCTGCAAACATCCTACTATCTAATACTGTCAAAATTTGCCTTGCCCCAATTTAGAACTTTAACTTGTGGCCCAGATCCGTCCCTTTCCATAACTAATTTAAAACTAATAGAACTATGGTCACTGGTCCCAAAGTGCTCCCCCACTGACACCTCAGTCACTGTCCTGCCCGATTTCCCAAGAGTAGGTCGAGCTTTGCTCTCTCCCTGGTAGGGCCTTCTATATATTACCTGAGGAAACTTTCCTGAACATACTTAACAAACGCCACCCCTTCTAAGCCCTCAGCACTATGGCAGTCCCAATCTACATGAGGAAAGTTAAAATCCCCTACCATTATAGCCCTATTATTCTTGCAACTTTCTGTCATCTGTCTACATATTTGTTCCTCTAATTCCTGTTGACTATTAGAAAAGTAAGATATCTTTATTAGTCACATGCACATTGAAACACACAGTGAAATGCATCTTTCTCATAGAGTGTTCTGATTAGGAGCCTGTAGTACAATCCCAACAAGGTGATCGTCCCCTTCTTGTTTCTCAGCTCCACCCATAAAGCCTCACCGGACGATCCCTCAGTAACTTCATCTCGGACTACAGCCGTGATGTTCTCCTTAATCAGAAATGCAGCTCCCCCTCCTCTCTTCCCTCCACTTCTATCCCACCTGTAGCACCTGTACCCCAGAACATTCAGCTGCCAGTCCTGTCCCTCCCTTAGCCATATTTCTGAAATGGCTGTAATATCTCAGTCCAATGTAGCTATCTGTGCACTGAGTACATTTACCTCACCTGTCAGGATTCTTGCAATGAAATAAATGCAGTTTAATCCAACGGCCTTCCCTCTCTCCCTGCCATGCTGCTGCCCGTCTTCTCTACCGACCTTACTGGCGTTGAATTCTGTCTCAACTTCAACCTCCCACCTGCCTCACTTCTGCTTTGGGTCCCACTCCCCTGCCAATCTATCTTCATTGTAAAGAATGACTGGATTTCCGCAAGAAATGCACTGTGAATATCCTGCTGTAAGTGCTATGGTCAGCAAAAGTATTTAACTTGTAGGTTGGTGAGGGCAAGTTCAAATAGTTCTGTCCCTATTATTGATTCTCCCAGCACCTCCCACGGGCCCATTCTGACCACTCCGTCCTTCAGAGTTTAGCAAGCTCAGCAGTACTGGTTCTCCTGAGCTACTGTTTGTGATGAAACCTTTCCCCAAGAATGCTTTGGCTACTAAGTTGGGTTCATTTGGGAAGAATACCGATTTATTGGCGAGTAGGACTTTGGAAGTTTGACTGGGTTGGTTTTACCTGTGCCGTGGCCAGTGCCTGGGTCAATGTCCACTGTCCATTCATTAATTTACGCTGGTTTGATGGAACTGTGTGGCTTGCTGGACAATTTCAGAGAGTGGTTTTATCTACATGGTCATGTATAGGCTATACTATCTCATGAAGTTGATGTGGTTTTTTGAAGAGGTGACCAAGAGGATTGATGAGACAGGACAGGAGACATTGTCTACGTGGACTTTACCAAGGCATGGTAGGCTGGTCTGGAAGGTTAGATCACATGGGATCCAGAGCAAGCTGGACAATTGGAGACAAAATTGGCTTGGAGGTTGGAGGGTGGTAGTGGATGGTTGTTCTTCAGACTGTAGGCTTGTGACCTGTGGTGTACTGCAGAGATCGGTGCTGGGTCCACTGTTGCTCCTCATCTGTATTAATGATTTGGATGGGAACGTAGTTGGCGTGGTTAGAAAGCTTGCAGGTGACACCAAAATTGGTGGTATAATGGATACTGAAGAAGGTTGTCTAAGATATCACGGATATCTTGATCAGCTGGGAAAATGGGCCAAGGAATGGCAGACGGAATTTAGTTTGGATAAACGTGAAATGTTATATTTTGGTAAGTTAAGACGGGCAGAACTTCGCAGTAAATGGCCGCACACTGGACAGTGTTGTAGAATAGAGGTACAAGTACATAGTTTAAGTTTGTTTCTTGTCATAGACATACACAGGGTATAAATGCCATGAAAATTAATTCTTTTGCAGCAGCAATCTATTACACAACAAGGACAAACATGTTAATATAAACCTAACAACACAAATTATACATAACTTGCATGTTTGCAAAATAAACATAATGACACTAGC
Source organism: Pristis pectinata (assembly GCF_009764475.1). Lineage (NCBI taxonomy): Eukaryota > Metazoa > Chordata > Chondrichthyes > Rhinopristiformes > Pristidae > Pristis > Pristis pectinata. Next base: position 43,969,486 of record NC_067423.1, on the reverse strand, counting down.
GCAGGACTGAGAGAGAGAGCAAAATGTTCCCTAAAAGTGGCAGCACAGGTAGACAGGGTGGTGAAGAAGGCATTTGGCACGCTGGCCTTCGTCGGTCAGGGCACTGAGTGCAAGAGTTGGGCCGTAATGTTACAGCTGTACGAGACATTGGTGAGACCACACCTGGAGTATTGTGTGCAGTTCTGGTCACTTAGCTATAGGCAAGATGTCATTAAGTAGAACAGGGTGCAGAAAAGATTTATGATTCTGGGTCCGGAGGGAGAGGCTGGATAGGCTAGGGGTATTTTGCCTGGAGTGTAGGAGGCTGAGGGGTGACCTTATAGAGGTTTATAACATCATGAGGGGCACAGATAGATGAGATGGTTACAGTCTTTTTTCCCCAGGGTGGGAGAGTCTAAAATGAGAAGGCATAGATTTAAGGTGAGAGGGGAAAGATTTAAAGGGACCTGAAGGGCAGGTTATTCACACTGAGGGTGGTGGGTGTGTGGAACAAGCTGCAAGAGAATGCTGTAGAGGCGGGTACAATTAAGAGAGATTTGGTCAGGTACGCGGATAGGGAAGGCTTGGAGGGATATGGGCCAAACATGGGCAAATGGAACTAGCTCAGGTAGGCGACCTGGTCAGCATGGACGAGTTGGGCCGAAGGGCCAGTTTCTGTTCTGTGTTACTCTTTGACTTTACTTGATGTTCCTTTGCAATACAGTAGTAAATGGGTTAGATTTTTTAAACAATTGGCTGCAAAGTTCAGATTTTATTGAATTAACATTGCATCTCCCTGAAAGTGAGAATGCAATGTTAATTCAATAATAGTTGATAAGGTGGTAAAGAAGGTGTATCGCACGCTGTCCTTTATTAGTTGTGGCATTGACTTCAAGAGTCAGGAAGTTATGTTGCAGCTTCATAAAACTCTGGCTAGGCCACATCTGGAATATTGCATTTAGTTCTGGCCACCCCATTACAGGAAGGATGTGGAGGCTTTGGGGAGGGTGCAGAAGAGGTTCACCAGGATGCTGCCTGGATTAGAGGGCTTCTACTACAAGGAGAGGTTGGACAAACTTGGGTTATTTTCTCTGGAGTGGCGGATGGAAGTTTATAATATTTTCCCAGGGCGAAAATGGCTAACGTGAGGGGACATAATTTTAAGGTGATTAGAGGAAGATATAAGGGGCATGTCAGGGGTAAGGTTTTTTACACAGCGGTGGGTGCGTGGAACGCACTGCCGGCAGAGGTTGTGGGGGCACGTACATTTAGGGACATTAAAGAGACTATTAGATAGACACATGAATGATAGAGAAATGGAGGGCAATGTGGGAGGGAAGGGTTAGATAGATCTTAGAGCAGGATAAGATGTCGGCACAACATCATGGGCCGAAGGGTCTGTACTGTAATATGAGAGGTATAGATAGAGTAGATAGCCGGTATCTTTTACCCAGGGTCAAAATGTCTAATACCAGAGAGCATGCATTTGGGGTGAGAGGGGGGAAAGTTCAAAGGAGATGTGCGGGACAAGTTTTTTTACACAGAGAGTGGTGGGTGCCTGGAATGTGCTGCCAGGGGTGGGGGTGGAGGCAGATATGATAGGGGTTTTTAAGAGGCTCTTAGATAGGCACATGGATATGCAGAAAATGGAGGGATAGGGACCATGGGCAGGCAGAGGGGATCAGTTTAATTAGTTCAGCACAACGTCGGGCTGTACACTAACTGCTTACTTTCCTCTCATTCCGTAAACCTCTGTGCTTCTCCAGAATTTCCTGCTTTTTAATGAATTGACGACAGATTCTGTTGTAAAACTTGTCATTCTGTCTGATGTCTTCCAGAAGGGTTTGACTATAATGACGATGAGATCTATGAATGTAAAAGTGGAGAAGTGTTTGGGAACCAGCGCCGACTCTCCCTGCAGTTTTTCTGGGATTTTAAGGTAACTATTTTTGAATATTGATATAAATAAATGTATACTTAGATCTGGGAATAATCTAGTCAAACTTTTTTTTAACAGATAAATTTGTTGGGTGAGAAAGATGACACTCCTGTTCATTTCTGTGATAAATGTGGATTGCCAATCAAGATCTATGGACGAATGGTGAGTTATGTTGTCTTAATTTCTTCAGCCGTGATTCTGGTAGGTTCTCCTCTTGTGTATAAAGATGCTTTTTCTGTTTCCTGCTCTTTTGATATTTAAAATGTTAAAAAGACACGATTCACAGGAGACGGCAGGTGCCGGACTCTGAGCAAAAAACAAACTGCTGGAAGAACTCAGCAAGTCGAGCAGCGTCTGTGGAGGCAGAGGATAGTCGACTTTTCGGGTCAAGGCCCTGCATCGGATGTCGATCCGGAGCATCGAGTAGTTCTTTGCCTCCACAGATGCTGACGAACCACTGACTTCCTCCAGCGGTTTGTTTTAAACTATTCGCAGAAAGTGATTTTTGTTGTGAAAGGGGAAACTGTTAATCGTTTTGTTCACACTCACTCAGCTGTCACTTTGCATGCTGATTACTGTTCTCTTCCACTTAAAATAATCTCAGCCTTGTGTACAAAATATAAATTTGCGTCTGCATTTCCATCTGCATACAGATGGAAGCAGGCCCTTCGGCCCAACTGGTCCATGCCAACCAGGATTCCCATTGAAGCTCGTCCCATTTGCCTGAGTTTGGCCCATATCCCCCTAAACCTTTCCCATCCGTGTACCTGTCTAAGTACCTTATAAATGTTGTTCATGTACCTGCCTCAACCACTTCCTCTGGCAGCTCGTTCCATATACTGACCACTCTCTGGGTGGAAGAAGTTTCACCTCAAGTTCCTACTAAATCTTTTCCCTCTCACCGTGAACCTACGCTCCCCAGTTCTTGATTCCTCAACTCTGGGGGAAAAAGACTGAGTGCCTTCACCCTATCTGTGCCCCTCATGATTTTATACACCCCTATAAGATCACTTCTCAGTCTCCTACACTCCAAGGAATAAAGTCCTAGCCTGTCCAACCTCTCTCTATAACTCAGTCCCTCAAGTCCTGGCAACATCTTCGTAAATCTCATCTGCACTCTTTCTAGGTTAATGGCGTCATTCATGTAGCAGGGTGACCAAAACTGAACACAATATTCCAAATGCAGCCTCACCAACACCTTGTACAACTGCATGATGACATCTCAAATTCTGTACTCAAGTGCCCTGACTGATGAAGGCCAATGTGCCAAAAGCCACCTCCACTTTGATCATCGGAACCTCTTCTGGGGCAGGGGCGACCTGTACAAGAGGGATGGTTTGCACCTTAACTGGAGGGGAACCAATATCCTGGCCGGGAGGTTCGCAGTGCTACTCAGGAGGGTGTAAACGGGTTTGGCAGGGGGATGGGAACCAGACACCAGGTCAGGAAGTGGAGGGATTGAGAGGAAGGGAGATGTCAGGGCCGGTAAGTCTGTAAGGGAGGGCGGGCAGGAGCAAGGTCATAGACACGATGGGACGGGTGGGTTGGAGTGTGTGTATTTTAGTGCTGGGAGTATTCTGGATACAGGTGATGATCAGTACATGGAACCATGATGTTGTGGCCATTACAGAGACTTAGTTGAGAGAGCGACAGGACTGGCTGCTTAATGTTCCAGGGTTTCAATGTTTTAGAAAAGACAGAGAGGTAGGTAAAGGGGGAGAGCAGCACTATTAATCAGGGACAGTATCACAGCTGCACTCAGAGGGGACATAATGAAGGGCTGGTCCACTGAGTCTATATGGGTAGAACTCAAAAATAAGAAAGGTGCAATCACTCTGATGGGATTATACTACAGAGCCCCCCAATAGCCACCAGGACGTTGAGGAACAGATATGCAAGCAGATTGGGGAAAGGAGTTGTCATGGGTGACTTCAACTTCCCCAATATAGTCTGGGACCTCCTTAGTACGAGAGGTTTAGACAGGGTAGAATTCGTTTGGTGCATCCAGGAGGGTTTCTTAAATCGGTATGTAGATAGTCCAAAGAGAGGAGGGGCCATACTGGACCTGGGGTTGGGAAATGAGCCTGGGGTGACTGACCTTTCAGTGGGAGAACAATTAGGGAACAGTGATCCCAACTCCAAGTGTTTTAAAGTAACTATAGATATTGCAGGGTAAGGGAACCTTGGATGTCGAGAGAGAGTGTGAATTTAGTCAAGAAGAAAAAGGAAGCGTGTGTAAGGTTTAGGAAGCTAAAATCGAACAGAGCCCTTGAGGATTATAAAGAAGTCAGGAAGGGAATTAGGAGAGCCAGGAAGGGCCATGAAAAACCCTTGTAAAGTCGGATTAAAGAGAATCTCAAGGTATTCCATACGTACATCAAGAGCAAGAGGATAACTAGGGAGAGGGGAGGACCATTCAAGGATAAAGGAGGGAACTTGTGCTTGGAGGTGGACGATGTGGGCGAGGTCCTAAGTGAGTACTTTGCATTGGTATTTACCAAGCAAAAGGACCTGGAGGATAGTGAGACCAGTGTGGAGTGTGCTAATATGCTCAGGAATTTTGAGATAAAGAGGCAGTGTTGAGTCTCTTGAAGGACGTTAAACTGGATAAGTCCCCAGGGCCTGATGGGATATACACCAGATTATTGAGAGAGGCAAGAGATGAGATTGCTGGGGCCTTGACCAATATTTAATGTCTTCTCTAGCCACAGGCGAGGTCCCGGAGGACTGGCAAGTAACTAATGTCGTTCCATTGTTCAAGATGGGAAATAGGGATAATGCAGGAAATTATAGACTGGTGAGTCTGATGTCAGTGGTAGGAAAGCTATTGGAGAGGATTCTTGGGGATAGGATTTATGAGCATCTGGAAAACCATGGCCTAATTAGGGACAGTCAGCATGGCTTTGTGCAGGGCAAGTCGTGTCTTACCAACTTGATTGAGTTTTTCAAAGAAGTGACGAAGGTGATTGATGAGGGTAGAGCTGTGGATGTTGTCTGCATGGATTTTAGCAAGGGGTTTGACAGTCTTTCATTGTAGTTTTCCGCAGGCATCTGTACTGGGACCTCTGCTGTTTGTGATGTATATATATGACCTGGGTGAAAATGTGGATGGGTGGGTTAGTAAGTTCACAGACAATACAAAGATTGGTGGTGTTGTGGATAGCGTAGGAGACTGCCAAAGGATAAAACGGGATATAGATCAGTTGCAGATATGGGTGGAGAAATGCCAGATGGAGTTTAATCCAGTCAGTTTGAGAGATCAAATGTAAAGGAACAGAACAGGAACAGAACCCTTAACGGTGTTGATGTACAGAGGGATCTTGGGATCCCTGAAAGTAACTGCATGGGGTTGATAGGGTGGTAAATAAGGCGTATGCATGCTTGCCTTTATTAGCCGAGGCACTGAGTTCAAGAGTCTGGAAGTTATGTTGCAGCTTTATAAAACTCTAGTTGGGCTGCATCTGGAGTATTGCATTCAGTTCTGGTCACCCCACTGTAGGAGGAAAGTGCAGGCTTTGGAGAGGGTACAGAAGAGGTTCACCAGGATGCTGCCTGGATTAGATGGCAGATGCTATGAGAAGAGGTTGGACAAACTTGGGTTGTTTTCTTTGGAATGGCAGAGGCTGAGGGGAGACCTGATAGAAGATCATAAGATTATGAGAGGCATAGATGGAGTAGGCAGGCGGTATCTTTTCCCGGGGTCAAAACATCTATCACTAGAGGACACAGAGGCATGTGCTAGGAGTACAAGTGCATAGTTTATTGAAAGCAGCGTCGCAGGTAAACAGGATGGTGAAAAAGGTGTTTAGCACACTAGCCTTCATCAGTCAGGGCAGTGAGTATTGGAGTTGGGACATTTTGCTGCAGGTGATTAAGTCATTGGTGAGGCCGCACTTGGAGGACGGTGCACGGTTTTGGTCACCCTGTTATAGGATTGACGTGGTTAAGCTGGAAAGAGTTCAGAAAAGATTTACGAGGATGTTAGAGGGCCTGACGTACAGGGAGAGGTTGGCCAGGCTGGGACTTTATTCCTTGGAACGTAGGAGAATGAGGGGTGAACTTAGAGAAAAGTTCAAAATTATGAGAGGCATAGATAAGGTGGACGGTAACAGTCTTTGCCCCAGGGGAGGGGAGTCCAAAACTAGGGGGGCATAGATTTAGGGTGAGAGGGGAAAGATTGACCTTAGGGGCAACTTCTTCACGCAGAGGGTGGTGAGTGTGTGGAACGAGCTGCCAGAGGAAGTGGGTGAGGCAGGTACAACGGTACATTTAAGAAACACTTGGATAGGTAGGAGGAGGGGCGGGGCTTGGAGGGATATGGGCCAAACGCAGGAAATCGGGACTAGATGGGTGGGCACCGTGGAAGGCATGGACTGGTTGGGCCGAAGGGCCTGTATCCCTGCTGTATTGCTCTGTGACTCTCTGGCATAAGTTTAGGCGAGAGGGGGTAAGTTCAAAGGAGGTGTGCGGGGCAAGTTTTTTTTTACACAGAGAACAGTGGGTACCTGGAATGTGCTGCCAGGAGTGATCGTGGAGGCAGATACGATGGAGGCATTTAAGAGGCTCTTAGATAGACACATGGATGTGCTGAGAATGGAGGGATGTGGACATTGTGTAGGCAGAAGGGATTAGTTTAGCTAGGCGTTTAATTACTAGTTTAATTAGTTCGGCACAGCATTGTGGGCTGAAGGGCCTGTTCCTGGGCTGTACTGTTCTATGTTCTGTGTTCACCCTGTCTACCTGTGACACCACTTTCAGGGAACCATGTACTTGTACTCTGTTCCACAACACTCCCCAGGGCCCTACTGTTCACTGTGAAATTCCGACCCTCATTTGTCTTCCAACACCTCACACTTATCCGAATTAACCTCCATTTGCACTTCCCCACCTGGTCAAGATCCCTCTCTAATTCCTGATTAACCATCCTCACTGTCAATGACACCACCTATTTAGTGTCACCTGCACACTTACTGACCCTGCCCTGTACATTCTCATCCAAATCATTGATTCAGATGACAAACAACAATGGGCCCAGCACCGGGCCCTGGGGAACACCACTAGTCACAGGCCTCCAGTCCGAGAAACAACCTTCCACCATCGCCCTCTGCCTCCTGCCATCGAGCCAATTGTGTATCCAATTAACCAGCTCTCCCTGGATCCCATGCGATATAACCTTCCAGAGCAGCCCATCATGTGGAACCTTATCAAAGGCCTCACTGAAGTCCATATAGACCACGTCTATCGCCCTGCCCTCATCGACCTTCTTGGTTACTTCTTCAAAAATCTCAAATTTGTGAGACATGATCTCCCACACACAAAGCCGTGCTGCCTATCCCTAATCAGCCCTAGCTTGTATATCCTATCCCTCAGAATCCCCTCTAGTAACTTAACTACCACAGGTGTTAGATTTACTGGTCTATAGTTCCCAGATTTTTCTTTGCAGCCCTTCTTAAGTAAAGGCAGAACATTAGCCTCTGGCACTTCACCCGTCACTAACGATGATGAGTATATCTCAGTCAGGGCTCCCACAATTTCTTCTCCAGGTTCCCACAGTGTTCTTGGATATACCTGGTCAGGCCCCGGAGATTTATCTACCTTTATATGTGTTAAGACCTCCAGTACCTTCTTTGATGTAATGTGGACTGTCCTTAAGATATCCCCATTAACAATCTCAGGGTCTGAAGTCTTCATGTCTTTCTCCATGCTGAAAGCAGAGGAGAAATGCTCATAGAGGACCTCGCCCATGTCTTGTGGCTCCACACAAAGATGTCCACTTTGGTCTTTGAGGGACCCTATTCTCTCTCTAGTTATCTTTTTCCATTAATATACTTAAAAGATTTCTTTGGATTCGGCCAAAGCTATCTCATGCCCCCTTTTTTACCCTTCTGACTTCTTTCTTGAGTACTGTCCTGCTTCCCCTATCCCCAGATGCCTGTACCTGACCCATGCTCCCTCCTTTTTCCTGAACAGAGCCTCAATATCTCTCGTCACCCAGGGTTCCCTACCCCTGCCAGCCTTGCCTTTCACTCTAACAGGATCATCCAGATCTTGAACTTTCAATATCTCACTTCTAAAAGCCTCCCACTTGCCATACGTCTCTTTGCCCACAAACAACCTACTCCGACCAACTTTTGAAAGTTCCTGTCCAATACTGTTAAGATTTGCCTTGCCCCAACTTAGAACTTTAACTTGTGGACCAGATCTGTCCCTTTCTATCACTAATTTAGATCGAATAGAACTGGTCACTGGTCCCAAAGTGCTCCCCCACTGACACCTCAGTCACTTGTCCAGCCCCATTTCCCAAGAGTAGGTCAGGCTTTGCCCTGTCCCTGTTGGGGCCTTCAAAATATTGCCTGGGGTAACTTTCCTGAACACACTGAACAAATTCTATCCCATCTAAACTCTGAGCACTATGGCAATCCCAGTCTACATGAGGAAAGTTAAAATCCCCTACTATGACAGCCCTATTATTCTTGCAACTTTCTGCCATCTCCCTGCATATTTGTTCCTCTAATTCCCATTGACTATTAGGGGGCCTGTAGTACAATCCCAACAAGGTGATCATCCCCTTCCTATTTCTCGGCTCCACCCGTAAAGCCTCACCAGACGATCCCTCAGTAACTTCATCTTGGACTACTGCCGTGATGTTCTCCGTAATCAGAAACGCAGCTCCCCCTCCTCTCTTCCCTCCACCTCTATCCCACCTGAAGCACCTGTACCCCGGAATATTTAGCTGCCAGTCCTGTCCTTCCAGGAACCATGTTTCTGCAATGATTATAATATCTCAGTCCCATGTAGCTATCCCTGCCCTGATTTCATGCACCTCACCTCTGAAATGACTATCAGTTGTCTTCAAGGTATGGCAAAGAGAACTGAATGCTAAATATGAAACCATCTGCAAGTATGACTTGCATTCAGCAATATTCCTTTCTGCATTTAGATTTTCACATCTGAAATGAACTATTTTTAAATCCAATGTTACACTGTTATATATTAGATGGAGTAGTAGCTATGAAGAAAGAATCTATTGATTGAAGTCATAGAGTGAACTGCACAGAAACGTTCCCTGCAGTCCAATTCATCCCTGCCAATTGTGATGCGTACCTACGCTAATCTGATTTGCCTGTATTAGGGCTGTATCCCTCTGTGCCTTTCCTATCCAGCTACCTGTCCAAATGCCTTTTAAACGTTGATGGGATTAACATGAGTGTCCACCAGTCGATGTGGACGTGGTGCAGAGTGGCCTGTTTCCATGCTGTTGGACTCTAATTATACCCACCCCCACCACCACTTCTGGCAGCTCCTGTATAACCACCACTCTCTGTTTGGGAAAACTTACCCCTTAAACCTCCTTTAAATTTCTCCCCTCTCGCCTTAAAGCTGTGCCCTCTAGTTTTAGCCCTGCCTTGGGTAAAGGACTTTGACTCTCTACCCATCTATATCCCTCATCATGTTATAAATCTCTAACAGGTCACCACTCAGCCTCCTGCACTCCAGCAAGAACAAACCCAGCCGATCCATTCTCTTCCCGCAACCACAGCCCTCCATCCCAGACAACGTCCTGCTGAATCTCTTCTGCACTCTCTCTGTTGCTACCACATCCTTTCCGTAGTGTGGTGACCAGAGTGTGCACTATACTCCACAGGTGCAACCTAACCAGTGTTTTGTCCAGCTCGAACATGATGTCCCAAATCAGTGCCTTGAACTATGTAGGCAAAAATGTCAAATGCTTTTTTCACTGCCTAATGCAGCTGTGTTCCATTTTCAGGGAATCAAGAACTTCTTCCCTAAGGTGTCTCTGTACATTAGCACTCCTGCTGTTATATGCCCTGCCAGTATTTGACTTTCCAAAGTGCATTACCTGGGTTAAATTCCATCTGCTTCCGCTCTGCCCAATTTTACAGTTGATCGATGTCCCGCTGTATCCTTGCGCAGTCTTCGTCGTTATGTGTGACTCCACCAGTTTTTGTGATCTCTGCAAACTTACTAATCAGCCCACCGACATTCTCATCCATTTATATATATGACAAAGAACAATGGGCATAGCACCAGTCCCTGCAGAACCACTGGTTACAGATTACAGCCAAAAAAGCAACCCTCCGCGTGTCACCAGGCCAGTGTTGAAACTAGTTTGCCAACAGACCAAATACAAATCCAGATAGGACTTTCACAGTGAACGGCAGGGTCTTGGGGAGAGTTGTAGGACGGGGGACCTTGGAGTTCGGGTACATAGTTCCTTGAAAGTAGACAGGGTGGTGAAGAAGGCATCTGGCGCACTGGCCTTCATCAGTCAGGGCACTGAGTATAGAAGTTGGGAAGTTCTGTTGCAGTTGTACAAAATGTCGGTGAGACCGCACTTGGAGTATTGTGTTCAGTTTTGGTCGCCCTGCTCTAGGAAAGATATCTTTAACCTGGAAAGAGAGCAGAAAAGATTTACAAGGTTGTTGCCAGGACTCGAGGGACTGAATTATACAGAGAGGTTGGACAGGTTAGGGCTTTTTTCCTTGGAGGGGCAGAGATAGGGTGAATGCTGTCTGTCTTTTTCCCAGGGTTGGGGAATCAAGAACTAGAGGCCATTGGTTTAGGGTGAAGGGAGAGAGATCTGATAGAAACTTGAGGGGCAACTGTTTTTCAGACAAAGGGTGGAATGAGCTGCCAGAGGAACTAGGTAGGTACAATAACAACTTTTAAAAGACAGTTGGACAGGTTCATGGAAAGAAAAGGTTTGGAAGGATATGAGCCAAATGCGGGACTGGTTTGGATAGGCGTCATGTTAGGCATGGTCTAGTTGGGCCGAAGGGCCTGTTTCCATGCTGTATAACTCTCTGATTCTAACACACCTGTGTTTTATGTGCTTTAACCTTCCGCATTAGCCTACCATGCAGGACCTTGTTAAAAGCCCTGCTGACGTCCCTGTATGCCACAGTTACGGTGCTGCCTCCATCAGTTTTCTCAGTGGAACTTAGAAGGATGAGAGATGATCACTCCAAAAAGTGTAAAATTATGAAGAGGCTTGACAGGGTGGATACTGAGAGACTGTTTCACTTGTCTGCTGTCTAGAATCAGGGAGTGTATTCTCAAGACACGGGTCAGACATTTAAGTTTGCACATCAGAGGTATTTCTTCACAACTTGGTAAAACAAAAGAATTTGGAACTCTCCAGATGTCAGTGATGTTCAGTTTTTAAAGTATGTTCAAGGCTGAGATTTTGTTTGGAATCAATGGGAATCGAGGGATTTAGTGATTAAGCAGGAGAGTGGGATTGAGGAAGATCCAGGCTTGATCTCATTGAAACAGAGGGCAGGCTCAGGGGGCTTGAGACCTCATGACCCACATCAGCTTCTTTTAATGTTAAGAACTGGAGGAGTCAAAACCTAATTCCTTCCTTCCAAAATGTCTTTTCTCTAAATTTTCCATTTTTTTGTACTGGGTCAGCAAAAAAAAAACACAATCTCATGTTTTGTTGTCTCAATTGTCCATTTCTTCACAGATTCCATGTAAACATGTTTTTTGTTTCAACTGTGCAAGTTTGCAGGAGAGAAAGGGCGACAGGATCTGTCCTGGGTAAGATCACACCTCCTAACTAGAGTAGACATTTTTCAGATGATTATACTTAAAGTTATTTTCCAACTGTTTAGAACGGGTTTTATTCTTTCTCTAATTTTATTCAAATATACAAGATTGTGCAGATTACATGAGAACTGTAGACGTATACAGCATTATAGACGGGTGTGGGCATCTAGAATTTGGTGCAACCTTGTAATCTGCCGATGGTTAACCATATAGAATCATAGAACAGTACAACACAATACAGGCCCTTCGGCCCACAATGTTGTGCTGACCTTTAAACCTCGCCTAAGACTATCTAACCCCTTCCTCCCACATATCCCTCTATTTTAAATTCCTCCATATGCTTATCTAGCAATCTCTTGAAATTTGACCAATGTACCTGCCTCTACCACCACCCCAGGCAGCGCATTCCATGCCCCAACCACACTCTGGGTAAAAAACCTTCCTCTGATATTTCCCTTGAACTTCCCACCCATTACTTTAAAGCCATGCCCTCTTGTATTGAGCATTGGTGTCCTGAGAAAGAGGCGCTGGCTGTCCACTCTATCTCTTCCTCTTAATATTTTGTATATCTCTGTCATGTCTCCTCTCATCCTCCTCCTCTCCAAAGAGTAAAGCCCTAGCTCCCTTAGTCTCTCCTCATAATGCATACTCTCTAAACCAGGCAGCATCCTGGTAAATCTCCTCTGCACCCTTTCCAACGCATCCACATTCCTCCTATAATGAGGCGACCAGAACTGGACACAGTACTCTGAGCGTGGCCTAACCAGAGTTTTGTAGAGCTGCTATCATTACCTCGCGGCTCTTAAACTTGTTCCCACAACTTATGAAAGCTAACATCCCATAAGCTTTCTTAACTACCTAACCACCTGTGAGGCAACTTTCAGGAATCTGTGGATATGAACCCCCAGATCCCTCTGCTCCTCCACACTCCCCAGAATCCTGCCATTAACTTTGTACTCCGCCTTGTAGTTTGTCCTTCCAAAGTGTACTACCTCACACTTTTTGGATTGAACTCCATCTGCCACTTCTCAGCCCAGCTCTGTATCCTATCAATGTCCCTCTGCAATCTTCAACAATATCGTGGCAAAGAAATGAGGTGCTTTCCTCTTGTAGGGCTACTGTGTTATAACCCCAAGCTTCCAATTCATTGTTCACACTGCTATCCATTGAGGCACTGTAGATTTGCTCAGTTTTTCATTATTTTCCAGTTCCCTTTTAATCCCGTTGCACGAGGAGCTCGGAGTTTATCACAATAGCTGGTGAACAAGAACAATTTAAGATTCATCCTATTATCCAACTCTCTCTGCACTCCTGATTCAATTCAGAATACCCTAACATCCTTTTATTTCCATACAACCCTAAGTACTGCTCTGCTTCAAACAGTTATCTGATGGGCCAAACTGCAGAAACTGGAAATTGGGAAGAGAAGCAAAAAATGGTGAAAAAACTCAGATCAGGTAGTGTCAGTGGAGAGAGAGAGAGACAATGAAGCTGAGAATGATAAAAGATCATTGACCTGAAGTGTTGCTTTGGTTTCTCTCTGCAGTTGGTGCCTGACCTGTGTACGTCCTGCACTTCCTGTTGAATTATTAGTTGTCTTTCCTTAAAGCACACTGGCTTTGACTCAGCCACGGCTTGTGGCAAAGTTTCATAAACTTTTTGTGTAAATAATTTCTTCCTTGTCTCTGTTTTTCTGCTTTAGTTTTTGGTTGACAACCGTGCTTATAACAGTATCTATTTATTAGTCACATATACAATGAAACACACGTAGTCTGAGCTTCAGATTATAACAAGTAATTCATGTGAAAATGAAAGGGCAGGGCAATACAGTTGCTTCAGAGAGTCTGCCCAGACTCCCACAGTGCAGCTTATGAAATGATGGCCCAGATCCATTCAAATTCCCGAGACAGGGAAAAAAACAGGGTGTTGACAATAAAGGCGGTATAGAGAATTTGAGAACTACCCACATTGCCGATCAGAATGTGGCAGGGGGCCATGGTGATTGCAGATACACCGCCACATACCCACTGAGCTACGCGTTACATTTCGTTAATTCATAGAAGGAGGCCACTCGGCCCATCGGATCTATGCTGACACTTGGAGCAATCCCAAATAACCCAGTTATCTCCATGTAACCTAGTCTCTCTCCAGTGCCCAGTAACACACTCCTGATTGTCTGGCCACCATAGGGGGTAATTTTAGGAACCAATTAACATAAGCAGCAGCACACTGTTGGGACGCAGGCAGAAACGCAGCACCCGGGGGGCACCTCCACATCAAAGCACTGAACAGCAGAAAGGAACCCAGGTTACTGGAGCTGCCAGGCAGCTGCATGTCCACCCCTGTACTCATTGCTCTTGGGGACTCAGTTCTTTGCAGAACGCAGCAAATCGCACATTAAGCAAGCTAACAACTTGTCTCGTGGTTCTCGTTTAAGCCTGAGTGAACTCAGGTCATCACTCCTCGCCTATCAACAAACATAATCACTTGTAACAGGTCTACGTGTGCCCAGACCACAGGCATAAAGCTGCACTTCTGTATGGGTGTAATTTCAGTTCAGTCCAATCCCAGTGCTGCACAGCACGATAATCTTGTCTCTGGACTGTTTTCTTTCTAACTTTTTCTGTTGATAATTGCATCAAGTACAAATGTAGGCAGGCAATGTACTAATACTTGCATTCTCGTCAAGATGTTGGAGACAACATTTTATCAATGATAATAAGGCAACCTTGAGTGAATGAAGTGAATGTGCATTTTCTGTATAAAAGTAGAACATGGCTCTCTGCAGCAGCACCAGAGCAGGATGATGTTCAGTGCACCGCCTGTTATTGGAGGAGCTGCTGAGAAGGACACGAGGTTATGAATGGCATTCTCTGCCCCCTCCAAAACATAATGCTGGTCTCTGCCCCCGCCCCACCCAACCTGTGCAAGAGCAGAGCGTGGTTCCCCGCAGCCTGCTGGTGGTGGTGGTGGTGGCCAGGATGTGTCTCCCTGCAGCCTGCTGGTGGTGACCAGGATATGTCTCCCCGCAGCCTGCTGGTGCTGGTGGTGACCAGGATGTGTCTCCCTGCAGCCCTGCTTCTCTAATATTCCTCTTAAAGATGAAAATTCTTCTCCAATCAATCAGTGCATGTAGCAATAATCAGTGAGGACTTTACATTCTTTGCACAAGTTGTGTTGGTAGAAAATAGTTTGGCAGACAGAATGTTTTCAGTGTAGTTTTCCTGAAGCAATAAGTCATTTTTCCAACCTTGTGTAATTCGATGAGCTTAATATTCTCATCGTTTGGTGTTGTCTGGGCAAAAGTGATCACGATATCATACAATATTTAAGTTGGTTCAAAAGGAACCTGCCTTATTTGGCAACTACAGATCTAAGTAAAGGCACTTTTTCAGCACCACAGTTGTGCTCAATGACATGAACTCTGCACAGATTTGACAGCTTAAGGTTGGGCATCTGAGAGACACTTGGCAGAAACGTGCACCATCACACCCTGATGGCCCAGCATATCCCTCACACTGTCGAATCTGGGCATGAGCCCTGGTTCAGTGCAGAAGGGCATGCCAGGACCAGCACCAAGCAATACCTATGAGGAACATACTGTATGAGGAACGTTTGACGGCTGTTGGGCTGTACTCCTTGGAGTTCAGAAGAATGAGGGGGGACCTCATAGAAACATCTTGAATGTTAAAAGGCTTAGACAGAGTAGATGTGGCAAAGTTGTTTCCTATGGTAGAGGAGTCTAGCACAAGAGGGCACGACTTCAGGATTGAAGGGCACCCGTTCAGAACAGAGATGCGGAGAAATTTCTTTAGCCAGAGAGTGGTGAATCTGTGGAATTTGTTGCCACGGGTGGATGTGGAGGCCAAGTCATTGGGTGTATTTAAGGCAGAGATTGATAGGTATCTGAGTAGCCAGGGCATCAAAGGTTATGGTAAGAAGGCGGGGGAGTGAGGCTAAATGGGAGAATGGATCAGCTCATGCTAGAATAACGGAGCAGACTCGATGGGCCGAATGGCCGACTTCTGCTCCTTTGTCTTATGGTCTAATACCTAAAGATAAGATGCTAATCTGGGGAAGAGGCAACGCAGGTCAACATCCGTGCTAAACACTGGCAACAGGCAAAGCAAATTATGTCTCACCCAAGCTTCAGATCAAACCTCTGCATTTTTGCAGTGTGTTTATTTTAATGCAAGGAGTATCATGGGTAAGGCAGGTGAACTTAGAGCCTGGATCAGTACATGGGATGATGTGTGGCCATTGCAGGGACTTAGTTATGAGAGGGACAGGACTGGCAGCTCAAAGTTCCTGGGATCAGGTGTTTCGGATGTGACAGAGGGAGATAACAAAGAGGTGGACGAGTTGCATTACTAGTTGGGGACCGTGTCACAGCTGCACTCAGAGAGGACACACTGGAGTGCTCATCCACTGAGGCAGTGTGGGGAGAGCTCAGGAACAGGAAAGGTGCAATCACTGTGATGGAGTTATACCCTCAGCCTCCCAATAGCCACCGGGAGAGAGGAACAGATATGTAGACAGATTATGGAAAGATGTCAAAGCAACAGGGTTGTTGTCCTGGGTGACTTTTAACTGCCCCAGTATCGACTGGGACTTCCTTGATGCAAGAGGCTTAGATGGGACAGAATTTCTTCAGTACATTCAAGAGGATTTCTTGAAACAGTGCATGGATAATCCAACCAGAGGAGGGACCAGACTGGACCTTGTTTTACATAGAACACAGAACAGCCCAGGATCAGGCCCACCACGTTGTGCCAAACTAATTAAACTAGTAGTTAAATGCCTCTAAACGAGTCCCTTCTGCCTAGACAAGTCCACGTTCCTCCATTCTCTGCATATTCATCTGCCTAGCTAAGAGCCTCATAAATGCCTCTATCGTATTTGCCTCTGCCAACACTCCTGACAGCGCATTCCAGGCACCCACCACTCTCTTCGTGGGGAAAAAACTTGCCCTGCACGTCTCCTTTGAACTTGCCTGCCCTCACCTTAAATGCATGCCCCTCATATTAGACATTTCGATCCTGAGAAAAAGATACCAGCTGTTTACTCTATGCCCTTATAATCTTCTAAACTTCTATCAGGTCTCCCCTCAACCTCTGCAGCTCCAGAGAAAACAGCCCAAGTTTGTCCAACTTCTCTTCGTAGCACAAGCCCTCAAATCCAGGCAGCATCCTGGTAAACCTAATCTGCACCCTCTCCAAAGCCTGCACATCCTTCCTGTAATGGGGTGACCAGAATTGAATGCAGTACTCCAGATGCGGCCGAACCAGAGTTTTGGGAAATGAGTCCGGTCAGGTGACTGGCCTTCCAGTAGGAGAGCATTTTGGGAATAGTGATCGTAACTCCCCAAGTCTTAAGATAGTTACGAATAAGGATAAATCTGGAAATGTACTAAATTGCGGGACAACAAATTACGACATTCTTAGATGGAAGCTGGGGGGAGGGAATTGAGAGCAGCTGTTATCGGACAAGTCCACAGCTGACGTGGGGGTGGTTTACAGACCAGCTGATCAGAGCTCAGGACCAGCATGTTCCAGTCAGGGGGGAGGACAGGGATAGCAGAGTAAGGGAACCTTGGATGTCGTGAATTTACTCAAAAGATAAAGGAAGCACATGTAAGGTTTACGAAGCTAAAATCGGACAGGGCCCTTGAGGAATATAAAGATAGCATTAAGGTGCTCAAGCTGGGGATCAGGAGGGCCAAAAGAGGCCATGAAATGCAAGTAGGATTAGAGAATCCCAAGGCATTTTACTCTTGCATTAAAAGCAAGAGGATAACTAGGGAGAGGGTAGGACCACTCAAGAATAAAGGAAAGAATTTACGCTTGGAGTCAGAGGATGTGGGTGGGGTACTAAATGAGTACTTTGCATCGGTATTCACTAAGGAGCAGGACATGGGATGATAGTGAGAGCAGTGTGCGATGTGCTAGGGCAATTTGAGGTCAAGAAGGAGATGGTGCTGGGTTTTTTGAAGAGCATCAAGGTGGATCAGTCCCCGGAACCTGATGAAGAGAGGAGATTGCTGGGCCTTGCCAAAGATCTTTGTAAGTCTCACAAGCAACAGGCGAGGTCCTGGAGGACTGGAGAGTAACTGATGTTGTTGCTTTGTTCGGAGAAAGGTAATAGGGAGAATCCAGGGAATTATAGGCCAGTGAGCCTCACATCAGTGGTCGGGAAGCTATTGGAGAGGATTCTTAGGGTCAGGATTTGCGCGCATTTGGAAGAACATGGTCTGATTCGGGACAGTCAGCATGGCTTACTAACTTGATTGAGTTTTTTTTTGAAGCGGGTGACGAATGTGATTGATGAGTGCACAACAGTGAATGTTGTGTGGATGGATTTTCATAAAGCATTTGACAAGGTCCCTCATGGTAGGCTGATCTAGAAGCTTAATATGTATGGGATCCGCAGTGACTTGGTCATTTGGATTCAGAATTGGCTTGTCCATGAAAGACAGAGGGTAGTGGTGGAGGGGTGTTGCTCTGGCTGGAGGTCTGTGACTAGTAGTGTTTCACATATACAGTATATAAATATTAAGTGACGTGGATGAAAATGTAGGTGGGTGGGTTAGTAAGTTTGCAAATGACACAAAGCTGGTGGAGCTGTGGACAGTGTAGAGGGCTACCAAAGGATACAGCAGGATATAAATCAGTTACAGATATGGACAGAGAAATGGCAGATGGAGTTTAATCTGGACAAGTGTGGGAGGTCAAATGTAAGGGGAAAGTATACAGTTAATGGCAGGACCCTTGACAGCACTGATGTACAGAGGGATCTTGGGATCCAGGTCCACAGCTCCCTGAAAGTGACAATGCAAGTAGATAGGGTGGCAAAGAAGGCGTATGGCATGCTTATCTTCATCAGTCGGGGCATTGAGTATAAGAGTCAAGAAGTCATGTTGCACTTCTATAAAACTATGGTTAGGCCGCACTTGGAGTATTGTGTGCAGTTCTGGTTGCCCTTTTACAGGAAGGATGTGGAGGCTACTGACAGGATGCCGAAGAGGTTTACTAGGAAGCTGCATGGACTAGAGGGTATGAGCCATAAGGAGAGGTTGGACAAACTTGGGTTGCTTTCTCTGGAGCGTCAGAGGCTGAGGGAAGACCTGATAGAAGTTTCTAAAACTATGAGAGGCATAGATAGGGTAGACAGAACCTTTCTCCTAGGGTGGAAATGTCAGATACAAGAGCACATGCGTTTCAGGTAAGAGAGGATAAGTTTAAAGATGTGCGGGGCAGGTTTCTTACACAGACAGCGGTGGGTGCCTGGAATGCGCTGCCGGGGGTGGTGCCGGAAGCAGATACGATACTGGAGGCTGTTAGACAGACACATGAATGTGCAGGGAGTGGAGGGAAGTGCTTCAGCTACAGGCAGGAGGGATTTAGTTTAATTCTGCATCGTGTTTAGTGGAGACATGGTGGGTCGAGGGGCCTGTTCCTGTGCTGTACTGTGTTATTACATCTAGTCCTGTATGGTGGTGGACAATTAAACAGCTAATAGAATGTGGAGTCTCCAGGAACATCCCCATCCTGAACTATATTGGGCCTGAAGACAAGGCTGAAGCAGGTTCGGCCACAAGTTGCAGTGGACAATTCATCTCGGCTCCCTGCTCCAGTACACTTACAACACTGGCAGCTACCCAACAACGTGAAGGATTGCCCAGGTGTGCCCTGTTCAAAAGGCAGGGCAAATCTGGCCTGGCTTCTTATCACCCAGTCAGTGGACTCTCAATCACCAGCAAAGTGATGAAGGTATCATCAATGGTGTTATCAAGAGGCACACACCCACCATTGCTTATGGCATAAAAGGAGGCCTTTTGGCCCATCAAGTCGATGCCGTTTCTCGGAGCATCGCCATCAGTCCCATTCCCCCACACTTCAGTAACTGTTCTCATACATGTGCCCAGTTCAGGTAACTCCAAAAGCTCATCCCATTCCTCAATCCAAACGTAGGCCAAAGAGATATCCCAAAGCTGGGATGACAGTGACTGCCCTTGACCTGAAGCAGCTTTCGACCAAACGAGGTCTGGTGAAACTCAAAGTCATGGGATCAAGGGGGAGAAGAACTCCAGCTGCACAAAAGAAGATGTTTGTGGTTGTTGGAGGCAAGTCATCTTAGTCCCAGGGTATCACCACAGAAGTACCTCGGGGCTGTGTCCTCGACCCAACTTCATCTCCTTCATTGGTGACCTAGGTCAAAAATGGGGATGTTCACTGATGCTTGAACATTGTTCAATTCCACTGGCAAAGGAAGCACTCCTGTGCCTGCGTGCTGTAAGACGTGGGCAACATCCAGGCATAAATCGAGCAGGTTGGCTGGCTGCTACCAATGACACAGTGCACGGATCAGTCCTGGATCCTTGTGTATTATACTACAATGTAATGTCCGGAAAGAAGTGAATTAAACGTGTTTGTGTATTGATAATGAATAATATCCAGTAGTCTGTAAAATCTGCTAGTCCGGCACCACCCACATCCCGAGTGTGCCAGATTAGCGGAGTCTTACTGTTACCATGATACGTACCCCAATCAGCGAGGAGGGCAAATGATGCGCTGACCTTTATTGGAAAGGAATTTGAGCAAGCGAATAAAGATATCTTGCTCCAATGATTTTCAGGCCTTGATGCGACAGTAGCTGGAACACTGTGCAGCGACCGGTCCGTTCTCCCCGCCTGCAGTCGGGCTGGCACAGCGGTGCTGTGGGTAGTGCAGCTGTCTCACAGCGGCATTGGCCCGGTTGGGTTCTGACCTCCTGTGCTATCTGTGTGGTAGGTGCACCCTCCCTAAGCGCTCCAGTTT
The DNA here is from genome assembly GCF_009764475.1 of Pristis pectinata. NCBI lineage: Eukaryota > Metazoa > Chordata > Chondrichthyes > Rhinopristiformes > Pristidae > Pristis > Pristis pectinata. The sequence continues at coordinate 43,949,179 of NC_067423.1, read as the reverse complement.
CCTGCCACACCCCAAATACATAACAGCACTGGAAGATAAGAACAGGAGTAGGCCATTCGGCCCCTCAAGCCTGCCCAGCCATTCAATATGGCCATGCCCTCAATCTCCTCTGCCAGTTCTCCATTGCCCTCTGATTCCCTGATCTTTCCAAGATGTAAAAAAAATGTATCTACCTCCTCTTCAAATACCCGCAACGATCGAGCCTGCCATAACTCTGGGATAGCGAATTCCAGTGATTCACTGCCCTATGCAGGTCAGCGCAATGTTTCTGTGTACCTCAGTTTTAAATGACTGCTCCCTAATCTTGTAACTACTGAAAACATCTTGACATCTACCATGTTGTGCCCCCTGAGGATCTTATGTTTCAATAAGATCAGCCCTCATTCTTCTAAAATGTAAAGATTATAGGTCTAGATTCTTTAACTGCGTGAGACAAAACAATCCTCAGATCTAAGAATCAGCCCAGTAAAGCTCTTTAGGACCACCTCTAGTGCCATAATGTTCATTCTTAACTAAGGGACCTAAACTGTGCACAGTACTCCAGATGTGGTCTCACCAGTCCCCTCTACAACTGTAACTATACTTCCCTATTTCTAATCTCCAGCCCTCTTGCAATAAAGTTCAATATGCCCTTTGCATTCTGAATCACTTGCTATACCTGCCTGCTATTTTTTGATGTGATTCATGCTTAAGGACACCTAGATCACTTTGTACTTCAGTCATCTGCAGTGTTTCTCCATTTAGCCGGCATAGCTTTGTCAAGGCGAGTCTGACCAAACTGATTGAATTTTCTGATGAAGGCAGTGCAGTAGATGGGAAATTGTTGTCACGTTCCCAGGTACAGTGAAAAACTTTGTCATGCATGCCATCCATACAGATCATTTCATTACAGCAGTGCTGGTTTACTTGGACTTCAATGATATCTCCCACATTGGACCAAAAGGTTAGGATCTATTGGATCAAGGGTAAATTGGATTCAAAATTGGTTGGCAGTATGGGATGGAGGGTGCTAGTAGAAGGCAGTTTTAGTGATTGGATGCCTGTGACTAGTGGTGTTCCACAGGGATCAGTGCTGGGACCCTTGCTGTTTGTGATATGTGAGAATGATCTGAATGTGGATGTACAAGGCATGATCAGTACGTTCGCAGGTAACACAAAGATCGGTGGAGTAGTTGACAGTGGGAAGCGTAGTCTTGGGCTACAGGGTGATATCGCTGTGACAGTGAAATGGGCTGAGAAATGGCAGATGGCGTTTAATCCAGATAAATGTGAGGTGATGCATTTTGGAAATACTAATGAGGCTTAGGACATGTGCCATGAATGGAAGGGTCCTAGGGAGCATTAAGGAACAGAGGGATGTTAGTGTTCAAGTTTGAAGATCCTTGAAGGCCCTCATTAGTTCGGGGCGTTGAATACAAGAGCACGGAGGTTATGCTCCAACTTAATAAAACCTTAGTCAGGCCTTGAGTTCGGTGTGCAGTTCGGGTCACTGCTATCGGAAAGGTGATGTAGTGCTGGAGAGGGTGCCGAGGAGACTCACCAGGATGATGCCTGGGACGGGGCACTTCCGTTACACGGAGAGACTGGAGAAGCTGGGTCTGTTTCCCCTGGAGCGGAGGAGGGTAAAGGGGACGTGATTGAGGAACTGTAAAATTTATGAGGGTTATAGATAGGGTAGACCGCAGGAAACATTTTCCCCTTATCAGAGGTAGATAAAACTGAAGGGCATGGATTTAGGGTAAGGGGAAGTGAGGTAGAGGGGATCTGAGGGGGACTTCTTTCACCCAGAGAGTGTTGAGGACCTGGACTGCACTGTCTGAGAGCGTGATGGAAGCAGAGTCACTGACAGTATTTAGGAAGTGTCCGGGCGAGCACTTGAATCACCCAGGCATTGAAGACTGAGCATAGATGGGCATCTTGGTCAGTATGGACCAGTTGGGCTGAATGGGCTGTTTCCGTGCTGTATGACTCCATGACTGAGTTGAAGATTAGGCTTAGCTGGATACATACCGTACTCTTGTTTCGCCTTGCTGCGCTCTCTAGAGTGAGGGGTCAGTCTCAAAGTAAGGGATCAGCCTTTCAAACTAGAAATGAGAAGAAATTTCTTCGCAGATTCCTCATCCGAGGGAAGTGGGGCTAGTACAGTGGCGCGGAGGAGCAGGCTCGAAGGGCTGGATGGCCTACCCTTGCTTTTATTGTTTTATATATATTTTATTTGGGACATGGGTATGTGCGCATATTATTATTTTGTGTTATCTGCGATATATGTGAATGATTTGGCCAAAAATGCAGACGGGCTGATGAGTAAGTTTGCAGACATCACAAAAGTTGGTGGAGTTGGTGGATAACAGTGAAGGTCGTCAAAGGATCCAGCAGGATCCAGATCAGTTGGGAATGTGGGCAGAGAAGTGGCATATAGAGTTTAATCCGGACAAGTGTGAGGTGCTGCACATTGGGAGATGATGTACAGAGGGATCTTGGGGTGCAGGTCCACAGCTCCCTGAAAATGGCAACACAGGTAGACAGAGTGGTAAAGGAAGTGTAGGACATATTTGCCTTTGTTGGTCGGGGTGTTGAGTATAAAAGCCGGGAAGTCGTGTTACAGCTGTGTCATACTTTAGTTAGGCCACATTTGGATTATTGTGCGCAGTTCTGGTCGCCCCCATTACAGGAAGGATGTAGAGGGTGCAGAAGAGGTTCACCAGGATGCTGCCTGGATTAGAGTGTTCGGTATAAGGAGCGGTTGAACAAATTTGGATCATTTTCTCTGGGGAGTCAGAGGCTGAAGGGTGACCTGATACGAGTATACAAAAAGCGATGAGAGGTCGAGTAGTTTACCAAGGTGGAGTTGCCAAAAACTAGAGAGCATAGCTTAAAAGTGAGAAGGGGAAAGCTTAAAGGAGATCTGTGAGAGGTTTTTTTTTACACAAGAGTGGTAGATGCCTGGAACAGGCTGCCAGGGGTGGTGGTGGAAGTAGGTATGATAGCAATGTTTAAGAGGCACTTTGACAGGGAATGGAGGGATACAGACTACATGCAAGCAGATGGGATTAGTTTAGCCTAGCATTATGGTTAGTAAATTGGTTTATTACTGTCATATGTACTGAGACAGTGCAGGCAGACAATAAAGTGCAAGGACATAACGAGGTCGATTGTGAGGCCAAGAGTCCATCTTATCGTACGAAGGGACCGTTCAATAGGCTTATAACAGCGGGATAGAAGCTGTCCTTGAACCTGGTGGTACGTGCTTTCAGGCTTTTGTATCTTCTGCCTGATGGGAGGGGGGAGAAGAGGGAACGTCCAGGGTGGGTGGGGTCTTTGATTATGCTGGCTGCTTTACTGAGGCAGCGAGAAGTGTAGACAAGAGTCCATGGAGGCTGGTTTCCACGACACACTGGCTGTGTCCACAACTCTCTGCAGTTTCTTGCAGTCCTGGGCAGAGCAGTTGCTGTACCAAGCCGTGATACATCCAGATAGGATGCTTTCTGTGGTGCATCAATAAAAATGGGTGAGGGTCAAAGGGGACGTGCTGATACAGTGGCTTTGGATACAGCTTGCTGGTCACTTCATAAAAGTATCACCTGTTCTTCACCATCATGACATTGGCGGCAGATAGGTTAACTTTGTTCTAGTCTGTCACTTCAGGTTAGACCATGGCCCTTCCATCACTCGAGGTGAGCCGTGAACTGAAAGCTGGAACTGCATCGGCTATCTTGCTTATTCTCAGTCTGAGGAGCAGTTCATGGTCTGTGTTACTGAATCTTGATTCCTTTGTATCAACCATGAAAGTCTGAGCCTTTGGCTATAATGAATGGATCAAACTTTTAGAAGGTGATGGTTCACTTGTAGTGTAGGGGTTAGCATGACGCTATTACAGCGCCAGCGACCCGGGTTCAATTCCTGCCACTGTCTGTAAGGAGTTTGTACGTTCTCCCCGTGTGTCTGGGTGGTTTTCCTCTGGGTGTTCCGGTTTTCTCCCACATTCCAAAGACGTACGGGTTAGGAAGTTGTGGGCATGCTGTGTTGGTGCCGGAAGCGTGGTGATACTTGCGGGCTGCCCCCGGAACACTCCACGCAAAAGATGCATTTCACTGTGTGTTTCGATGTACATGTGACTATTAAAGATATCTTAGTGATTTTGATCTCAATAATGAATAAATATAATGCACGGTTTGACTGTGGGTTGAACTATCAAAGCACAAGGGTCAGGGTTATTGAAACAAACCAAAGCGGCAGATAAAAACCTGTTTATTTTTCATCCTTTAGGTGTAACGACCCAGTCCAGCGCATCGAGCAGTGTTTGCGGGGCTCACTGTTCATGTGTAGTATTGTCCAAGGCTGCAAACGGACCTATCTGTCTCAAAGAGACTTGCAAGCTCACATTAACCACAGACACATGAGAACTGGCAAAGCGGTCATCAGGCCACAGCCGGAACAGCTCCACACTGCCATGGCCCCTCCGGCAGAGATCGCCGAGCGCTTCCTGATGCCACAGGACAAGCATCACATGCCTCACCTTCCACCCAAGCAGCACGCCATCATGATGCCCCCACCTCCTCTGCAGCACGTCTCACATGACCATTACAGCCAGACGCACGAGGACATCCGTCCACCACCCTCCGAGATGGCTCTCGCTCCGCCGCCCAGGTCCGTCAATCAGGAAACCTTCCGAATCTCGACAGTCACCACCAGGAAGCACAGCAACCTGATCACGGTTCCCATTCAAGATGATTCCTCCAGCTCTGGCAACCGGGACCCCCCACCGGCCACTCCTCACCACCACCCCGAATACCAGAGCAGTCCGGTAGTCCCTCACCCGCACCACCTGCTGCCTCCGCAGCAGCACTATGCCCCACCTCCTCCCCCTCCTCCACCAATCAGCCACCCCATGCAGCACCCAGCGCAGGCAGCCGGCAACCCGACATGGTGTACAACCAAGCTCCACCCCCACCTCTGTCCGCAGCTCCCCCCCCCAATCAACCTCCGCCAGGGCCACATCTTGGCTCAGATGCCGCCATATATGAACCATCCTCCCCACGGACCACCCCCTCCCCAGCACACGGGGCCCCCCGTGAATACTCCTCCTCCCCACCATTACTCTGCCTCCTCGATGCCTCAGTACACGGAGGACCAGGGAACTCTCAGCCCTCCGTTTTCCCAGCCCGGAGGGCACAGCCCAGGCATCGGCGTCTGGCCTGCTCCCAGGGGCCCCCCTCCACCTCGGATTCAAGTCCCACCCCCACAGGCCTCCGCTGCCCGCGCCACACCACCCTGACCAGGCACGGTACAGACCGTACTATCAGTAAGTTGTGGACAGAAACTATTCATTGTCCTACATTGGTTTTCAGATCCAAATCTCTCTGTATTGTTCTGGGAGCCTGCAGAAAGGGATTTGCAGTGTAAAAGGGTTAAGTGGAGTGGCTCTGCAGCTCACAGTTTGTGTGTCGGTCGGTGGGGTTTCATGCCTCACTGCCCGTGCAGCTTATTTTTTTGGACTGTATGCCAACTATATTTTTTAACAGTGCATAAAGTTGATCTGTCACAATTGGTGCTTGTGTGAGGAAACTATCAGTGAACGTTAGAAGTAAATACTCTAAGTATCCTCAAGGGACTGGCGACTAGCACGTTCCAGGTCGAGGAGCAAGTAGTTAGGATTATACTTTTATGCCATTTTGTGAGCCTGTAGTTGGTATATGTCATCTAAGTAAATACCTTAACATCCATTCTCTGACTGCTTAACACTGTAAAATATTCTGTAAATAAATATTCCATTTGTAAGCAATTTAATGTTACGGTAAGACGAACCTATACATAAAGCCTTAAGTTGACAACATGTAGTGATGCCTGAGAGATCAATTCCAGATAGTAGGATGGAGATATTTTTGTCAATTTCTGTTTGAATTGTAGAATTCCTGTGCATTTGAATATTAAATCAATCCAAAATAAGTGATTGCCAGCAACTTCCAATGATTTTGCATTCTCTGTATTGCGTTGTCATTTTCTCTGCCTCAGATCTTCTCACCCCAACTGAATATTGTTTTATTATTGAAAACATCTTTTAATGTCCAAGAACAGGAAAGAATTAAAATTCCAGGCAAGTTTAATTGAAATTCTTTTGTATTGCATTGTTTTCAAATAAAAGTACAGAGCATTAGTGTTGTGATTTTAAGGATTGAAAGTGGAAAATAGAATCTACTTAATTATTTCTGGAACTGGTTCAGTAATGATTGCATCTGGTGCTGGCTTAAACAAGCCCTGTAACTGATGCTTGGACGAACAAGCTAACAGTGAAATGAGGATTTTCTCATGATTTCTCCACCTCACATTTTACCGGATAATCTTGCATGGCAGTGTGTTCCGCATCGGTGAAATGTTTTAAATGGTTTTTTCACACCAGGTCCATCGGGATTTTATTTAAAATGTAATTTGGATCTTACTCGAGTGATACAACATAGGAGCTTGAGCTGGTTTACGGTTTTTCCTTCAGCATTGCAAATGTTTCTAAATGTATATCAAGTCAAATCGAATTGAATTTGTTTTATTCATTTTTGTACAGCGGGAGTATTGCTGGCAATGGATAGCTTATACCTACTTTCCTCTAATGTGGTGGCGGTAATCCACCAGCATGAACTGCTAGACCTTCCGAAGAAGGTGCTCCCGCTGGGTAGGACATCCCAGAATTCTAACCGTTCAGAATTTTCTGTGGATGAAGAAACAGCAATGATTTATCCTAGGTCGGGGAGTTGTGTATCTTCCACGGGGAGCTAGGTGGTGTTCCCATGTGCCAGATGTGAGCCCGACAGCTCGGAGCAGAGCGTGTTTGGAGGTGCCACAGTGCTCTTTGCAGATGGAACGCACTGTGGACGTGGGTGGCGGTGAAGGGATATGAATGTTCAGGACGGTGAATGGGTGCCAAGGAAGTGTGTTTCCTTCTGGATGCTGTCGAGCTTCTTGAGAGCTGTTGGAGCAGTGCTCATCCAGGCAAGTAGAGAGTGTTCCATCACAGTCCTGGCGTGTCTTGTCGGTGGCGGAAGGACTTTGAGGGGGGTTGGACAGGTGAATTATTCACTGAAGGGTTTCCAATTATTGATAAATTCTTGCAGGCACAATATTGATCCGAGTTGGAGGATAAATTACTGGTCAGTGGTGACACTAGGGCTGAGTGTGTGGGCGAGACTGTGGCAGATGAAATATAATGTGGCAGGTGTATATTTTAGGAGGTCCAACCCTTGTAGGGCTCACGGTGAATGGAGGGCCCTGGGGAGTATTGGGGAACTTTGATGTACAAATCCATAGATCCCTAAAGGTGGCAGCATAGGTAGTATCTCAGAGGATCTGTCCTGGGCCCAACACATTGATGCAATCATGAAGAAGGCACGCCAGGGGCTCTACTTCATTAGGGGTTTGAGGAGATTTGGTACGTCACCAAAGACTCTTGCAAATTGCTACAGATGTGCGGTGGGGAGCATCCTGACTGGTTGCATCACCGCCTGGTATGGAGGCTCCAATGTGCAGGACCAAAAGAGTCTGCAGAGGGTTGTAGACTCAGCCAGCTCCATCACGGGCACATCCTCCCCGCAATTGAGGACATCTTCAAGAGGTGGTGCTTCAAGAGCGGAGTGGGAGAGGTTGCAGCCCCTCTTTGAGTACTGAGGGGGCTGCTGCTTAAGTTCTGGTTACACTTCAGCCCGGCGCTGTTGGTTTACGGGCACCCGGTGCGGCGCAGGGAGGGGCGCGCAGCGGATCTCCTGGTGGGTCTCCTGCTGGGCCTGGCCAAGCTGGCCATCCACGGGACGCTAGCCGCGGGCGGCCGAGGGTTCTGGCAGGTCGGCCTGCCTGCCCGTCTTCCGCCCTTATGTGCGCACGCGGGTGTCTTTGGAACGGGAGCATGCAGTCTCCTTGGGCGCCCTGGCCGAGTTCCGCACTCAGTGGGCCCCTCTGGGATCGCATGTGTCTTGGACGAGACGGATGCAATTTTGGTATGAAGTGTTGTGTGTTGCGGTAGTGGGCGTAGTGTTGCGCGGGTATTGGTTTTGGCCGGGTTGTTTCTTTCTGTACTAGGTGTAGTGTATTTGCTGTTGGTTGTTTTTTGTAGTGTTTTTACGAATAAATGTTTTGTACAAAAAAAGTCACTTCTGCGGCCGGGAGGAGACGGTGTACCTCGCGTACGCGGAGTGCGAGAGGTCGCAGCCCCTCTGCGTATCTGAAGGGGCTGCCGCTCAAGTTCTGGCTGCACTTCAGCCCGACGCTGTTGGTTTACGGGCACCCGGTGCAGTGCAGGGCAGGGCGCGTGGGGGATCTCCTGGTGGGTCCCCTGCTGGGCCTGGCAAGCTGGCCATGCACGGGACGCGGCGGCGGGCGGCCGAGGGTGCTGGCCGGTCTGCCTGCCTGCCCGTCTTCCGTGCTTACGTGCGCGCGTGGATGTGTTTAGAGAGGGAGCACACAGTCTCCGCAGGCACCCTAGCTGAGTTCCACGCTCGGTGGGCCCTCAGGGGATCGCGTGTCGTGGACGGTAGGACGCGATTCTTATTTGAAGTGTTGCGTTTGCGTTAACGGGTGTAGCGTTGCGTGTGTGTTTCATTAGTATTAGTTTGCATTCTCTACTGTAGTATGTCGTTGCTTAGTTTCATCTTTTCTGTATTAGATGTAGTGTATTGACACTGGTTGTCTTTTGTAGTGCTTTTAGCGAATAAATGTTTATATTAAAAAAAAAGGCCGTGATTGTACCGGAGAGGGTGCAGAACAGCTTCACCAGGAACTTCCCTGGGATGGAGTGCTTCAGTTATAAGGAGAGACTGGATGGTTTGGGTTTGCTTTCATTGGAGTGAGGAGGCTGGGGGGGCGGGGGCCTGACAGAGGTGTACGTCGAACAATACAGCACAGGAATAGGCCCTTTGGCCCACCATGTTGTGATTGTAAACTAGTAGTTAAACACCTAAGTAAACTAATCCCTTCTGCCTGCACATGCTCCATATCCCTCCATTCTCTGCACATCCATGTGTCTATCTGCAAGCCTCTTAAACGCCTCTATCGTATCTGCCTCCACCCCCACCCCTGGCAGCGCATTCCAGGCACCCACCGCTCTCTGTGTAAAAAAACTTGCCCCGCACATCTCCTTTGAACTAACCCTCTCACCTTAAGGCATTTTCGACCCTGGGAAAAATATACCAGCTGTCTACTCTATCTCTGCCTCTCATAATTTTATAAACCTCTATCAGGTCTCCCCTCAGCCTCCGCCGCTCCAGAGAGAACAACCCAAGATTGTCCAAATTCCCCTTACAGCACATGCCCCCCACTAATCCGGGCAGGATCCTGGTAAACCTCTTCTGCACCCTCTCCAAAGCCTCCACACCCTTCCTGGAATGGGCCGACCAGAACTGAATGCAATACTCCAGATGCGGCCTAACCAGAGTTTTATAAATCTGCAACATAACTTCCCAACTCTTGAACTCAGTGCCTCGGCTAGTAAAGGCAAGCGTGCCGTACGCCTCCTTTGCCGCCCTATCAACCTGTGCAGCCACTTTCAGGGAGCTATAGACAGATAAAGTGGTATAAAGTGCAGAGTATGAGGAGTAGAGGGGAGCTGAGATAAATATTTTCACTCAGAGGGTGGTTGGACTCTGGAACAGACTGCCTGAGGGGTTGTTGGGGGCAGAGTTTAATAGCTATCTGAACAAGCGCTTGAATCACCAAGGTATAGCTAGACCACAGACCAAGTGCTGGTAAACGGGATTGGTGTAGATAGGTACCTGATGGTCTGTACGGACATGATGGGCCAAAGGGCCTGTTTCTGTGCTGTGTGGCTGTAGGCTTGGTCATCGCTTTAGCGATCATAACAGTATTTGTTAATGGTGAGAGATCGGGTAACTTTGATGCTTAGAGGTATTTAGGTTGCTGGGGCCCTGGTGGAGACTTTCTGCATCTTTGTTAGCCGGAAAACATTCTGAGAGACAGCACGAAGTCTACACTTGGGAAGGCAGGGACTGATCAGAGATAGACAGTATGCAGTTTTTCGTGGGAGATCCCGACTAATTTGGTTGGGTTTTCTGAAGAACTAACTGAAGAAAAAGGCATCGACGGGGGCAGTGAGGCCAATGTGGTCTACATGGACTTCAGCAAGGCATTTTGACCAGGGGTCCCGTGGGATCCAAGGCAAGTGAGCAAATTGGCTTGGTAAGAGGAGCCAGAGGGTGATGGTGACTGTAAGCCGGCGACTGTGGTAGGTACAGATGGGCACTTGAGGGTCAGCATGGACGTGCTGGGCTGAAGGGCCTGTTTCTGTGCCGTGTGATTGGATGACTCTGTGACAACAGTTTTCCCGCCAACAATGAACGCGTTTGCTCAGGTACGTAAAACATGAGATGCTGGACAGCCGGTCAGTTTTTGACTGCTGAGGTGTTCGCATGTATTTCGTTATCCGAGCCTGTCTCAGGAAGGGACACTTACCTCGGTCCACGACATCACCTTCCGCTGAGTGTAGAAGTGACCGCCACCATTCCATCGCCGGCAATGTGGTGGAAACCCCTCAAGATTTCTGGTGATAACTGCACAAAAACTAGCCTGACAACAGTCAGATACCGCTTTTTTTCCCTAAGCATTTTATTTTATTTATTGCCCTGATGTACACATTTAGTCAGATAAACCCGAGCAACCTCATCCACAGTCTGAGGCCTCCATTTCCTCAGGAATATGAGCAGAACGATGCTGGAGGCAAGGCTGAGGCGACTTGCACGTCGATCACGTTGGCCAGGCCTCTACAGGCTGGGCCGTTGTACGTGTGGATTTCCGCGCACTTAAACCATCCTTCATAACACTCATCGTGGGAAAACGGAGGAGAATCGGGAACTGAGAGCTGGCCCGTTGTTGGGTCCTGAGTTGTGGCTGGCAACCCGCCAAGGAGACACAAACTCAGGAACTCAGCGGGTCGGGCAGCATCGGTGGAGGCAGAGGTCCCGACATGAAACGTCGACCATCCTCCTGCCTCCGCAATGCTGCCCGGCCCGCCGGGGGTCCTCCAGCAGTTTGCTTTCTGCTTCAGGTTCCATCGTCTCATCAATCGATGGGAATCAGCAAAGGTGCTTTAGAGCGCTACAAAACCGCGACATTTCTTTGGCTGCTGCTATGCAGGCGACTATGCTATGCATTTCGCCCCCAGGTCTCTCTGCACCAATGGCAGCGGTGTGAAGCGAGCGGCCGGAACCTGCGCGGAGCTGTCAGGACTTCCAGGTGCAGGAGCGGGGGCTGCCAGTCTCCCCCCCCCCCCCCCCCAAACCCGCCGGCCTCCGCGGCTGGGTTACCTACGCCGGGAGATAGTCCGACATTTCTCCACGAGGAACAGCATCTCCTCCAGCCACCCCACTGGCCCAGAATTACCAACCACTGTCCCAGCATAGACCCACAAACAAGAACATTTTGTATTTAATCGAACCGTTGAATGAATGCAAGATAACAGGTAAATCCAATGTAACTCTGCAGACCATGGGACGTTGGCGTCTATAACCCTTCCCGAATAACTCTTAGCACATTAGGAGTGAGTGACAGGATCAGAGAGGCGGGCCACGTTTCATAGGAATCCCCTCGTACGAATGGCTCCTGAAGTCATTTCACATCTTTGACCAGTGTAGGCTCCGGGAGATGTACCCAGCTGTTTAGGTCCAGTTCCGCTCACAGTTGTCCCTTTCTGCCCTTTGCTGTGGTGTGATGAAGCTTTCATTTACACACAGCATGGCTGAGGTGGAGCTGCCAAGGGATACTGCAGCCTGCCAACGACGGGAAACGTGAGCAGGGCGGTCGGCAGAGCCGCCGCCTCGCAGCCCCAGCGACCCGTGCGGGGTCCGCACGTCTCCCTGTGACCACCCAAGGGCTGTGCGGGGTGGCGGGTGGTATTGCCCTCAGTGGTGGAAACTGGAGCAGGTTGGGGAGGACGGATTACGGGATAAATCAGTGTGGAAATGGGATTGCAGCGTGAGCCGGCATGGACTCGATGGGCCGAGTGCCTCCTTTTATGTTGATAGGAAATACGGAGATACCTGCGTGGGAAGTGCCACAGAGATCTCCATCAGCAGACCTCGGGGCAGCGGTGAGGGAGGCACTGAAGGGTTTCCGTCTGTGACAACATATCCTTTCTATTAAACTATTTACGATATAATATTACTCTTAGAAGCATTGTGTCTAGGAACTGGGGTAAAATTCTGCACAGGAAGATAATTCAAATTAATATAAAATAGTCATTGCTAAATGCGGCTTAGTTTTCAAAATAATGATCAGTGTCCTTCCTGGGTCAGTTGTGTTTAGGCTTCAGTGCCCGGGGATTCAGAACTGTGTGTTTGGCTGCACCTGAAAGCAAACCACACAACAGGGGCATCAGCACAGAGGAGGGGCCACACACAAAAGAGCTGGAGCAATTCAGTGGGAGTTGTCGCGAACGCAGGGGAGGTTTGCTCTGCTGGGAAGCACCAGAGATGTTCCTGACTTACCGAGCAGTCTCTCTTCCTAACTCTTCTTCGACCTGTAATTTTTCCTTGTCCTCGGTCACCTGCGGACAATAGGAGAAGGAGGTGTGATCTGAGGGCTCCCCATTCTCACTTTTCTGCATTAAATGCGCACGACACCTGGTGACAGTTGCCTCAAGATGACAACACAGTGTGTGTTTCTTCCCGTTCCTTCAACCAGGACACTGCATTTTTTCCTGCACTGTCAGTTAGTGCTTTTCTCTAAATGTTAAATGGTGAGCACTGGCCATTGACTTGATATATTAATTCTGTTCCTCTCTCCACAGAGTGATGACCAATATTTCCACTATTTCCTCAGTTTGCATCCCCAATATTTTGCATATCTACACAGGGTTAACTGTTTAGCAATACCGGACACCCAGGGGTTTTCAGGGAAGAGGCGTGCGTGCAGTCAGGGTCACAACAGAGAAGGTACTCAGGAAGCTGGATGATCTAAGGGTAGATGAATCTCCCGGACCAGATGGAATGCACCCTCATGTTCTGAAGGAAGTAGCTGTAGAGATTGTGGAGGCTCTAGTAATGATCTTTCAGGAATCAATAGATTCTGGCATGCTTCCAGAGGACTGGAAAATTGCAAATGTCACTCTGCTATTTAAGAAGGGTGCAAGGCAGCAAAAAGGAATTATAGACCTGTTAGCCTGACATCGGTGGTTGGAAGTTGTCGGAGTCGATTGTCAAGGATGAGGTTACTGAGTACCTGGAGGCACATGACAAGATAGGCCGAACTCAGCACAATTTCCTTAAGGAAAATCCTGCCTGACAAACCTATTGACATTTTTACAAGCAGGCTAGACAAAGGAGAGTCAGTGGATGTTGTGTACTTGGATTTTCAGAAGGCCTTTGACAAGGTGCCACACATGAGGCTGCTGAAAAAGATAAGAGCCATGGAATTACAGGGAAGTTACGAGCATGGATAGAGCATTGGCTGATTGGCAGGAAACAGAGGGTGGGAATAAAGGGATCCCGTTCTGGTCGGCTGCCGGTACCAGTGGTGTTCCGCAGGGGTCTGTGCTGGGGCCGCTTCTTTTTTATGTTGTATATCAACGATTTGGATTATGGAATAAATGGCTTTGTGGCTAAGTTTGCCGATGATACAAAGATAGGTGGAGGGGCGGGTAGTGATGAGGAAACGGAGAGTCTGCTGAGACACTTGGCTAGACTAGGACAATGGGCAAAGAAGTGGCAAATGAAATACAATGTTGGAAAGTGTATGGTCGTGCACCTTGGCAGAAGAAGTAAACAGGCAGACTATTATTTAAATGGGGAGAAAATTCAAAATTCAGAGATGCAAAGTGACTTGGGAGTCCTCGTGCAGGATACCCTGAAAGTTAACCGCCAGGCTGAGTCGGTGGTGAAGAAGGCAAATGCAATGTTGGCATTCGTTTCTAGAGGAACAGAATGTAAGAGCAGGGATGTGAGGTGACGGTGTGGGTGACTGACGTTGCGGTGTAGGTGACTGAGGTTACACTGTAGGTGACTGAGGTGACGGTGTAGGTGACTGAGGTTACGATGTAGGTGACTGAGGTGACGGTGTAGGTGACTGAGGCTACACTGTAGGTGACTGAGGTTACGCTGTAGGTGACGGAGGCGGTGTAGGTTGCACTGTAGGTGACTGAGGCTACACTGTAGGTGACTGAGGTTACGCTGTAGGTGACGGAGGTGATGGTGTAGGTGACGGTGTAGGTTGCACTGTAGGTGACTGAGGCTACATTGTAGGTGACTGAGGTTACAGTGTAGGTGATGGAGGTGACGGTGTAGGTTACACTGTAGGTGACGGAGGTGACAGTGTACGGGACCTAACCCAGTGCTGGGACAGTACTCCTGGACTGACGGGCTTGCTCCTCTCCCTGTGTTTCGTGTCAGGTTCCAACCCGAGCTCCTGAACAACGTGGGCATCGGCCTCCGCTGCGGGCTGTTTGCTCCCTGCCGTGCCCGGCCGTCCACCGCCTCTCTGCCGAGGTCTGTGCCTGCTGCGTGACGCTGGCTCCTGCACTACAACACGGCCTGAGCTGAGCCCTGAGACATCCCGAGGCCCACCAAGGGCAGGATAAATGCAACGCCCCTCTCTGCCCAAGCCTGTTCTGGCTGCCTCGAGTAAAACTGGGAAGTGGCTGAAATGTTTAACCATGATCCTGATTTATCAGCAACAGAAATAAGGACACACCTTTCCATTGCTGACGCTCAGTGTATGGATGGAGTCGTGTCTGTCCAGAATACAGAGCACTGCGTCGTGGATCGTCAGGAAGAATATTTCTGGAGTGATTTCCTCATCAAAGAATCCACATCTTTCTAATTTTTCCAGGAGGAGACCTGAAAGCGAATAACATAATTACATTCAAATATCTCTATCTAAAGTCTTTCAGCTCCGATCTCAAACCAAAGACCGCGACCCCGGCGAGACGCTGCGCCTCTGTAACGTGGTCTGGGGGGCCGCCCCGGTCCAAGGCTGGGTCAGGACACTGAATGAGCTCCACACCCTGACATCGGGCACCTCTTCCACATCCCGCTGTGGGAGGGAGAGCGTCCCTGCGGATTTTTGGTCTGTTCGTTTTCGGAGTGCTGTGGTCATGACCGACAGGACACCAACATCAGCTCCCCACCTTGAAAGGAAACCGCTGAGCTTTTTACTGCAGACCTCTGGTGGGGAGCCTCCCAGCGAGGGCCGGGACTTTAAACTGGCGGCGGCATGGTGGGGAAGGCGAGGTGGTGGGTCCCCCACTCAACTCAAGTCCTCCGCTCGTCTGTGGACATTGGGGCTGCCTCGGGAGGTTACGCAGTACAGCTGCGGTGCCTCGGTGGAAGTGGTAGTGAACGGAGCGCGGTCCAGTGACCACCAGCGACCATCGTTGTGTTCCCAGCCACTCCCGCCCTGAGTACCCTCTGTTGTTCCCAATTCTGTGGGGAAGGTTCGCGGGAAGCAAACTCACATCGCAGGCAGCGATGTAAACATCGATCTCAATCCTGACAAATTCCTTCAGGATCTGTTGGGACAGAAAGTGAAGGACGAGAGACCTGTGACTGAGATTCAAAACCTTGGCAGGTTCTTAAATCTGCTGTTTTTAGTTATCGGGGGGAGAGGACAGTGTGTGCTCCGTCGCACAATGTGGACGATGAGACTTCGGCAAACCCACGGGCACCCTGTTGCCACCCTGATTCAAACGCAAAAGACTGCTGTGGGAGCAGAGGCGGGGCTGGGCCGCTTGTGTCCAGTGTCCCCAGGAGATGTACGCTGTGGGCAGGGTGGGGGTGGCTGTGTCACTGGCTGGGACACAGGGGCCAGGGCCACTGGGAGTGTAAACACATAGTGTGACACAGGGCATTGGGAGTGTGACACAGTGCACTGGGACCACTGGGAGTGTAGCACACAGTGTGACACTGGGACCACTGGGAGTGTGAACAGTGTGACACAGGGCACTGGGACCACTGGGAGCGTGAACACACAGTGTGACACAGGGCACTGGGACCACTGGGAGTGTGAACACACAGTGTGACACAGGGCACTGGGACCACCGAGTGTGAACACACTGTGCGACACTGGGACCACTGGGAGTGTGACACAGGGCGCTGGGACCACTGGGAGTGTGAACACACAGTGTGACACTGGGACCACTGGGAGTGTGACACATGGCACTGGGACCACTGGGAGTGTGAACACACAGTGTGACACTGGGACCACTGGGAGTGTGACACATGGCACTGGACCACTGGGAGTGTGAACACACAGTGTGACACTGGGACCACTGGGAGTGTGACACGGGGCACTGGGACCACTGGGAGTGTGACACACAGGGTGACACTGGGACCACTGGGAGGCCTAGACCCACAAATGGACGCCCCCGGGTCAGCCCCCCGCCTGCCCAGTTGGTGTTTACCGATTTCAAGCCCTTCATGGCGGACACGTCGAGGAAGGAGACGGCAGCGAAGTCGAGGACGATGCTGTGTGTGTCCACCCCGGGGACGTGGATCCCAGCGGGGAGCGACCTCCAGTCAACCCGCAGCGGCAGCTCCCGCGTGTCGGGCGCGGCGTCCGGGTCCTCCTCGTTCTTGTCGTTCTCGTTGTCCGAGTCGTTCGGGCGGTGTCCATCCGCGGTCTCCACGTACCCCTTCTGCGCAGAGAGCGGAGCGGGGTTAAGGCTGGGGCGGGCGGGGGGGCGGCCGGCTCAGGAGCGGGACGTTGACGGGGTGCGTGGGGGCGGGTGTGGCGGCTGCTGTCCCGTGAAAGGCGAGGGGCAGTCCGGCGACCGTCCTGACCCAGGGCTGCACCCGAGGTGGTGCGGTGGGCCGTGCCCAGAGACCGAGGCGCTGGTGGGGGGGTGGAAGGGGGTGTGGAAGGGGGGGTGTGGAGGGGGGGTGTGGAAGGGGGTGTGTGGAAGGGGGGTGTGGAAGGGGGGTGTGAAGGGGGGTGTGGAAGGGGGTGTGTGGAAGGGGGGTGTGGAAGGGGGTGTGTGAAGGGGGGGTGTGGAAGGGGGTGTGGAGGGGGGTGTGGAGGGGGGGTGTGGAAGGGGGGTGTGAAGGGGGTGTGTGGAAGGGGGTGTGGAGGGGGGTGTGGAAGGGGGGTGTGGAAGGGGGGTGTGGAGGGGGGGTGTGGAAGGGGGGTGTGAAGGGGGGGGTGGAAGGGGGGTGTGAAGGGGGGTGTGGAAGGGGGTGTGTGGAAGGGGGGTGTGGAAGGGGGTGTGTGAAGGGGGGGTGTGGAAGGGGGTGTGGAGGGGGGGTGTGGAGGGGGGGTGTGGAAGGGGGGTGTGAAGGGGGTGTGTGGAAGGGGGTGTGGAGGGGGGTGTGGAAGGGGGTGTGGAAGGGGGGTGTGGAGGGGGTGTGTGGAGGGGGTGTGTGGAGGGGGGGTGTGGAAGGGGGTGTGGAGGGGGGTGTGGAAGGGGGTGTGGAGGGGGGGTGTGGAGGGGGTGTGTGGAGGGGGTGTGTGGAAGGGGGTGTGTGTGAAGCGGAAGGGGGTATGGAAGGAGTGGAGGGGGGTGGAAGGAGGGGGGTGGAGGGCGTGTGTGAAGCGGGTGTGTGGAAGGGGGTGTGTGGAAGGGGGGGTGTGAAAGGGGGTGTGGAAGGGGGGGTGTGGAACGGGGGTGTGTGGAAGGGGGGGTGTGGAGGGGGGGTGTAGAAGGGGGGTGTGAAGGAGGGGGGTGGAGGGGGTGGGGTGTTGGAAGGAACGGGTGCCCCCGGTGAGGTGGGCAGTCAGAGGGTTTGGGCGTCGGGGGGAGGTCTGTGCCATCCCACACCAGGGCAGCACTGCGGGCTGCGGTGGGTTGGTCCAGAGGACGGATGGAAACTGCGTCTAATTTATGTTTTAATTGATGTTTTTCTTGCGAACGCTGCTTATCTGCTGCTGTGTGCCTGTGGATGCTGGCGGCAGGCAAGTTTTTCATTGCTCCTGCGAATACACGGACTTGTGTACCTGACAGTAAACTCTCCCTCGACTCTGAACACCAGCTGAAGACAAAGGAAGAGCCCAGGAAGGTGGGGAGGGGCACCGGTGCGGGTGGGTAAGCCGCTGCCTCACAGCTCCAGGGACCCGCGCTCCGTGCCGACCTTGGCCGCTGCCTCTGTGGAGTTCGCACGTTCTCCCTGGGCTTCCTCCCACATCCCGCAGCCCCGCGGGTCAGTGGGTTTAATTGGCCGCTGCAAATTGCCCCCCCCCCCCCCCCCAGTGTGCAGGTGAGTGTTAGAGTTTGGGGAGGGAGTTGAAGAGAATCTGGGGTGAATTATAAAACTGGGAGCGTTTTATGGGTGTTCCCGGCTGTGGTGGGGACAGGCCCAGTGTCCCGGCCGGAGGTGCCTCGAACCTGCGGGTCTCTCGCCCTTTGTCTGCGTCAGCTCCCGGGGGTCCCACCACCCGGCCGTCAGCCGCGGTGACCGGTGGGGAAGGGACATTTCCAGCTGCTGTTCATTTGTTGGATGAGCCTGGTGCACAGGTCTGTAGATCCCCGAAGGTGGCATCCCAGGTTGACAGGGTGGGGAAGGGGGCATACGGGCTGAGTGGAATAGAATCAGAGTCAGGTTTATTCCCACCGATATATGATGTGAAACGGGTTGTTTTGTGGCAGCAGCACAGTGGAAAGACACCAGCCTCCCCTCCTTGGACTCTGTCTTTACCTCTCGCTGCCTTGGTGAAGCAGCAGCATAATCAAAGACCCCACAAACCCGGGACATTCTCTCTTCTCCCCTCTTCCATCAGGTAGAAGATACAGGAGCCTGAGGGCACGTACCACCAGACTGAAGGACAGCTTCTACCCCACTGTGGATAAGACTATTGAACGGTTCCCTTATACAATGAGATGGACTATGACCTCGCTTCACTTGTTGTGACCTTGCACCTTATTGCACTGCACTTTCTCTGTAGCTGTGACACTTTACTCTGTACTGTTATTGTTTTTACCTGAACTACCTCAATGCACTCTGTACTAACCCAATGTAACTGCACTGTGTAATGAATTGACCTGTACAATCGGTTTGCAAGACAAGTTTTTCACTGTACCTCGGTACAAGTGACAATAATAAACCAATACCAACAAAAGACCTTAAATTACGAAATAAATAAATAGTACACAAAATAAAGGGGCAATGAGGTAGTGTTCACAGGTTCACAGACTGTTGAATACAACAGGGCAGTGTTGGTACAACTTTGGTTAGGCCACAGCTGGACTATTGCGTGCACCATTCTGGGTCACCTCACGACAGGAAGGATGTGAGGCCCACCCCTCCTCTGGGGTTATGTCCGTGCCCGTGTGTCCCTGGGGAAGGAGCGCGCGGTATCCACGGATACAGAAGGGGGTTTTCCGGGACTGGTGGGTGCCTCAGGGGCTTGAGTGTGTTCTGGATAGTGAGGTCTGTGTAATGATCTGAAACTGTGAACAGCATGTATCATGCAGTACTGTTGTATAGTACGGTTTAGGGAGTTGTGGGCGTGCTATGTTGGCGCCAGAAGTGTGGCGACACTTGCGGGCTGCCCCCCCCCCCAGAACACTCTACACAAAAGCTGTATCTCACTGTGTGTTTCGATGTACATGTGACTAATAAAGATACCTTGTCTTATCTTATATTGTATAATTGTGATCCGGTAATCACTGAATAAACCACCTTCAGGAAAAGGGGTAAAACAAAGAATGTGACTGCACAGGACAGGGTGCCGAGGGGGTTCACCAGGTTGTTGCCTGGGGTGGGGGGTGGGGCTGGAGTGTCTCAGTTATGGGGAGAGGCTGCGTCTGTGGAACGGAGGAGGCAGAGGGGGATCTGAGCAAGGTTTACGTAAATGAAGAGAACACAGACAGGGTAGAGAGTGAGAGTTTCTTTCCCCCAGGGCAGAGGCATCTACGATTGGACGGCATGGGTTTAAGGGGAGAAATGAGTGGTTTAGAGGGGTCGGAGGAAATTCTTTTCATCTAGACGGTGGTTGGAACGTGGACCACACCTCCTGAGAGAGTGGCGGAGGCAGAGGTGTTCACAACAGTTAGAACGATTGGGGATGAGCACCTGAATCACCAAGGCAGAGACGGAGTGCTGGGAAATGGGAATGGCTTAAATGGGAATGTCGGTCAGCACAGACACAGTGAGCTGAATGGCCTGGTTCTCTCTGCTGTATGGTTCTACAATTCATTTAATAAACCCAAGTTGATCGTAGTAATATTTTCCAAAGAAAATGCTAGCACAGTAGAATATCCTCACTGACGGAGGTTGAACGAAAGGTTGTACTGTGTGGGAGGGCAGAGTGAGTGTTTGAGATGCCGGTCTCAAGGTGCCCTGACGGAGCAGATCCAAACCTTTTGCGGCCATTGGCAGAACCTAAAATTACATTAAGTCTTGAACTGCAGCCGTGTCAGCTCACTGCGAGGGGGGCTAGTCCCTTGCCCTCTGCAACGACTACAGTGGGAACAACTCACTGTTGTGGCCATGAGCTCTCCTTTCTGAAGCATTTTCTTGATCTTTCGAATGGCTTTATTCCGCTTACGGAGGATCCGGAGTGGATTAAACCCAATCTGTATGGGAAGAGTTAAATCCAGACTGAGAAAGCAAATAAAGATAGATAGAACAGTCCAGCACCGGACAGGCCATTCGGCCCACAATGCTGTGCCGACCTTGATGCCGATTTATACTAAGTGTCCTCCTCCTGTGTATCATCCACATCCCTTCATATCCATGTGTCTAAAAGCCTCTGAAACCCCTCCAAACTGCCTGCTTCCATTACTACCCCGGTAACCCACTCCAGAAACCTACCACTCTCCGCATGAATAAACTTGCCCCACACATCGCCTCTAAACTTCCCCCTCTAACCTTAAAAGCATGTCCTCTGGCATTTGACGTTTCTACCCTGGGGAACAGATTGTGACTGTCTACCCTATCTATGCCTCTCATAGTTTTAAAAACCTCTATCATGTCTCCCCTCAGCCTCTGACGCTCCAGGGAGAACAACTCAAGTTTGTCCAACCTCTCCTTATAGCTCATACCCTCTACTCCAGGCAGCATCCTGGTGAACCTCTTCTGCACCCTCTGCACAGTCTCCACATCCTTCCTATAATGGGGTCACCAAAACCGCACACAATACTCCAAGTGCGGTCAGACTAAGGTTTTATACAGCTGCAGCACGACTTCCTTAAGCCTATCGATCAATGAATAACCAGCCCAACTTTTTAAAAAACACATAAATATTTTAGAATGGAAACTATAAAGAAATTTAACCAGAATATCAGAAAAATATAATTTATCAAGAAAGTTATAGCTCACACTGTATGGTAAATGAGCTTGGTTTATGTTTGAATTAGATAATAAAACTAGTTTATGTCTGAAACAATGTCATCAATTTACTGGGTTAATGCTGGACATCTCTCTGTGATCTCTGCTGCTCGTCGATCACACTCTCACCCAGACTCGTTCCTCCAGCTACCTATCATATACCCTGCTCCACCTCGCCAGGATCCACCTATCACCCGCCAGCTCTTGCTTCACCCACCCAGCCTCCCCCAGCCTTTTCATACTGGCTACCCCCCTCTTTCTTTCATGAAGGGTCTCGACCCGAGACGTCAACCGTCCATCTCCCTCCACAGATGCTGCCTGACCCGCTGAGTCCCTCCGGTACCTTATGTGTGGCATGTTGGCAACTGTTGTTGTTGCAACAAGCAGTATCTTTTCCCCGTTATTGAGCGATCCAATACCAGAGGGCGTGCACTTAAGGTGAAGGGGGGTAGGTCCAGATCAGACATGAGGGGTACGTTTTTTTTTTACTGAGAGAGTGGTGGATGCCTGGACTGCGTTGCCTGATAGGGTGGTGACGGCAAACTCATTGGAGGCTTTTAAGAGGGGCTTGGATGGGCACATGAATGAGAGGAAGATGGAGGGTTATGGGCATTCTGTAGGTAGGAGGGAATAGCTATGTCGGCACGACATTGTGGGCCGAAGGGCCTGTTCTGTTCTGTGTTCTACGTTGTGATAAATGGGCTGTGTAATGACCACAATCGAGGTGAGATTTGAGGTGGTTTTTACTGATGTCAACCTCGTAATAAATGAAGTGAACAGTCATCGTTAACTCCGTGGTGACAGTACAGGCTTGTTGCTGGAAACCAGGCCTTGGTTTGTTGATGTGATCTATAACCAGGTTAGTGCCAGAATAAACCTGCTGGTTGAGATGGATGATCCCTGGTAAGTATATGGGATATATATGTGAGCAATACTATTGGGGTTATATATATTTTGGGAACAGATTTCTTGCGGAAATTCTGCGATAAATGAGTCCGTTTAATCTTTGAAAGTTGTTTGATAAACAGCAACTTACAGCTTCTGTCAGCTTGGTCCGGAAGAAGTCAATGTTTGCAAAGAAAATGGGTGAAGGGCATCGGAAGATTTTCACTCCCTCCGGCTCATAGATCTGTGGTGAGACACAAGTGGCGGTAGTGTGCATGTAGTAGTTCATCGAAGGTTTAAATCCCAGAGTTTAATATCAGTTATTTGCTCCACTTACATTGACATGGTCCTTCCTGTTCCTGTAGAGGTCTGTCCCGTTGATGTTGGCCAATACGGAGCACTGTGGGCTGAAGGGAAAGTGCGGTCACTGGGAGGTTGGTGAGGGAGGTGGAGCCCGCCTGGGGCACTGTGTCTACGCCAACCAAACCCAGCTCATCAGGTTGAGCTCGCTGCCCTGCTGCTGGCTGTGGCCCACGTTGTGGCCCGCACTGTGCAGTGGCCCACATTGTGGCCTGAACTGTACTGTGGCCTGCACTGTGGCCCTCACTGTGGCCCACACTGTGCTGTGGCCCACACTGTGCTGTGGTCCACACTGTGTTGTGGCCCTCACTGTGGCCCGCACTGCGCTGTGGCCCTCACTGTGCTGTGACACACACTGTGGCACACACTGCACTGTGGCCCGCACTGTGGCTCACACTGTGCTGTGGCCCTCACTGTGCTGTGACACACACTGTGCTGTGGTCCACACTGTGTTGTGGCCCTCACTGTGGCCAGCACTGTGCTGTGGCCCTCACTGTGCTGTGACACATACTGTGGCCCACACTGCACTGTGGCCTGCACTGTGCTGTGGCCCGCACTGTGCTAACATGGGACCTGTCTGTCTGCGCTGACCATTTCTGCCCCTGCACCTTCCACTGTGAGATCCAGACCCCACCATCCTTAGCTCTTCTCATGCCGGTCACGCTTGACCTCAGGTCCCCCAGTTACTCCTGCTCGCCCCGCGTGGGTTTGTCAAAATTTTATGCAGCGTAGTTACAGTACAGCACAGGAACAGGCCCTTCGGCCCACCATGTCTGCACCAACCGACCACGATGCCAAATTAAACCAACCCCTTCTCCCTGTACGTGGCTAATTCCCCTCCATGGGCAGGGCTCCTGGGGCAGAGAGGTTGGAATGCACCCGTCTCGCTGAATAAAAATTTGCAAACAGAGGTGATGATCAAACAAGACCCGGCCTCCAAGCAGCAAAGTGGAAGCACGGAACGCACTTGGCTGTGAGCTGCACTGGAGTCTCCGAATGTCAGGGAGATCGGCTTCCCGTGACCAAGTCATTTCACCCGCCCGGCATCCGCGGTACTTGGGCTTTTGAAGATTTGATGGCACAATATTAAAAGAAGTTAGGACTGGTGCCAAGGTCTTTATGGAGCATTTTAAAGGGGAGAGAGTGGTAGAGAGTTTAGAACTTCCAAGGCTTTGGGCCGGGGCGGATAAAGAGAGGAAATGGGAAGAAGATGCGGAGAAATTTCTTCAGCCAGAGAGCGGTGAATCTGGCTGTGGAATCTGGTGGATGTGGAGGCCAAGTCATTGGGTGTATTTAAGGCAGAGATTGATAGGTATCTGAGTAGCCAGGGCATCAAAGGTGATGGTGAGAAGGCGGGGGGGGGGGGGTGCTAAATGGGAGAATGGATCGGCTCATGCTATAATGGCGGAGCAGACTTGATGGGCCGAATGGCCGACTTCTGCTCCCTTGTCTTGTGGTCTTATGGTTTAACTGGACCCCCTGTCGAATTGGGACAAAGTGTAGACCGTCAAACAGAGAGGGAGGAACTGCACTCGGTGAAGTCGGTGACGGGCAGGACATCTGGAACGCCGGGCAGCACATCTGCAACGTCAGGCAGCACATCTACAACGTCAGGCAGCACGAGCTGTAGCACTGAGTCTGAACACGGTGGAGGCCGGCTTCAGCGGCAGCATCGCGCCCGGTGCCGAGGTGGCCGACGTCACCAGACCTTGAACAACATCCAAAGTGTGGTCAGACGCGGTGGCTCCCACTGGCCCACAATTGTAGGGGCCGTTTCCCTAGATCCAGTCAGCGACAAGTGGCCCGAGACTCAGCCCCAGCTCTAACAGTGGATGAGCGAAAGGGTACTCACAACTGGGTTCTGAACACGATGGTCAGCAGTTCAAATCCAATGGCAGCACCAAGCCCGATGTCGAGGCCAAGCAGAACGGCGGCAATGAAGGCTATTACCCAGACCAGCTGTGAACCAAGAATATCATCAGTCGGCGGGGCAGCCAGGTGTACAACTCTCCCTGCCTCAGTGTTGACGCTGACTGCTGGGGATGTGTCCTGACCAGTAAACAAGGAGTCCATGCGATAACCGGGATGGGAATCTCGCACAGGTCTTTCCAGCCCAAAGCTGAAACACAACTACGGCAGAAACAGATGCGGATCTCCTCCATATGGGACGGGTGCTGTTGCAGGGAACATGTGGCATTTTATCTCATTGGAATCGCTGGGAGTCATGGGTACCCTGAGCTCAGGCAGGCAGCACTGAGCTCCGAGGGAGGTGTCCACGCCGCTGAGGTGGCCTAGAGACCTTCTGTGCCAGCACCCACACTAAACGCGGTCAGTGCGCCGCAGACCCCAGCACCAGGCTCAGTGTTCAGTAACAAGGACTGAGAATTATGTCCTGCTGGCCTTTTGTTTTGGAACTGTGGACAATGTAGAGGGCTGTCAAAGGATAAAACGGGATATAGATCAGTTGTAGATATGGGCAGAGAAATGGCAGATGGAGTTTAATCTGGACAAGTGTGAGGTGCTGCACTTTGGGAGGTCAAATGTAGGAGGGACGTACACAGTTAACGGCAGGACCCTTAGTGGCATTGATGTACAGAGGGATCTCGGGGTGCAGGTTCTTAGCTCCCTGAAAGTGGTAACACAAGTGGCATGCTAGGTGGGCTCCGGAAGCGCGGCGACACTCGTGGGCTGCCCCCACAACACCCTACGCAGAAGAGGCATCTCACCGTGTGTTTCAATTACATGCGACTGCTAAAGAGATCTTATCTTGTCTTATCAAATAACGGATGGTGTCCCTCAGAATGACCCAGGACAGTTTCCCCAGCCTGTTCCCATCAACACTGCTTCGAGGAGGGAGGCACTGAGCACGACTGATGCCCAGTGATGGTGAGGTGGGGGGGGAAATGGGTCATCGAAAGCCCTATCACTTACACAGTCATACTTGTCTTTCTTCCACAGAGGTCCAATCTCCCGGAACTGCATCAACATTCCCTTCAAATTAATGATGACGATGGCTCCCAGAACGGACTGCGAGGACAGCAGAAAGACGTCAGGCACTGAATCCACATGTTTGCAATGTAAGCTGTCATGTATTTTGATTTATCCTGATACGATGATAGAACATTTGCAGAGATGGGTTAATAAGTTCACTGTAAGACTGAGTGTGTACGATGAACTCCAGGGGGGTTATATCCTTGTCAGCCCGGGAGGGGACTGTAGCAAGTCTGAACGCGGAAACCGCAGAATAGTTTTGTTCTGCTCCCTCCTACTTCTCCGAGTGAAGACAAGCTCCACACGTTCACACACAAGGTGTTACATCTGTATAATGGCGGTGGGGCAGGGCGGGGCTGGGCGATTGTCCTGAGTTCTGAGTGCTGAGCTTCGGGGAAACCCTCCAAGGGGAGTGGCCCGGGGAGACTTTACTCCCAGAGGAGCAGGCGGGATTCCCGGCCCCGGGTACGTGGGAAGACTTGCAGCCGGAGAAGGTTCAGGGCAGCTTTCTCTGGGGATGCTGAAAGATAAATGTATATGGGGAGGCAGAGTGGCTCGGTGGGCAGTGCCGCTTCCTCACAGCTCCGGACACCCGGGTTCGATCCTGACCCCTGCTGCTGTCTGTGTGGAGTTTGCACGTTCTCCCCGTGATTATGCAGGTTTCCTCTGGGTGCTCCGGTTTCCTCCGGGTGCTCCGGTTTCCTCCCACAACCAAAAGACGTGTGGGTCGGTAGGTTAAGTGGCTGCTGTGAGTTGCCCAGAGTGTGTCAGTGAGCAGTAGAATCTGGGGGAAGTGGTGGGGTTGTGTGACAGAACATGCTTCAGGGAAGTAAGTGGGGCTGATAGGATTGTTCTGAGAGACGACGTAAACTTGATGAGCCGAATGACCTCTGTAGTAAGAACGACCTCAGTCAAAGGCACTTCAAAGGCTTCCAGGGCTTCTGTTGATTCTTCTCACTGGGGCCGGCCACATCGTCAATGGCCAATAAATCTAAGGAATAATCGATATAAAGCTTCTACCCTACAGTGATCAGACTATTGTACGGTTCCGTTCTACAATGAGATGGACTCTGACATCACGATCTACCTTGTTGTGACCTCGCACCTTATTGCACTGCACTTTCTCTGTAGCTGTGACACTTTACTCTGTACTGTTATTGTTTTTACCTGTACTACATCAATGCACTCTGTACTAACTCAATGTAACTACACTGTGTAATGAATTGACCTGTACGATCGGTTTGCAAGACAAGTTTTTCACTGGACCTCAGTACAAGTGACAATAATAAACCGATACCAATATGGGTGAAACAGTGATGTGTGTCCTCACCTTGGGGAGAGGGGCCAGCAGGAATCCAATGGCCAGAGTTACAATCATCACGATCACAGCCGAGAGCAGACCAGCAACCTGCATCAAAACAAGTGCATTGTCAACTTTAAAAAAAAATCGGTAACCTTCTCTCTCGTTACGGCTTCATTCCCAGGGCCAAAGTTAACCCAACTGCGGGTAATCACTGGGCACACTCTTTAACCAAGCAGAAGAGATCCGGGTGCTGCACTCCGGTGGCTGGGCGTTGAGAAACAGAGGGCAGAGTCTCTGCTGGCTGGATCCTCTGTTACTTCTGGACAGCCGTGGGTATAATTAACCTGGGCCTGGCTGTTTATCCACTCACAACGATCCGGAATCTCTTACCACTTCCCCTTTAGCTGCGTTTATCCTGTCTGACATTCCTTTGACCACTGCATCCACAGAATTCATTCAGAACCTCTCCCCACCCTCCACACCCGTTACCCAGCCCCCTCTCTCACTCATTACCCTCCCGCTTCTCGTCACCAAAGCTGGTCCCTGTTCCGGCTCCAGGGATGTAACCGTGGGAGACCTCAACCACCCAATCATCTTTCAGTTTTCTTTGATTCACCACTCACCCCCCGCCCCTCACTTCTTCACCCCTGCCCCTCATTTCCTCACCCCCACCCCTCACTTCCTCACCCCCTCGCCCTTCACTTCCTCACCCTCTCGCCCCTCACCCCCCACCCCTCTGCCCCTCTCTTCCTCACCCCTGCCCCTCACCCTTCACTCCCACCCCTCACTTCATCAGCCCTCCGTCCCTCACTTCCTCACCCCCACCCCCGTCCCCCACTTCCACCCCCTCACCCCTGCCCCTCAGTTCCTCACCCCCCCGCCCCTCACTTCCTCACCCCCCATTTACTTTCGCTGCTACACAGCTCCGGGTTTCTGCTGGGCCCAGTCGGACGTGCTCTTCTCTCCCTCCCCCAGGGGCTCTGCGTGTGTCAGTCCCACCGTTCACTCCGTGGGCCACATTCGCCCTGAACCCCTTCAATCTCTTTAAATGCCCCCCACTGCTGGGAGACTGAGCTCCCTTCAAGCGACTGGTTCCAGTTCACTGTTACTCAATCACTTCTCGGACCAGAGCGATCCGCCTCACCTCGCCCTGGCACCTTAACCTCCCATTCACTTCTGCCTGACAAGATAATTCTGAATAATGCATTGAGATAATTCGTTATGATAATTCCCACTGAGGTTCTCTCCCACAGACACTCCTTGCACCTGCCCGGCCTCATTTCAGAAAATTAAATCCCAAATTGGGTCTCCCCTCTGGATTTGTGCTGATTACAGGTTGTCCCGTAGCCAGACTGGGAATCCTGTGCCCTCTGCAGCCTTTACGCGGACTGCACCCCGGTTAATGTTGGGTGGTTGATGTCTCCACCATTGCTGGGACGGGAAGTGGAAGGTCTGGGCTGGTGAGGGAGGAGGGAGGGAGGGAGGAGGAGAAGGGAGGAGGAGGAGGGAGAAGGGAGGGAGGAGGAAGGAGGAGGAGGGAGGGAGGAGGAGGGAGGAGGGAGGAGGAGGGAGGGAGGAGGAGGGGGAGGGAGGGAGGAGGAGAAGGGAGGAGGAGGGAGGAGGAGGAGGGAGGAGGAGGGAGAAGGGAGGGAGGAGGAAGGAGGAGGAGGAGGGAGGAGGAGGGGGAGGGAGGAGGAAGGAGGAGGAGGGAGGGAGGAGGGAGGAGGAGGAGGAAGGAAGGAGGAGGGGGAGGGAGGAGGAGGGGAGGGAGGAGGAGGGAGGAGGAGGAGGGGGAGGGAGGAGGAGGGAGGGAGGAGGAGGGGGAGGGAGGGAGGGAGGAGGGAGAAGGGAGGGAGGAGGAAGGAGGAGGAAGGAGGGAGGAGGAGGGAGGGAGGAGGAGGGGGAGGGAGGAAGGAGGGAGGAGGAGGAGGGAGGGAGGAGGAGGGAGGAGAGAGGAGGAGGAGGAGGGAGGAGGAGGAGTAGGGAGGAGGAGGGGGAGGGAGGGAGGGAGGGAGGAGGAGGGAGGGGGAGGGAGGAGGGAGAGGGGGAGGAGGTAGGGGGAGGGAGAGGGGGAGGAGTGAGGGAGGGAGGTAGAAGAGGAGGGAGGAGGAGGGGGAGGGAGGAGGGAGGGAGGAGGAGGGGGAGGAGGCGGGGGGGGGGGTGGGTGTGTGTGTGGCTGGGCGGGTGTTCACATGTCTGGCAGACAGATCCACACACACACACACAGCACCGTGGGAAGCGACTGCTGCGGTAACATTCCCGGCTCATGATCTCATCCCCGGCGGAGCTCCAGCCCTGCTCCGACTCCTCAGCAGGACCGGCCCGCGGGGTAAGCAGGCGGCAAAAGCCGGCGCCCGGGCACCTCTGGAAGGCTCGGCCCTCGGCGGCACCGCTGCCGGTGCCGGGACGGCCCACGGTGGCGGCGGTGAAATACTTTCTGTAGGAGCCGCGGGGGATTCGTCTGTCGCGCCACCAGGTACAAGCGAAGGCTCTGTGGAGGTCCCCTGGGGAATCCTGTGGGCTACCATCTTCTCCAAATTGACTCGTTATTTCTATCTTAAAATGTGTTCGTTTGAATAAATTACTTAAATTAACCCCCAGGTATGAAGGAGCTCTTCTGGCAAATCCCTTTCAAGCGATCCCCTTAGTACTGTGAATTATTTTCCCTCCAGTGCTTGTTTATTTTCTCTTTGAAAGCCTTGCATAACTTGGTTTCCACTACCCCTGCACCCAATGGATTCCAGATCATCACCAATTTGTACGCTTAGAATAAATTTATCCTTGCAACCTCCCTTTATCTTTTGTCCATCACCTTATGTTGGTAGATCCTGGCTCTTCAACCACTTGCAAACATTCTGCCTGCACAATCTAAAGCCACAGGGGTCTTGTACACCTTTATCAAATATACTCCCGGTTTTCAGCAGTTCAGTCCTGATGCAGGGGTCTCGACCCGAAATGTCAACCATCCCTGTGCCCCCACAGCCGCTGCCCGACCGGCTGAGCTGCTTTGTTGGTCGCTCCCTCTCGGCTTTCTTTGCTCAGAGGGGAGCAGGCGGAGTTTCTGCAGTCTGGCTTGCAGCTGACATTCCTCAGCTCTGGGACGGTTCCCGAGGAGTGGAGGCACAAGGGCCCACAGGGGCAGAGATCTGGAGCAACGCACGAACTGATGTCGTCCACAGTGGCCGTCCCGTCGCAGGACATTTCGGCTGCCCTCCCCATTCCCACACCGACATGTCTGTCCTCGGCCTCACCCACTGCCAGGGTGAGGCTGAACCCAAGTCGGAGGAACAGCCCCTCATCTTCCCCCTGGGCCGTCTACAACCCCACGGCACGGACACGGAACTTTCCAACTTCAGGTAACTCTCTCTCCTCCTGATCTACACACACACACACACACACACACACACACACACACACACACACACACACACACACACACACACACACACATACACACACACACACACAGAGTCACACACACACAGAGTCACACACACACACACAGTCACACACACACACACAGAGTCACACACAGAGTCACACACACACTCACACACACACAGAGTCACACACACACACACACACACACACACACAGAGTCACACACACACACTCACTCACACACACACAGTCACACACACAGTCACACACACACAGAGTCACACACACACACACACTCACACACACACACACACACACACAGACACACACACACAGTCACACACACACTCACACACACACACTCACACACACACACTCACACACACAGTCACACACACACACTCACTCACACATACACACAGAGTCACACACACACACTCACACACACTCACACACACACAGAGTCTCACACACACACACACACAGTCTCACACACACACTCACACACACACACACAGAGTCACACACACAGTCACACACACACTCACTCACACACACATAGAGTCACACACACACACACACACAGTCTCACACACACACACAGAGTCTCACACACACACACTCACACACACACAGTCACACACAGAGTCACACACACACACAGAGTCACACACACAGAGTCACACACACACTCACACACACACACACACACATAGAGTCACACACACACACACACACACAGTCTCACACACACACACAGAGTCTCACACACACACACTCACACACACACAGTCACACACAGAGTCACACACACACACAGAGTCACACACACAGAGTCACACACACACACACACTCACACACACACAGAGTCTCACACACACACACACAGTCTCACACACACACACACACACACACACAGAATCACACACACACACACACACACACACACACACACACACAGAGTCACACACACACACAAACACTTTTACCAAACCCCCTGCCACCCCTCAGTTTCTCTCCCCTCCCCCACCTGGGCAGGCACTGCAGTGTAGTGGTTAGCGTAACACTATTACAGCACCAGCGACCCGAGTTCAATTCCCGCTACTCTCTGTAAGGAGTTTGTACGTTATCCCCGTGTGTCTGCGTGGGTTTCCTCCGGGTGCTCCGGTTTCCTCCCATATTCCGAAGATGTATGCGTTAGGAAGTTGTGGGCGTGCTATTTTGGCGCCAGAAGCGTGGCGACACTTGCGGGCTGCCCCCAGAACACTCTACACAAAAGATGCATCTCACTGTGTGTTTCCATGTACACGTGACTAATAAAGAAAGATTTCTTTCTTTATTATGTCATCCACCCCAGGCCCTCAGTCCCCTCCCCTCCCCCACTATTCCTAGTGTGGGGACCAGAATCAAGTACAAGTGCTCCAGTTATAACCCACCAGTCTCTTTGACGGGTCCAGCCTGATTTTCTAACCTCGTTCCTCTGCTTGGGAAGCCCAGCATCCTACAGATCTTACGGACCACTCTCCTCGTTTTGGTTACAGAGCTGCAGGGCCGACATTGACCCTCAGTGACCTTCGACGAGGAGCTTTGCGGAACATCCACTGCATTCCCAACAAAAACCTTTGCCCCTCCTTCATTGTAAAATCCCATTGTAAAATCACCGGTGTGATTTGCCGGGTGACACATCCCCGCTTGCCCGCCTGAATAAACTTAAACCCCTTCAAGTTAACTCTTCCTGTGACAACGACTCAGAATCCGAACCCGCTGCGGACGTTAACCTGCTCCCCCCCCACGTCCTCCAATAGTGGCCCCCAGATACCACTCGCCAATCCTCTGGCCCCATCTGTATTTCTGGGGGAGATTGGCAAACACGTCCGCGGTCCCCGCCCCACTTCCCCTAACGAGCCGGGATGCAGGTCTTCTGGACCAGGCACTCCCAACCGCTGCGGCGCCTCCCGCCACTCAGTTCCCTCACCCTGCTACTGACGATAGTTCTGCCCACATCCTTCCTCGCTGCAGGCAGCACTGGGTTACGACAGGGTTCCCTTCCTGAGAATGGTTCGCTGGTCGGAAACGAACGACAACGGTGTGTGCGGGGGGGGGGGGGTGGTGGTCACAGAATCAGCGGTGACAGGGGGCAGCGAGCCGGGCAGGGAGAGCGGACGCCAGCCAGCCTCACTCACTGAGTGCTCGGTGCTCCCGGCCCGGCTCAGCTCCGCCCCATCCAGCCCCTCGGTGGGGGCGGGGTGTCGGGAGAAGTCAGATGGAACTGCCCTGTTCCCACCCAGAGTGGAAAAGCATAATCTCTCCCCTCTGACCTTAAACCTGCTCTTGATTCCCCAAACTCTGGGAAAAAGATTGTGCATTCACTCTATCTACGCCCCTCATGATTTTATGCACCTCTGTAAGATCGCCCCTCATTCTCCCACACTCCAATGAAAAAAGTCCCAACCTGCTCAACCTCTCTCCGTAACTCAGTCCCTCGAGTCCCAGCAACATCCTCGTAAATCTCCTCTGCACTCTTTCCAGCTCAATGGCATCTGTCCTATATCAGGGTGAC
Organism: Pristis pectinata; assembly: GCF_009764475.1. Taxonomy (NCBI): domain Eukaryota; kingdom Metazoa; phylum Chordata; class Chondrichthyes; order Rhinopristiformes; family Pristidae; genus Pristis; species Pristis pectinata. The sequence goes on along the minus strand of NC_067423.1, from coordinate 43,916,453 downwards.
CAGAACTGAGCACAATATTCCATATGGAGCCTCACCAACGTTCTGTCCAACTGCAACGTAACATCCCAACTTCTGTACTCACTGGCCCGACTGATGAAGGCCAGCGTGCCAGAAACCTTCTTCACCACCCTGTCTACCTGTGACTCCACTTTCAGGAAACCATGTACCTGTACTTCTAGGTTCCTCTGTTCTACAACACTCCCCAGGGCCCTGCCGTTCACTGTGAAAGTCCGACCCTCATTTGTATTCCCAACACCTCACACTTATCCGAATTAAACTCCATTTGCCATTCCTCGGCCCACTTTCCCAGCTGATCAAGATCCCTCTGTAAACCCCGATAACCATCCTCACTGTCGACGACACCACCTATTTAGTGTCACCTGCAAACTTACTGACCCTGCCCTGTACATTCTCGTCCAAATCATTGATACAGATGACAAACAACAATGGGCCCAGCACCGGGCCCTGGGGAACACCACTAGTCACAGGCCTCCAGTCCGAGAAACAACCTTCCACCATCGTCCTCTGCCTCCTGCCATCGAGCCAATTGTGTATCCAATTAACCAGCTCTCCCTGGATCCCATGCGATCTAACCTTCCAGAGCAGCCCATCATGTGGAACCTTATCAAAGGCCTCACTGAAGTCCATATAGACAACATCTACTACCCTGCCCTTATCGACCTTCTTGGTTACTTCTCCAAAAAAACTCAATCAAATTCATGAGACATGATCTTGCACACACAAAGCCGTGCTGACTCTCCCTAATCAACCCATGTCTTTCCAGATGCTTGTATATCCTATCCCTCAGAATCCCCTCCAGTAACTTACCTCCCACAGGTGTGAGCCTTACTGGTCTATAGTCCCCAGGATTTTCTTTGCAGCCCTTCTTAAATAAAGGCACAACATTAGCCTCTGGCACTTCACCTGTCACTAACGATGATGAGTATATCTCAGTCAGGGCTCCCACAATTTCTTCTCTAGCTTCCCACAGTGTTCTTGGATGTACCTGGTCAGGTCCTGGAGATTCATCTCCCCTCATGTGTTTTAAGACCTCCAGCACCTCCTCTGATGTAATGTGGACTGTCCTTAAGACATCCCCATTAACTATCTCAGGGTCCGAAGTCTTCATGTCTTTCTCCACAGCAAAAACAGAGGAGAAATGCTCATAGAGGACCTCGCCCATCTCCTGCAGCTCCACACAAAGATGTCCATCTTGATTTTGAGGATCCCTATTCTCTCCCTAATTTTTCCTTAATATAAAATCTCTTTGGTTTCTCCTTAATCTTCTCTGTCAAAGTTATCTCATGCCCCCTTTTTGCCCTTCTGATTTCCTTCTTGAGTACACTCCTGCAACCTCTATACTCCTCCAGGGATTCCCTTGATCCCAGCTGCCTGTACCTGACCCATACTGCCTCCTTTTTCCTGACCGGAGCCTCAATATCCCTCCTCACCCAGGGTTCCCTACCCCTGTCAGCCTTGCCCTTCACTCTAACAGGAACAGGCAGACCTTGAACTCTCGATATCTCACTTTTAAAAGCCTCCCACTTGCCAGACGTCCCTTTGCCCGCAAACAGCCTGCTCCAATCAACTTTTGCAAGTTCCTGTCTAATACCGTAAAAGTTTGCTTTGCCCCAATTTAGAACTTTAGCTTGTGGCCCAGATCTGTCCCTTTCCATAACTAATTTAAAACTAATAGAACTGTGGTCGCTGGTCCCAAAGTGCTCCCCCACTGACACCTCAGTCACTTGTCCTGCCCCATTTCCCAAGAGTAGGTCAAGCTTTGCTCTCTCCCTGGTAGGGCCTTCAATATATTGCTTGAGGAAACTTTCCTGAACATACTTAACAAATGCCACCGCATCTAACCCCTTAGCACTATGGCAGTCCCAATCTACATGAGGAAAGTTAAATTCTCCTACCATGACAACCCTATTATTCATGCAACTTTCTCCAACCTCCCTGCATATTCTCATTGACTATTAGGGGGCCTGCAGTACAATCCCAACAAGGTGACCAGCCCCTGCTTATTTCTCAGCTCCACCCATAAAGCCTCACCGGACGATCCCTCAGTAACTTTATCTCGGACTACAGCCGTGCTATTGGTCCCCCTCCAGTTCAGGTACAACCCCTCCCTCTTGTACAGGTCACCTCTGCCCCAGAAGAGATCCCGATGATCCACAATTCTGAACCCCTGCCCCCCTGCACCAACTCTTCAGCCATGCATTCGTCTGCAATATCCTCCTGTTCTTCCCCTCACTGGCACAGAGAGTAACGCAGGGATCACTACCCTCGAGGTCCTGCTTTTTAACCTCTTTTGTAACTCCCTACGTTCACTCCCCAGGACCACATCCCTTTCTCCACCCATGTCACTTGTTTCAACGTGCACCACGACCTCCGGCTGCTCACCCTCCCCCCTTGAGAATGTCCTGCAGCCACTCTGAGGCATCCTCTACCCTGGCACCCGGGAGGGAACACACCATCCTGGAGTCACTTTTGCGGCCACAGAATCTCCTGCCTTGCCCCTTAGCGACTGAGTCTCCTATCACCATAGTCCTGTCAGCCTTCACCCGTCCCTGCTGAGCCTCAGAGCAAGTCCTGGTGCCACAGACCTGGCTGCTGCTTTCTCCTGAATGGTCATCCCGCCCAACAGTATCTAAAACAGTCTACTTGTTTTCTAGGGGAATGGCCACAGGGGATCCCTGCACTGTCTGCCTACCCCTGCACAGTCAGTCCGAGGCTGCAGCTGGACACACTTCCCACAGGTGAAGTCCTCACGGACACTGGACGTCTCCCTGAGCTCCCACATCCTGCAGGAGGAGCAGGTCACTGCCCGATCTGACATCCTGATGCACTGAAGACCAAAGTTGAAAGACCTCACCTGTGCTTACCTCGACCCTTACCTCTGCTCAGCCTCTTCACCGAAGCCTCACAGCCAAAGCCTCAGCACTTTGACCTCAAACTCTTGAGAGCTGGATGTGTCTATCTAAAAGCCTCTTAAACTCCACCAAGCTGCAGGCTTCTACTACTACCCCTGGTAACCCATTCCAGGCACCTACCACTCTCTCCGTGAAAAAACTTGCTCCCTCTAACCTTAAAAACACGTCCTCTGGTGTTTGACGTTTCTACCCTGGGCAACAGATTCTGTCTACCCTATCTATGCCTCTCATAGTTTGAAAAACCTCTTATCATGTCTCCCCTCAGCCTCTGACGCTCCAGGGAGAACAACCCAAGTTTGTCCAACCTCCTCCTTATAGCTCATACCCTCTAATCCAGGCAGCGTCCTGGTAAACCTCCTCTGCACCCTCTCCGCAGCCTCCACATCCTTCCTATAATGGGGCCACCAGAACTGCACACAATACTCCCAAGTGTGGTCTGACTAAAGTTTTATACAGCTGCAGCATGACTTCCTTACTCTTGTACTCAATGCCCCTACCAATGAAGGCAAGTATTCCATACGCTGCTTTTACCACCTTATTGTATAAATGGTGAGAGGCCAAAAGGTGTTGGTATCCAATGGCACCGGGTTGCCCAGGGACAACTGGGGCGTCCAGCGGGAGTGGAGTTGTCCAGTGGGACTGGCATCTTCAGGGAGAACTGGGGGTGTCCAGTGGGACTGGGGTTGTCCAGTGGGACTGGGGTGTCCAGTGGGACTGGCATCTTCAGGGAGAACTGGGGGTGTCCAGTGGGACTGGGGTTGCCCAGTGGGACTGGGGTTGTCCAGTGGGACTGGCATCTTCAGGGAGAACTGGGGGTGTCCAGTGGGACTGGGGTTGTCCAGTGGGACTGGGGTGTCCAGTGGGACTGGCATCTTCAGGGAGAACTGGGGGTGTCCAGTGGGACTGGGGTTGCCCAGTGGGACTGGGGTTGTCCAGTGGGACTGGCATCTTCAGGGAGAACTGGGGGTGTCCAGTGGGACTGGGGTTGTCCAGTGGGACTGGGGTGTCCTTGTACACAAATGACTGGAAGCGGACGTGCGCTACAACGTGCAGACACACAAGCGTTAGGAAGGCAAAGTGCGCACGGTCCTTTATTGCAGGATATGGAGCCTGGTGCGAGCACATCTGGAATATTGTGGACAGATGTGGTCTTCCTGCCCCTGTGGTGGAGGGAGTGCAGCGAGGATTCACCAGACTGAGCTTTTGGTCACACCAGGAGAACTGAAGCAGGCTCGAGCTGTATCCTTGAGTTTAGAAGAACAAGAAGTGATCTTCCTGAAAGGCAAAACGTTGTGGTGGGGTGGGATCAGGCTGAGGTGGACTGATGCCTTTCCCTGTGGATACCAGGTGCCACAGTCGCAACATTACTTCAGCTGCCATAGAATTACCATAGAACAGTACAGCACAATACAGGCCCTTCGGCCCACCATGTTGTGCTGACCTTTAAACCTCGCCTAAGACTATCTACCCCCTTCCTCCCACATACCCCCCTATTTTAAATTCTTGAATCTCTTGAATTTGACCAATGTACCTTCCTCCACCACCGCCCCAGGCAGCGCATTCCACGCCCCAACCACTCTCTGGTTAAAAAACCTCCCTCTGATATCTCCCTTGAACTTCCCACCCATTACTTTAAAGCCAGGCCCTCTTGTATTGAGCATTGGTGCCCTGGGAAAGAGGCGCTGGCTGTCCACTCTATCTATTCCTCTTAATATGTCGTACACCTCTATCATGTCTCCCCTCACCCTCCTTCTCTGCAGATGGGGAAACTTTGGGATCCGCAACCCGAGTCCCCTCGTGAGTTCAGGACAGTGGTCGATAGATATTCAGGTGTTGTGGGAACCAAGGGTTAGTGCAGGACAGGGGCGCTGAGCCAAGTTAGAGTGAGTGCGGAAACAGGTGAGGACTGTACCTGTGTTTTTCCTCCGGTGCTCTCCTGAATGGCGGTCCTGGAGAGAGCAGTGCTTGCTGCAAATCCACGGAACGCACCGCAGAACATGTTGCTGATTCCGAGTGCGACCAGCTCCTGCCGAGGGAAGAATGGGTTTCATCTGTTACCTCTGCCGGATCCACACGGACGTCGCAGGCTCCGGCTCCTGGTGAGGCTCAGCCCCAGCTCAGCCCAGAACCCCAACAACCCCAAACCTCGTAAACACCCCTCCCGCACCCATCGATGCTGCAATTCCCCCATAAGCACACCGCACACCCTTGTAAACTGACCACACACAGAAATGGGAAATGTGGGGACTTCCCAAGGAATTGTATTTGTGATCTTCTCAATGGACCAGGAGTGGACCAGGAGTGGACCAGGACTGACAGTGGACCAGGAGTGGACCAGGAGTGGACCAGGAGTGGACCAGGACTGACAGTGGACCAGGAGTGGACCAGGAGTGACGGAGTGGACCTGGAGTGGACTGGGAGTGGACCAGGACTAATGAAGTGGATAAGAAGAGAGGCTGAGAAATCAGAGTGTGGCTGTGGCTTTGCACGACTAACAAGATGCTGGAGGAACTCAGCAGGTCACCTCCCCTCTATCTTCCAGTCCTGATGAAGGGTCTCAACCCAAACCGCCGAATGTCCATTTCCCTCCACAGACGCTGCCTGACCCGCTGTGTTCCTGCATCTCTTTTGTGTGTCCCTCCAGATTCCAGCACCTGTAGTCTCCGGTGCCTCCGTGCTTTAGCACCGTGGACCCTGGAGTGATGGGTGGAGTGGTTTCAGAGCTGAGGGGTTTTGCCTACAGACTAGACTGGAGGAGCCGCCCCTCTCCGGTTCAAGTGCAACCCCTCTCTCTTGTCTTTCTTTATTTCTTTTATTCACTGAAGTAAAAGCAGAGGGAGGGACTTCAGCCCGCAGGTTGTAATCTCCGCGTCAGTTCCATGTGCCCTGCATCATCAGTCAGGGCACTGAGTACAGGAGCTGGGACATTACGTTGCAGTTGTGTAAGCCGTTGGTGAGGCCGCACTTGGAGCACTGTGCACAGTTTTGGTCGCCCTGTTTTAGGAAGGATGTGGTTAGACTGGAAAGCCTGCAAAAAAAGATTTACGAGGACGTTGCCAGGACTGGAGGGCCTGAGTTACAGGGGAGAGGTCGGCCAGGCTGGGTCTTTATTCGTTGGAACGTAGGAGAATGAGGGGCGACCTTATAGAAGTTTATAAAATCATGAGGGGCAGAGATAAGGTGGACGGTAACAGTCTTTCCCCCAGGGTAGGGGAGTCCAAAACTAGGGGGCATAGGTTCAGGGTGAGAGGGGAAAGGTTTAAAAGGGACCTGAGGGGCAAGTTTTTCACGCAGAGGGTGGTGAGTCCTTGGAACGGGCTGCCAGAGGAAGTGGTTGAGGCAGGGACAATATTCTCTGAGGCTCAGAGGGGAAGGGTGCAGTCAGACAGGGCGATAGTGATAGGAGACTCCATAGTGAGAAGATTCTGTGGCTACGAAAGAGACACTAGGATGGTGTGTTGCCTCCCGGGTGCCAGGGTCAAGGATATCTCTGAGCGGCTGCAGAACGTTCTCCTGCGGGAGGGTGAACAGCCAGAGGTCATTGTACACGTTGGTACAAACAACATAGGTGGAACGAGGGATGAGATCCTGCAGTGTGAGTAAGGTCAGAAACAGGAGAGGTCAGGTGAATGTGTGGCTGAGGAGGTGCTGCAGGGGGCAGGGATTCAGGTTCTTGGACCATTGGATCTCTTCTGGGGTAGAGGCGACCTGTACAAGAGGAACGGGTTGCACCTGAACCAGAGAGGGACCAATATCCTTGCAAGGGAAATTTGCCGGTGCTGCACGGGAGGGTTTAAACCAGATTGGCAGGGGGGTGGGACTCTGAGCAGGAGCAAGTCAGCAGTAGTCAGCGAGAGTAAGTTTAGTGGTCAGGATAGCCGGGGCATAGTAAAGGCAGGGGAAGGAATACCCAGTTAAACTGCATTTATTTCAATGCGTGAGGTTTAACAGGTGGGGCAGACAAACTCAGAGCGTGGATTGGCTCTGGGGACTGAGATGTTATCGCCATAACAGAAACATCACTGAGGGAAGGGCAGGACTGGCAGCTCAACATTCCAGGATACAGGTGCTACAGGTGTGACACAGGTACAGGTAAGCGAGGAGGGGGTGTTGCCTTTCTGATAAGGGAGGACGTAACAACAGTGCTTAGAGACGACATTCTTGGGGGATCGTCCAGTGAAGCCATGTGAGTAGAACTTAGAAACAAGAAGGGGAGGGTTACTCTAGTGGGGCTGTGTTATAGACCCCCCCAATAGTCAGCAGGAACTTAAGGAGCAGACGTGTATTGAATTTGTTGTAAGAATAACAGGGTTGAATTAGTGGGAGATTTTAATTTCCCTGGTATTGACTGGGCCACCCAGAGTGTTAAGGGGCTAGATGGGGTGGAATTTGTGAAATGTGTCCAGGAAAGTTTCCCGATTCAATATATAGAGGACCCTACTTGGGAGGGTGCAATACTGGATCTTCTCTTGGAGAACGAGGTAGGGCAGGTAACTGAGGTGGCAGTCAGGGAGCACTTTGGCTCCGGCGACCATAATTCTGTTAGTCTGAAGATAGTGATGGAAGAGGCCCACAGGTGAGGGTCCTAAACGAGCAGGGCTAATCTGGGGGGAAATTAGGCAGGATCTAGCAGAGGTCGATTGGGTGAGCCTGTGTGAAGGGAAAGGAACGAATGGTAAGTGGGAGGCTTTTCAGAGCGTGATATCTAGAGTCCAGGAGCAGCATGTTCCTGTTAGGGTAAACCTGGCAAGTTTAGGGAATCCTGGCTGATGAGAGATATTGAGGCCCTGGTCAGGAAAAAGAAGGAAGCTTACGGTGGGTTTAGGAGGTTGGGGATGAGTGAACCCATCGATAACTATAAAAAGACTAAGAATACTCTTAAGAGGGAAATTGGGAGGGCAAAGGGAGGATGGATGGATCCGCAGATAACGCAGTACCGGTGTCGTTGATAATGAGGAGGGTAATCAGGCTGAGAATGGTGTTGGACAGCTGGGAGGTTGGGCAGAGCAATAGCGGATGGAACGTAGATCAATACAGATTTTGTATTTTGGGGGAGCTAATCAAGGTGGTGGGATCACTACCGATGGGACGATGGTCGGCATGGACAGAGTGGGCCGAAGGGCCTGCTTCGGTGCTGTTTGACCCTGTGACCCGCACACAATCGCACCACCCACCCCGCTGCTTACACCCGGCAACCACCGCAGACGCGCAGGCAGTCATCCGTCGCAGTGGGAGACGTCGCCTGCTGTCCCGTGAATCCTGACCTCCCCTTGTGACCCACGCCCCTCACGCTCCACACGTCACACACTCCACTCCCTCCTCCCCTCCTCCCCCTCCCTCGCCAACACCGCCCCCTCCCCATTCCCCTCCACCACCTCTCCTCCTCCCCACCACCCTACCCCTCTCTCGGTCCTCCGCTTCCCCGCTGCAGCTCCCTCCTCCTCCCCTGTCTCTCCCTCCCTCACCTCCCTCCATTTTCCCTGTTCTTCCGCACCCCCCCCGCACCACTCTCCCAGTGCCCACCGAATGGCCTCCCTCACCCCCCCCCCCCCCCCAAACCAGGTCGTGCGTCTGTCACTCCTCCCATTACTCACCTGGTTCCCGTCGATGACGTAATCATGTTTAATGGAGTAAACCTTGGCCACTGAGAACGCAACAGCAAAACCAACGATGGCGACTGAGAAGGCGTCTCCAAAGCTCTGCTGTAGGACGGCAGTGTTGGGCGGGAGGGGTGTCTGGTAGCTGAAACACACCGTTCACCATTACTCCCACTCCCGTCCCTCGTCCGGTACCTGGTACATTCTCCGCTTTCTACCCAACGTCCCCTTCACGACTGACTGCCGCGGACGAGCTCGTGAGGAACGGTTACAACCGGAATCCGGAAAACGTCGCCACTTGTGAGGACTTTGCTTTTGCCCAGTGTGAAAATGGCTGGACGCCCAGTTCGGGAACGTCCGCCTCATCACCAAGTCAAGCAACGTGAAAGCGGTTAGGGGAAGGTTAATAGATGCAGGTGGAGAGCTGTATCCCACACTGAGCCAAGTGTCACAGAGTCACGCAGTAGGGAGGCAGGCCCTTCGGCCCAACTCGTCCGTGCCGACCAGGGTGCCCACCTGAGCTCGTCCCCTTTGGCTGCGTTTAGCACAAATCCCTCTGAACCTTTCTCATCCGTGGACCTGTCCAAATGCCTTTTAAATGTTGGAAATGTACCTGCCTCAGCCACTTCATCAGGAACACTAACTGGGATGTTGGGAATCAAATCATTGATCACACAGCATGGAAACAGGCTGTTCGGCCAACGGAGTTTGTGCTGACCACGGACCACCTGCCATGTGGGTGGGCGGACTGGGGGGGCAGATGGCCCTGTGTGACTCTGGCCCTGACCCAGTCCCATTTTATTCTCCCCACATTCCCATCAACTCCAACCCCCGCCCCCTTCAGATTCCCCCACTCACCCTCACGCTCGGAACAGTCAACCTACCGACCCGCGTGCCCTTGGGACATGGGAAGAAACCGGAGCACCTGGAGGAAACCCTCGTGGCCGCGGGGAGAACGTGCAATCTCCTCACCGACAGCGCCCGAGGCCGGGATCGAACCCGGGCCCTCTGGAGACGTGAGGCAGCGGCTCTGCCCGTTGCTCCAACCCTGCCGCCCACCTTGTGTAAGGGCTATCTGTGGGATCACTCGCGTCCAGCGGGGAGTGGGACGGGAGCTCAGTTCAACGTCCCATCCAGGAGATGGCACGTCCAGCAATGCAGAGGTCCCAGCACAGACCGCGGCAGCACAGTGAGCTCTCAGCCCACATGTGGGACTCCCCAGCAGCGGCTGCTTCCTGCAAAGACTGCCCTCTGCTTTCGGAGGGTGAGGGGCATCAAATGAATGAGGCCTCCCTCCTAATGAACACATTGGGTGTGGGGGAGAGAGAGAGAGAGAGTTTAGCACAAACCCCTCTGAACCTTTCTCATCTGTGGACCTGTCCAAGTGCCTTTTAAATGTTGTAAACATACCTGCCTCAGCCACTTCCCCTGGCAGCTCGTTCCATACACCCACCGCCCACAGTGTGAAGAAGTTGCCCCTCGGGTCCCCTTTAAACCTTTCCCCTCTCACCTCAACCCTCTGCCCCCTAGTTTTAGACTCCCCTACCCTGGGGAAAAGACTTGTGACCGTCCACCTTATCTCTGCCCCTCATGATTTTTATAAGGTCACCCCTCAGTCTCCTTCACTTCAGGGAGAACAGCCCCAGCCCATCCAGTCTCTCCTCATAACTCAAGCCCTCCAGTCCTGACAACTACTTCTGAATCCTGGATCCCATGTCTCCTCACCTTCTGAACTAGTCTACCAGGCGGGACCTTGTCAAAGACCTTGCTAAAGTCTATGAAGACAACGTCTACCATCCTGCCCTCATCAGTTCTCTTGATCAGCACTTCAATAAACTCAATCAGCTTCACGAGACATCATTTCCCACGTACAACGCCACGCTGACGATCCCTAATCACTCCTTGCCTTTCCAAATGCAAACAAATCCCGTCTCTCAGGATCCCCTCCAGTAACATTCCCACCTCTGATGTGAGGCTCACCGGCTCGTCCTTGCACAACGTCAGCCACCCTCCAGGTTTCCGAGTCCTCGTCCGGAACTGAGGAAGGTACAAAAATCTCTGCCAGGGCCCCAGCAATTTCTTCCTAGGTTTCCCACAAAGTCCTGGGATCCACTTGGTCAGACCTTGGGGATTTATCCATCTTTATCCACTTTCACACTGCCAACACCTCCTCTTTTCTAATGTGGATATGTTTCAGGACATCACTGTTCTCTTCCCTGAACTCCCGAGCTTCTGTGACCTTCTCCACAGTAAGTATAGACAAGAAATATTCACTTAAGATCTCCCGTGGCCCCACACATAGACGACCACACTGATCCTTAAGGACACCTACTCTCTTCCCAGTTACCTTTTAGCTCTTAATACACTTATGGATCTTCTTAGGATTCTCTTTTACTTTGTCTGTCCATTTTGCCCTCCCGATTTCCCTCTTGTGCCCTCCTATGTTGCTTGCAGTCCTCAGGGGACTTGCCTGATCCCAGTTGCCTGTAACTGACCCATGCTGCCTCCATTTTCCTGACCAGAGCCTCCACATCCCTCATTGTCGAGGATTCCCTACCCCTGCCGGCCTTGCCCTTCACTCCAGCAGGAACATGCTGCCCCCGAACTCTCCCTGCCTCACATTTAAAAGCCTCCCACTTGCCGGACACCCCTTCACCTGCCAGCAGCCGCAAGTTTGCCTACTGCCATCATCATTGGCCTTACCCCAGTTCAGGACGTTCACCCGTAGACCGGTCCTATCTTGAAACGAGTAGAGTTATGGGCACTGGTCCCAAAGTGCTCCCCCATTGACACCTCAGTGTTGTCCCCCCTTCCCCTCCCGTTCCCCAACAGGAGGTCGAGTGTAGCAACCCCCCCCCCCCAATAGGGCCATCTACATATTGTTTGAGAAAACACTCCTGGGCACATAAACAAATTCCGCCCCATCTGATCCCTCAGCACTCAGGCTGTCCCAGTTGACATTAGGGAAGTTAAAATCCCCTACTATTGCAACCCTACAGCTACCTGCAGTTTAATAGAACATCAGTTCTATTTTAGTACAGCACAGGAACAGGCCCTTCGGCCCACCATGTCTGTGCCGACCATGATGCCAGTTTAAATTGTACATCTGTCTGCACCTGGTCTATATTCCCTCCATCCCCTGCCTGTTCAGGTGCCTGTCTAAATGCCTCGTAAACATTGCTGTTATATCTGCTTCTAACACTTCCCCGAGCAGTGTGTTCCAGGCACCCACCACCCTGTGTAAAAAAAAAATTGCCTCATGAATCTTCTTTAAACTTGCCCCCCCATAATTTTACAAACTTCTATCAGGTCTCCCTTCAGCCTCCGGTGCTCCAGAGAAAACAACCCAAGTTTGTCCAACCTCTCCTTATAACATTCTGGTGAACTTCTTCTGCACCCTCCCCAAAGCCTCCACATCCTTCCTGTAATGGGGCGACCGGGACTGCACACAGTACTCCCAAGTGCAGCCTAACCAACATTTATACAGCTGCAACGTGACTTCCCGACTTTTATACTCAGTGCCCCGACCGATGAAGGTGAGTATGCCATATGCCTTCTTTGCCACCCTGTCCACTTGGAGCGATGGACTTGTGCCCCAAGATCCCTCTGTCCATTAATGCTCCTCAGGGTCCTGCCATTTGCGGTATAATTTCCTCTACCATTCCACCTCCCAAAGTGCGGCACCTCACACTTGTTCAGATTAAACTCCATCTGCCGCTTCTCTGCCCATATTTCCCTCCATATTTGCTCCTCTAATTCCTGCTGACTAACCAGGGGGAGCCTGTTGTGCAATCCCATCAAAGTCATCACATTGTTTCTAATTTCCAATTCTACTCGCACGACCTCACTGGATTCCCCCCAGATATCCTGTCTCTGTACCTCCGTGATGTTCTCCCTAGTCCAAAACACAACTCCCCCACCTCTCCTCCCTCTACTGTCATCACCCCTGTACCCCGGGACATTGAGCTGTCAGCCCTGCCCCTCCCTCAGCCATGTTCCTGTAAGAGCTGTGACATCCCGGTCCCATGTCCCGATCCACGCCCTGAGCTCAGCTGCCTCACCCGTCAGGCTTCTTGCATTCACATAAATACTGTTCAGCCCATCAGACCTTCCTGGGTCCCTGTCCTGCCCCTGCCCGACTGCCCACAGGAATTATTCACCTTAACCTCTGTATTTGCTTCAACCTTCCCGTCCGCCGAACGACTACTTTGGGTCGCACCCCCTGCCAGACTAGTTTAAACCCTCCTGAGTAGCACTAATCCCTTGTTGTGAGGAAAGGTTCTTTGGGGTCTCAAAGGTAGAGGACTCTGGGCACAGTCTTTGGATTTTGAAATGATTTAATCACAAAGACAAAGACAGAAACAGAATAAATGGGAACAGATTCACACTCGCACACACACACACACACACACACACACACACGGGTGATCACGAAACGTGGGGGGGAGTCACAACAGGGGTGAAGTGTATACACACACACACACACACACACACACACACACACACACACACACACACGCGGCGAACTGATTACAAATGATCAGGGAGAATGCAATACGGTGCCTGAACCTCCTGATTCTGGACAAGCATCAGCTCTACGCTACCGGGAATCTACTTAGGACACTCCTAAACCCCTGTGGAAGTGCACACTCTCACCAGTGGTCCCTCGGCGTGGTTTCGACTCCTGCAGCAATCAAAGAGAGAGAGCCATGCACATGTGGCATTCTTTATAGTGCTGGAGAGCTGGGTGGAGCCCCAGGTAATTCAACAGGTCTGATGGGTCATGGCCAGGTACAAAAGGTGTGCGCGGGAGCCACTGGTCAGGAGTGGGCACTAATGAGCGGGTGCAGCCAGACCTTGATTGACAGTGGTGTCGCTTTCGACCGGTACTCGATGGCGTCACGTGACAGCCGTGACCTTTCACACTACACCCCTCCTCTTTGAGAATGCTCTGCAACCTCTCGGAGGCATCCTTGACCCTGGCATCCAAGGGGCAACACACCATCCCGGGGTCTCATTCATGGCCGCAGAATCTACGATCAGGTCTCCTCTCACTGCAGCTCTCCTCGTCTCCACCTTTCCCTGCTGTACATCGGAGCCAGTCGTTGTGCCACAGACCTGGCTGCAGCTGCTACCCTCCTGTGAAAGGACCCCTCCCCCCATCACCACCCACCCCCCCCCCCAGAACAGTATCCAAAATGGGATGCTTCTTAGTGAGGGGACCGGCCCGGTCACCACACTGCAGGAAGGATGTGGCAGCAACAGAGAGAGTGCGGAAGAGATTCACCAAGACGTTGTCTACAATGGAGGGCTGTGGTTATAGGGAGAGATTGGACAGTTTGGGATTGTTCTCACTGGAATGTAGGAGGCTGGGGGGTGACCTTTGTAGAGGTTTATAAGGTTATGAGCAGAATAGACAGGGGAGACAGTCTTTTTCCCAGGGTAAGGGAGTCTAGAACTAGAGGGCACAGGTTTAAGGTGAGAGGGGAGACACTTAAAGGAGATCTGAGGGGTAAGTTTTTCCACACAGAGGGTGGTGGGTATCTGGAACAAGCTGCCAGAGGAGCTGGTGGAGGCGGGTGCAGTGACAGTGTTTGAAAGGTGCTTGGACAGGAAAGGTGTAGAGGGACACAGGGCAGGTGGCATTAGTGTAGACAGACACCAGGGACGGCATGGAAGAGACGGGCCAAAGAGCCGCTCTCTGTGACACTACGATTTCGCGAGAAGCTTAAATAAAGCACTGACCCCTTCGGTAGACTTCCAACAATGTCGACACTGTAGGTCTCTTCGAAGTTAAATGCGTAGGAGACACCCGTGGCGATTATCGTCTGCAAAGTGATGAAGGACAGTGAGCAGCTGGGCTTTGCTGATCCTGGTTTCATCCATTCCTCCTCTGGTTTACCTTACACAACCCACCGCTCAACTTAGTTCCTCCCCTTGCCCCAGAATGTGGTGCTAGGCACATAATGGAGTGAAATGAATGCACAGTGTATCTCTGGCACAGTTCCTTCGACAGCCCACGTGACAGGAACAACTGAAGTCTGTTTGTGACACGTGGGTTTTCTCCAAGACACTAAAATCAGGTTAGAAACAGGACGTTAAAGTACACGCAGCAAAACTAAATCAAGGTCATCCCTGCCTTCTCTAGGAATCTGGTGGAAATGCCGAGAGCTGGTCCTCCCTATACCGACGGAGGCGGTGAAGGGGCAAGCGTGGAGCCAGAAGCAGATTAGACCGGCCGCGGAATATGTCACTGGCAACTGGTGAACTACACAGCAGGACGTGCAACCTTCCTGAGAAACGGTCAGGCCTTGCCAGTTACCAGGAGCACTGGGAGCCTCACCCAGCGCAAGGGCACTGGGGGCCACGCCCACTGCGGGGGCACTGGGCACCTTGTCCATTGCAGGGGCACTGGGAGCCTCGCCCACAGCGGGGGCACTGGACACCTCACCCAGTGCAGGGGCACTGGGAGCCTTGCCCACTGTGGGTCACTGGGAGCCTCGCCCACTGCAGGGGCACTGGACACCTCACCCAGTGCAGGGGCACTGGGAGCCTCACCCAGTGCAGGGCCACCGGGAGCTTTGCCCAGTGCAGGGGCACTGGGATCCTTGCCCAGTGCAAGGCACTGGGAGCCTCACCCACTGTGGGAGCACTGGGAGCCTCACCCACCGCAAGGGCACTGGGAGCTTCACCCAGTGCAGGGACACTTGTCACCTCACCCACTGTGGGAACACTGGGAGCCTCACCCAGTGCAGGGGCACCGGGCACTTTGCCCACTGTGGGAACACTGGGAGCCTCATCCAGTGCAGGGGCACAGCAGCTCAGCCACTGCAGGGTCACTGGGAGCCTCGCCCAGTGCAGGGGCACCAGGCACCTTGCCCACTGCGGGGGCACTGGGACCCTCGCCCAGGGCGGGGATGATGCCGCAGTGGGAGATCTGAGCTCCAACATGCACTGCCAAAGAGCAGAGAAAGGGTCGGAAAAGGCATCGGTGACATCGTGCCGCCCCAGTCAGCCTCTCAGCACAAGTGCAGGAAAGCTAAGGCAGCGGCTCGAGAGACCAATGCAAACCATCGGTGATTCACCTGCTCCACACCAGCAGCTGCCGAGACCACTGGCGACGAGTGACGATGCCCCATTTCCACCAGCGACACTGCCGAAGCTCGGTTCTGCACTTCCTTCCGCCGCTCCCCCTCCCCCTCCCCCTCCATCTCCCACCCGGCTGCCTGGTGTATGGTTTCGGTCTCAGGACAACTCCCGTCTGCCAATCTCTGCCGCGGGGCACAGGTTGCTGCACACTGCCTGCACTGTGGCATACCCTGGCTGGAAAGATTACACCTGCACTCACTGTTTTAACGCAAACACTGCGGAGCAATCTCAAAGCACACGTTTCCAACTGGAATTCATACCAACTCATCGTCAGTCAATACAAGTTGCAAGGTTACTCCGTGCAAAAAGTCAGGAGCTACAGTTGGAATGTTACAGTGTACAGCATCTTCAACCTTCACCCTTCTAGTTCTTTGTTACCTTGTGAAATAATTGATTTTTGCCAGGTAGGCATTTAGCTGTTACAATCAATAGTTGTAATTGCACCACTTGGTGTAAGTCTGTTATGAAGCCAGACTAACGATAAGGAAATCACTACAGATTCCTGTCCTTGAATCTTCTCCGCTGCTGATTCACTGTTTCCTGTTATAATCTTTTTTGTTCTTTGATGCCCCCTCCTCATCTCGAAAACCACCCGACCAGCCCATGGACAGCAGGGCATGTGCTGGAGAAAACTAAATCGGGAACTAATTAACTGTAATTTAAATGGTAAAATGGTGATAGAGAACATGAGATTAAAGTGAAACAGTAAACATTGTTCGATTGAGCCAGAACATAGAACAGTCCAGCGCTGGACGGGCCATTCGGCCCACAATACTGTGCCGATCTTGATGCCAATTTATACTAAATGTCCTCCTCCTGTGTATCATTCACATCCCTGCATTCCCTCCATATCCATGTCTGCATCTAAAAGCCTCTTAAACTCCACCAGGCTGCCTGCTTCCACTACTACCCCTAGTAACCCATTCTAGGCACCTACCACTGTCTGCATAAAAAACTGGCCCCTCACGTCACCTTTAAACTGCCCCCCTCTAACCTTAAGCACGTCCTCCGGTGTTTGACTTTTCTACCCTGGGGAACAGACTCTGTCTACCCTATCTATGCCTCACATAATTTTAAAGATCTCTATCATGCCTCGGTCAGAATTCTTTATTAGTCACATGTATATTGAAACACACAGTGAAATGCATCTTTTGCGTAGAGTTTTCTGGGCGGCAGCCCGTGAGTGTCGCCACACTTCCGGTGCCGACATAGCACGCCCACAACTTCCTAACCCGTACGTCTTTGGAATGTGGGAGGAAACCGGAGCACCCGGAGGAAACCCACGCAGACACGAGGAGAACGTACAAACTCCTTACAGACCTGTCTCCCCTCAGCCTCCGACGCTCCAGGGAGAACAACCTGAGTTTGTCCAACCTTTCCTTATAGCTCATACCCTCTAATCCAGGCAGCGTCCTGGTAAACCTCTTCTGCACCCTCTCCGCAGTCTCCACATCCTTCCTATGATGGGGCCACCAGAACCACACACAATACTCCCAAGTGCGGTCGGACTGAAGCTTTATACAGCTGCAGCATGACTTCCTCACTCTTGTACTCAACACCCCTACCAATGAAGGCAAGCATTCCATACGCTGCCTTTACCACATTATCCACTTGCATCGCCACTTTCAGCGAACTATGGACCTGGACCCAAGATCCCTCTGTACCTCAATGCTATTAAGGGGCCGACCATTAACTGCACGCTTTCTTCGTTCATTTGACCTCCCGAAGTGCAACACCTCACACTGCCCGGATTAAACTGCATCTGCCGCTTCTCTGCCCATATCTGTAACTGATCTGTATCCTGCTGTATTCTTTGATCGCCCTTTACACTGTCCATGACTCCACCGATCTCGGTGTCAACCGCACCAGAGCTGTTTCTCTCCCTCTACGCACTGCCTGACCTGTTGAGACATCGAGCATTTTGTCTCTATTTCAGATTTCCAGCATCTGCGCTATTTTGCCCTTGGCCTCAAGAGATCAAAGACTTTCATGTTTCGTGGTGCCCAGCCCCGAGAGCTAAAAGGGATTGGAAGCTGAAGGGACAGTTAGTGCATCTGCCTGCACCTCCCAAAACAGGAGGGGACGTTGTCAGCGTTTCTCTGTTACGTAATCTGGTAAATAGTCAAAGTAATCAGCAGGACAACAGTTAGCTGATCAGAGAGTGGAACTCTGAGGCCGCAGCAGACACTGTAGAGGTTAGGTGAGGAACCTTGTGTAAAATACATGAGTAACATTCTGTACTGTGTGTGTCAGATTGGGTGAGGGGGCAGGAAGGTGACAGAGGAGTTAACACTTGGAGTACTGTGTCCAGTTCCGGTCGCTTCATTATAGGAAGGATGTGGAAGCGTTGGAAAGGGTGCAGAGGAGATTTACCAGGATGCTGCCTGGATTGGAGAGTATGGATTATGAGGAGAGACTAAGGGAGCTAGGGCTTTACTCATTGGAGAGGAGGAGGATGAGGGGAGACATGATAGAGGTATACAAAATATTAAGAGGAATAGATAGAGTGGACAGCCAGCGCCTCTTTCCCAGGGCACCAATGCTCAATACAAGAGGACATGGCTTTAAAGTAATGGGTGGGAAGTTCAAGGGAGATATCAGAGGGAGGTTTTTTACCCAGAGTGTGGTTGAGGCATGGAATGTGCTGCCTGGCGTGGTGGTGGAGGCAGGTACACTAGTCAAATTCAAGAGATTGTTAGATAAGCATATGGAGGAATTTAAAGTAGAGGGATATGTAGTAGGAAGGGGTTAGGTAGTCTTAAGCGAGGTTTAAAGGTCGGCACAACATGGTGGGCCGAAGGGCCTGTATTGTGCTGTATTGTTCTATGTTCTATGGGAAACACAGAGGGGAGTTACTGTGGTTGGAAGATTAGAAAATGGACTTGTTAACTGATGAGGCACCAACCCACGTGTGCACACAGGAGCCCCGGTTCACTGGTTCCAAACCAGTCGGAGTTGAATACACAGCCGGTCTTCACTGACATGGGTCAGAGGGAGGAAGTGTCGTCCAGACCTGGGAATCCTCACCTGGACTACGGCAGGCAGGTCTGTATTTCCAAAGGAAGGAGGTGTGGATAATCTGTGGTCATAAGGAAGGAGAGGGGGGGTGGTGAGGATAACTTCGTCAGAATGAGAAGGGATTTCATTCAGACGTACATGAATCATAACTCACATGAGAAAGAGCTGGGGAGAAGGTTTAGAACAAGAACTGTTCCATGTAGCCCAAGAAAAGACAGGCATAGCTAGGGGTCCACATGAGTGCCCAGAGCTACTCCTTTGATTTTTAGAAAATGGGAGGAATCAAAAGAGAGGTCGTTCAGGGTAAGAACAGGTTCAGACAAGCTGAGAATGTTGGTGGAAGGGAACTGGATGGATCTGCGTTGCAGAAAGAAGCGGAGGGCTTCGGGAGCTCCCTGATGGGGGACGGAGATGTACAAAGACCGGACATCCAGGGTGAAGGTGAGGTGGTGGGGGCTGGGGAATCGGGAGTTATCCAAATGGTGGAGGGCATGCGAGGTGTCCCCGATGTAGGTGGTAAAGGACTGGACAAGAAGAGACAGAGTGGAGTACGAGGAGGTGAATACAGTGGGGCAGGAGAAGGCAGAAACACTGGGCCTACCAGGGCAGTCCCATTTGTGGATCTTGGGTAAGAGATAGGAGTGTGGGGTTGGGTCACTGTCATGGTGGAGGCTGCAGAGAGGAGATCTCCCGGTGTGATGAGATCTAAGACGTTGCAGGAGGTGGTGGCCTGGCGTTTGTTGGTGGGGTCGTGGTCCAAGGGAGGTGACTGAGAACTGCCGTCTGGACTCTGCAAGGTGGATGTCACTCTGCCAGACTACAACGGACCAACTTTGTCTATGGGTTTGATGACTAGGTTGGCACTGGTGTGGAGTGAGCAGCTTGTTGCAGAAAGGAGGGCTATAAGATCTTCCCGATGGGGGTTGGATGTAGCCCTCCTCCAACCTCGTCACTGCATTCGGTGCGCCCGACCTGGCCTCCTCGACACCAATGAGACCAAGCGCGGACTGGGCAACCGTTTCACGGTTACGGACCACTTCAAGTCCCCTTCCCGTTCCCGCCCCGCCCCGTCCATCCTCAGCCTTCTGCACAGTCAGGGTGAGGCCCAGCATAAACTGAAGGAACCACACCATCTTGTAAGATTATGAGAGGCACAGACAGAGTAGACAGCCATATATTTTTCCTAGGGTTGAAATGCCCGATACCAGAGGGCATGCATTTAAGGTGAGAGGGGAAAGTTCGAAGGAGATGTGTGGGGCACGCTTTTTCACACAGAGAGTGGTGGGTGCCTGGAACGTGCTGCCTGGGGTGGGGGTGGAGGCAGATACGATAGAGGTGTTTAAGAGACTCGTAGATAAGCACATGGATGTGCACAGAATGGAGGAATAGGGATGCTGTGTCGGCAGAAGGGATTAGTTTAATCAGGCGTTTAATTACTAGTTTAATTAGTTCAGCACAACATGGTGGGCCGAAGGGCCTGTTCCTGTGCTGCACAGTTCCACGTTCGACGTTGATACCTCATACTCTGCCTCTGTGGTCTACAACCCTATGGCATGAACACTGAGCTCTACAACTTCAGGTAACCCTCGCCTCCTGTGTTCCCGCGCCGCCCCCCTCCTTCTGATGCCTCTCCCGTCCTCCCATTTTTTGTCCCCCTCCCGGTTCCATCCACCTACCACCCACACACTTCACCCACCGGGTCCCTTCCCCCCCCACCCCCCCGGTTCCCACCTGCCCTTCACCCCTCCCTCAATGGTCCCCGTTAAACACTTTCCGCACTGGGAGCCTTCATCACCCTCCTGCCTCCTCCCCCCCCTCCTCTCCACACTGCCCCGCCTCCCCTCTCCACTCCCAGTCCTGACGCAGGGCTCCCACCCGAAATGCCAACAGTTCCTTCTCCCCCCGCCACGGATGCTGCTTGACCCTCTGAGTTCCTGCAGCGGACCGTTTGTTGCCGAGAGGTCTTTACTCAAGCTTGCAGACGAGGAGCTGCGTGGACCCTACTCACCATGATAACCTCAATGGGGATTGGCACAGGGAGCTTGGACTTGAATCGATCATTAATTTCCTTAAAGACGAATACAACGCTCATGATGATGAGTGAAATGACGATGTCCGCGACGTTTGACTCCGTGATGTGAGTGAAGATGTGTTTCAGCGTCTGAAGTAAGACACAACATGCACATCAGGAACCCGAGCTCCCTCGGAAAGGTGGGTTAGTTTGTTCAGAACAAACTGAAGACAAACGTAATGATTGGATGAGCAACATTGTGAAAGTAGTTTGGACTCACGTAAATGAGGGCAAGCGGCCCACTGAAGCCAGGCACGGTCAGCTGGAAGACAAACTTGAGCTGGGAGACCAGGACGTGGATTGCAGCTGCGGTGGTGAAGCCAGAGATCATTGGGTCCGACAGGTAAATGACAATGAAGCCCACCTGGAGGAAGCCGAGGGCCAGCTGAGGAAGGGGAGAGAAGATGACCTTGAAGAGCGTTATTGCGGAGATGGAAATTCTTTTGTTCTGACCATAAAGACCATCGGGAGTATCTACAGGAGGCGCTGCCTCAGGAAGGCAACGTCCACGTTCAAAGATCCCCCACCATCCGGGCCGTGCCATCGTCTCGCAGCTCCCATCGGGCAGGAGGTACAGAAGCCTGAAGTCCCACACCGCCAGGTTCAGGAACATCCTTGGACTCTTGTCTTTACCCCTCGCTGCCTTGGCGAAGCAGCCAACATAATCAAAGACCCCACCCACCCGGGTCATTCTCTCTTCTCTCCTCTTCTATTGGGTAGAAGATACAGGAGCCTGAGGGCACGTACCACCAGAATTAAGGACAGCTTCTACCCCACTGCGATAAGACTATTGAACGGTTCCCTTATACGATGAGATGGACTCTGACCTCACGATCTACCTTGCTGTGACCTTGCACCTTATTGCACTGCACTTTCTCTGTAGCTGTGACACTTTACTCTGTATTCTGTTATTCTTTTACCCTGTACTATCTCAGTGCACTGTGTAATGAATTGACCTGTACGATCGGTTTACAAGGACAAGTTTTTCACTGTACCTCAGTACAAGTGACAATAATAAACCAATACCAATACCAACAGCTACTTCCCTTCGACCATTCAGTTCTTGAACCAACCAGCACTACAGTTTAGCAAAACCATGGCCACTTCGATCACTTTGCACTAAAAAGGACTTTGGTTTTTTTTTGTTCTAATTGTGTTCTTGTAAAAATTGTGTATAATTTATGTGAAATTGATGTTTTCCTTGTGAGTGCTGCTTATCTGAAGCTCTGTGCCTGTGAAGCTGCTGCGGGTAAGTTTTTCATTGCAGCCGTGCGTAGGTGGACTCGTGCAGATGACAATAAACCCGACTTTAACTCTCAAAGGACACCAACCTGGACGATGCCAGAGAGGAAGGTGACAGAGGCTGCCACCCATACCTGCCTCTCTTCCTTGCTCATGTCAGCGGGGAAGATGGTGGAGTTGGCCCCAGCGCTGTCGTCGGTCACCATCCTCTCCACCACGGTCCCCACCATCAGACTCACCACCGGGAAGGGCCCTGGGGACGACAGGGATCAGTCAGCC
The DNA here is from genome assembly GCF_009764475.1 of Pristis pectinata. Taxonomy (NCBI): domain Eukaryota; kingdom Metazoa; phylum Chordata; class Chondrichthyes; order Rhinopristiformes; family Pristidae; genus Pristis; species Pristis pectinata. The sequence goes on along the minus strand of NC_067423.1, from coordinate 43,894,164 downwards.
GGGGGCATTCAGCGAATGAACTGTAACTCAGGAGGAGTGGGGCAGGCTCAAAGTCTCACCGACTGAGATGTGTCTTGACGTTCCCAAGAAAAAGTAGGTCAGGATGGGGAAGAAGGCTGCATACAGTCCGTAGCCAGCGGGGACCGACACCAGGAGGGCATAGGCCAGGCCTGAGGAGACAGAACAGAGATGGGGACCCAGGTCAGAACTCGATGGGAGGTGAAGTACCCCCTGTCAGTGATGCTGCCGGTGTTTGAGGACAGGACCTCGTTCTTCATTTGCTGCCACTCCCGTGGGATGCCGGTCGTTGTCAGGATGAAGGAGGTTCCCTCACATGACCGACACTCACTGAAGACCGGCCCCGCGTGCGGTGACGTAAGGTTCCCCGAGCCCTGGAGCCGGGCAGCGAGGCCTCACTCACACCCACCCCTCTGTCACCGGCACCGAACCAGATTCACCGCTCGTCAGCACACCACTGTTCACACCAACTGTGCACAGCAGCGGTAACCCCCACACCCCCCTCCAGCTGAGTGTGTCACCGGCAGGGTGTGTCACTGACTGTGAGTGAGTGAGTGTGTCACCGGCAGTGTGAGGGAGGGAGTATCACTGGCAGTGTGGGAGTGACTGTGTGACCGGCCGTGTGAGCAACTGAGTGTGTCTCCCGCAGTGTGAGAGCATTTGAGTGCATCACTTGCCAGTGGCGCACTCACTAACAGTGACACACTCACTAACAGTGACACACACACACTCCCACACACTCCCGGTGACACACTCACTGCCAGTGACACACTCACTAAACAGTGACACCCTCTCTCCACAGTCCGCCATTTTCTGCACGTTTCAGACCAGCGTTGGTTAACTCCCAGAGAATCTCCTCACCCAAAGGACAGATCTGACTAATTTTGCCATGAATTTTAAATTTCTGCTTCACGAACCTTCATTGAATTGCTTACATTAAAAGCAACACTGAAATGTATATAATTGACTGGATAACTTCTTCAAAGGGTTGACCTGATGGGTGGGAGTGCGAAAGGGATCTTTGCCCTTGAAGTCGCGAGACAGTCGGGGTACCTGGGAGGGAGCTGGCACCAGGACTGGGGCAGTCTGTGTTCCCTGTTGTGTAATCCTGCTCTCATTCTGCTAAAAATACCTCAAGGTGCACTCTATCAAACGATCTTTATTAGTGTCATCTTCTATCCTGCAGCTTGATGCTTTTTATGAATTGGTGTGATCTTTGAAACCTTAATATTGAGGAGATAACAGACAATTGTGCCTCCTGCAAGGCCAACCCAATCAGTGCGATGTACCTACATAGAAACCGTCTTGTTGGGATCTTGAACCCTTTATCTTTTTCAATAAATTTGAAATACCGATTTGGATTTTGGAACAAAGAATCATTTCACGAAGAAGTACCATTATCTGTAAAGTGGAAAGAGTGCAGAGCATGTTTACAAGGATGTTGCTGGAACCTCAGGGACTGAGTTATGGGGAGATGTTGGGCAGGCAGGGACTTTACGCCTTGCAACATAGGAGACGGGGGTGAAAATATGTGGTCTATAAAATCATGAGGAGTGTAGATAAGGAGAACTCTCCCAGTCTTTTATCCAGGGAAGGGGAACTAAAAACTAGGGCATGTAAGTTTAAGGTGAGAGGGGAAATATTTAAAAGGGACCTGAGGGGCAACTTGTTCACCCAGAGGGTGGTGAGTGTGTGGAATGAGCTGCCAGAGGAGGTGGTTGAGGCAGGTACATTAGCAGCATTTAGAAGACACTTGGACGGGTACACGGATAGGAAAGGTTCGGAGGGGTATGGGCCAAACGCGGGCAAGTGGGACTAGCCTGTTGGGCACCTTGGTCGGCATGGACCGGTTGGGCCGAAGGGCCTGTTTCTGTGCTGTGTGAGTCTATGAGTCTGAGATGATTCTACGTTACTGAGCCAGGAGGGCGGTACCTTGTAGAACACAGACGAGGCCCGTGCTGACCCCCGACACAATGTCACTGACGAGCCATTCCTTCAAGCTGTACGTCGGCAGCCACGAGACGATCGGGAACAGACTGAGGAGGATCCTCTTTACCCTTGAAGTGGAGCATCTGAAAGAGAGAACAACTCCTGGGTGTCTGGGGACGCCATTCCTCCCAACAACACCGCCGTCTCTACACCGCACCTTCCTCTATGGCTTCTTGTCACTGCCTCACACTGCCGGTCACACCCTCACTGCCTCACACTGCCGGTCACACCCTCACTGCCTCACACTGCCGGTCACACACTCACTGCCTCACACTGCCGGTCACACCCTCACTGCCTCACACTGCCGGTCACACACTCACTGCCTCACACTGCCGGTCACACCCTCACTGCCCCAGTGACACACTCACTCCCTCACACTTCTTTTGACAGTTGTCCGTGAACCCTCACTGTTTATAACGTGAGCTGACTTCCCACTTGAGATGCCTCACCCACCTGCTCGGTGCGGCTGGGCCGTGAGGGAGATGTCTGTACCCTCGGCCTGTGTCGACTTCACAACAGGGGTGTCCCACCATGACCCCTGTCCCCACCAATGCCCCCATGACCCCTATCCCCACTGATGCCCCGTGACCCCTGTCCCCGCCAACGCCCCATCACCCCTGTCCCCACCAATTCCCCTATGACCCCTGCTCCCACCAACGCCCCCATGACCCCTGCCCCCACCAGTGCCCTGCATGACCCCTGCCCCACTGACGACCCCCCGTGACCCATGCCCCCACTGACGCCAGGACCAGCCCACAAGGGTCTGTCGGAAATACACGGCCCGTTTATCCAACAGGTTGTTCCCTCAGTGAGCTGACGAGAGATAAAACATGACCATCCCAACCTATCGTACCTCCCTGGGACGGGAGATCATCCCATGTCGCCACCTGCTACCCCACTGCCTGTTGTTGGCCACTGACACAGCTCGTCTCCGTACACCCCTTCACCACTCACAGTCCCAGGCACCGTGCAACCTCTGCCGCAGCCCACCGCTCACAGCCTGCAACCCACTTACACGTAGCAGGGTGACGGAGCCAGGCAGAAGTGAATGGGAGGTTAAGGTGCCAGGGCGGGGTGAGGCGGATCGCTCTGGTCCGAGAAGTGATTGAGTAACAGTGAACTGGAACCAGTCGCTTGAAGGGAGCTCAGTCTCCCAGCAGTGGGGGGCATTTAAGGAGATTGAAGGGGTTCAGGGCGAACGTGGCCCACGGAGTGAACGGTAGGACTGACACACGCGGAGCCCCTGGGGGAGGGAGAGAAGAGCACGTCCGACTGGGCCCAGCAGAAACCCGGAGCTGTGTAGCAGCGAAAGTAAAGGGGCGGTGAGGAAGTGAGGGGCGGGGGTGAGGAAGTGAGGGGCGGGGGTGAGGAAGTGAGGGGCGGGGGTAAGGAAGTGAGGGGTGGGGGGGGTGAGGAAGTGAGGGGCGGGGGTAAGGAAGTGAGGGGTGGGGGGGGTGAGGAAGTGAGGGGCGGGGGTGAGGAAGTGAGGGGTGGGGGGTGAGGAAGTGAGGGGCGGGGGTAAGGAAGTGAGGGGTGGGGGGGGGTGAGGAAGTGAGGGGCGGGGGTGAGGAAGTGAAGGGCCAGTAAAGCCAGAAAGTCCCTGGGTGTTTTATCATGACATAAAGAACAAGAGGATAACACAGGAAAGGGTAGGGTTGACAGAGACGGAGAAGGTAGCCCATATTATAACATTCCATAACGACACAAAAGGAGGTCATTCAGCCCATCGAGTCTCAGGCAATCCCATCAACCCCCACCCCTCCCCCCACGACTTGTGACGACCTTCACAGGAGGGGAAAATGCTGATGTTGGCGTTGCAGTGAACGAGTGTGAAATATTGGGTGGGGGGAAGGGGAAGTAGGAAATAGTTTCATAGCTTTGAAAATGGATGAATCACGATCTAACACTTTACATTCTACGTTTGACAGCTCACACTTTACCATTGCTTAACCAAGTTATTGTAATAACCAAGTTATTACAGCTCAGTTAGTTTAACTTCAGAGGTGGCCAGTTCTTGAAGTTGAGTTTACCCAGCAACAGTGCTCACAGATTTGTTGAGGAACAGACAACCTGAGGAGGTAACAGGAGGGTCAACAAGGGCTTCCATTTGATGTAGTCTACACGGGTTTTGGCAAAGCTTTGGATAATGCGGTCCAAAAATTAAACATCTATGGGATCAAAGGAAAGAGGCCAGCTGGATCCAGGATTGGGTCAACGGCAGGAAGCGAAGTGTTGGCGTGTGTTTCCGTTACCAGGAGGTTCTCACCTTTCTATCACTTGTTCCTTGCAATGAATTGGACAAATGGCGGCGGTGTGGCCGGCAGTGGGGAGGGGAGTGTTATGCCGCAGGGGGGAGAGGCTGCCTGCTCAGGGACTCAATCTGGAGAAGTGCGAGCTGGTGCACTGGGGAAGTACAACAAGGCAAGGGCAGATACAGTAAATGGCAGGCACTCAGGAACCATGGTCCACATGGTCCACTCGGGAACCACGGTCCACATGGTCCACACGGGAACCACGGTCCACATGGTCCACACAGGAACCATGGTCCACATGGTCCACTCAGGAACCTTTGTCCACTCAGGAACCATGGTCCACAAAGGTAGTAGGTCAGGTCCACTGGGGAGTTAAAAAGGAGACGTGGATTCCGTCACAGATTCATGGAGTCCTAGAGTCATGCAGCAAGGAAGCAGGCCATTCGGCCCACCTTGTCCATGCCAGCTGGTGGGCACCATCCGTATTAACCCCATCCTCCTGCACAGGGTCCATAACCTTCCATGTTCAAACGCTCGTCTGGACACTTCCTAAGTGCTGTCACCACTCTCTGCGGCACTGTTTTCCAGGTACTCACTGCTCTCTGGGTGAAGAAGGTTCCCCTCACATCCCCTCTAATTCTGTCACCCTTCAGCCTAAATTTCCTGCAGTCTACCCTCTCTACACCCCTCATGATTTCATACACTTCAGTCACATCCCCTCTGCTCCAGGGAGAACAGACCCAGCCTCTCCCGTCTCTCCTCATAGCTGAAATGCTCCATCCCAGGCAACATCCTGGTGTTGGGAAGACACACTGCTCGTATTTCAGTGTTCCTGGGTTTGAATCATATAGTGATTTGCTTCATGCAGGGCCCAGACGTGCTGTTACCATCAACACGGCAATGTTCCAGCAGATCAGAGTTAGGCTTCCAGGCACCTGTGTCCAGGCCTGTTGGTGATGGGGACACAAGAGATCCTGCAGATGTTGGAATCTGGAGCAACACAAAAAGTGCTGGAGGAACTCAGTGGGTCAGGCAGTATCTATGGAGGGAACTAAACAGTTGATGTTTCAGGCCCAGACCCTTCATCAGGACCCTTCATCAGGGCAGAAGCCAGAATAAGAAGGGTGGGGGGAGAGGGAGGAATACACGCAGGCAGGGGATAGGTGAGTCCAGGTGAGGGGTGAGTCCAGGTGTTCCAGGTGAGAGGTGAGTCCAGGTGAGGGATGAGTCCAGGTGTTCCAGGTGAGGGGTGAGTCCAGGTGAGGGGTGAGTCCAGGTGAGGGATGAGTCCAGGTGTTCCAGGTGAGAGGTGAGTCCAGGTGACGGGTGAGTCCAGGTGAGAGGTGAGTCCAGGTGAGGGGTGAGTTCAGGTGATGGGTCAGTCCAGGTGAGAGGTGGGTCCAGGTGAGGGGTGAGTCCAGGTGAGTTCAGATGAGAGGTGAGTCCAGGTGATAAGTGAGTCCAGGTGGGAGGTGAGTCCAGGTGAGTCCAGGTGAGGGGTGAGTTCAGGTGAGAGGTGAGTCCAGGTGAGGGGTGAGTCCAGGTGAAGGGTGAGTCCAGGTGAGGGGTGAGTCCAGGTGAGAGGGGGAAGGTAGGTGGGTGGGGGAGGGGGGTGGAGTGGGAGGTGCTCACTCCTCGACTGCAGTAAGTGGATGCTTCCTCCTCAACACCTTCTGGGACCATTCCACCATCTCACATCACTCACCTGAAGTACATCCTCACATGGTCCAGGGCGGTTTTGTGGTACCTCTCAACTGGTTGGTGCTGAGCTTTGAAGCCAACCTCCGAGTAGGCCGCTCGGGCCACCACGTACTGCTGCTTCCCAGGATGCATGGTCCCGCGGCCCTGCGACAGGTTCGATCACCACCGCCGACCCCCTCTTCACCACCTCCAGCGGCAGCCCTAGGCCAGAGCAAAATACTGGGTCAGGGGAAACGGAGCAACGCATGGGAAACCCTCCTGTTGGCAGGAAAGCCCAGCTCTTGCCCCACTAAGTAAACAGTTGACCCAATTCAAAATGAGGTTTGGGTGCTGCCCTGGGTGAAGGTGATTTAATTTTTTACACAGGGCAGTGCAGTCCTAACGTTGCTCTGGTCACATTCTCACTGGTCACCACTGGCATTACTGGGAAAATCCAGCATTCACTACCCTGTATGATCGGTAGACAAGGACAAGTTTTTCACTGTACCTCGGTACAAGTGACAATAATAAACCAACACCAATACCATCCCCACCTTGAGGAGGTGAGGTGAGGGGTGATCTGCCTTCTTGAACACCGCTGACCTTCGGGTAAAGGTGCTGTTCGGGAGGGAGCTGAGGGATTTAAGAGCCGGTGAGGGTAAGTGTTAGTTGCCACGAAGGGTCCAGACCTGAGTGCCGTGGGTACCTTGTTAAACGCGGGAGTGGGCCTCTGAGGAGATGTGAGTGAAGTTGAACGTTCTGTAGGTGTCGGTGAGTACACGGAGGAGCTCATCGTTGCCGTTCCTCAGGCATGACTCCAGCTAGTGGAGAGATTCCCTCTCTGTTCTCATTGACGTCATTTCACCCAGGGGGTCAGACAGCACAGAAACAGGCCCTTCAACCCACTGGCTCCATGCCCATCATCAGACACCTACTTACATTAATCCTACTCTAATCTCATTTTACTTCCCCCCTCCATTCCCATCAACCGTTCCCCCACCCCCACACCTACACACAAAGGGTAATTCACCCGGTCACAGGGAAGAACCATGCAAGCTCCACACAGACAGCGCCCGAGGTCAGGATTGAACCGGGGGTCCCTGGAGCTGTGAGGCAGCGGCCCTACCAGCCGCACCACCCTGCTGTCCCTCGCCGCACTTGCTCCGGTGTCGACGCCATTTGGAAAGCAGTCCTTAGCTGTGGAGTTCAGCTCTCTGCTCCAGGTTTGGAGACGCGTGGCGGGACCCAGACTGGGAAGTGGGGAGCAAGTTACTGGTTTCCGTGTTGCTGGGTCACTGTGGTGACAACACTTCCGTCAACGAGCTCTCCCATGAGCAGGGTTTACCTGGTCAGCTTCCCATGTTGTTGGGGTATCAACTTTCCACAGTGTCGGCATCAGGGAACAGCTTGGGAAAAGTACATCTCCTTACAGAGCTCGGCAAATCAGTAAATAGGGAGCAGGTTGGGAAGCTGGGAGAGAATTGTGACAGAAATTTGAATTGTGTGTTGGGCAAGTAAAGTGACTTCAGTGAATGAGGGAGTGAGGGTGAATTGGGGAGCGTATGGGGGTCAGTGCGTTAGGTAGCAGAGGGAGGACACATCAGCATTTGAGAAGGGGGTAGGTTTTGGTGGCAAACCAGTGAGTTGGAGAGAGGGAGATGGAGAAAGGGGGAAGGAGAGGGAGAGGGGAGTACGGAGGGGGAGAAGGTGGAAGGAGAGAGGGGGAGGGAAAAGGAGAGGAGGGGAGAGAGGAGGAGGGAGAGGGAAAGGGGGAAGGAGAGGGGGAGAGGGAGGGGGGTAGAGGGAAAGAGAGGGGGGACGGTGAGGGAAAAGGGAGAAGAAGGAAGGGGAGGAAGACGCGGGGAGAGGCAGGGAGCGTGCGGGAGGGAATGGAGAGAACGTACGGAGTCCCTACAGATCAGAAGCTACCTCTGGCAAAAGCCTGAGCCTGGCTCCTAACCCGTCAATACTGAGGCCAAAATGAGAAGAAGAACACAAGAAAAGAGGAGCAGGAGTAGGCCCTCGATCCACCAACTCTGCCTCACCGTTCAGTACAAGCTTGACTGAACTTCCCCAAGCCTCATCTCCACTCCTGTGCCAGTCCCCCATTGCCCTCAAATCCTCGATCCTTTAAAGATACAGTATATCCATCTCCTCTTCAAATACATCCGAGGACCCAGCCTCCACACCCTCTGGGAGAGAAGAATCCCAGAGGTTGACCACTCTCTCTGAAAAGTACCTCCTGCACACCTCAGTTTTAAATAACCGCACCTTGAACTTGAAGCAATATCCTCCCGTTCGAGACTGTCCCATCGGTGGAAGCACCTTGATATCCACTGTGTCCTGTCTCCTTAGGATCTTATAACTCTCAATAAGATCGCCCCTCATTGTTCAAAACTCCAAAGACATATCCAACTGCTTTAGTTTCTGGTTGTAGGACAATCCTCTCATCCCAGGAATTAGCCCGGGGAATCCCTTCTGGACTACCTCCAATGCCAATATATCCTTCCTGAACGAAACCTGTGCGTGGCACTCCGGGTGTGAGCTCACCCATACCCTGTACAACGGTAACAATGCCTTCCTCACCACTTGCTGCACCCGCCTGCTTACCTTTTGCGTACCAGGGCACCTCCGTCCCTCTGAACTTCACTCATTTGCAGTCTCTCTCCATTTACACATAATCCACCTTTTGGTTCCTCTTGCTGAAGTGCGTGACCTCTCACTTTGGAGTCATGGAGTTGTACAGCATGGAAAAAGGCCCTCCAGCCCGTATGTGCCCGTGCCGACCAAGCTAATCCCATTTCCCAGCACTTGGCCCATATCCCTCTAAATTCTTGTCATCTGTATACCTGTCCACATACTTCTTAAATGTATCTAATGTACCTGCCTCAGCCACTTCCTCTGGCAGCTGGTTGCATATGTCTACCACCCACTGTGGAAAATAGCTGTATCTCAGGTTCTTACTAAACCTTTCACCTCGAACCTTAAAACTATGTCTTCTAGATTGCAATTCCCCAACCCTGGAAAAAAGACCGCTCACCCTCTCTATGCCCTCAGGATTTTATACACCTCCATGAGATCACCCCTCAGTCTCCTATGCTCCAAGGTGTAAAGGCCCAGCCCGTCCAATCTCTCCCTGTAACTCAGTCCCTCGAGTCCTGGCAACAGCCTTGTAAATCTTTCCAGCTTAGTCACATCCTTCCTATAACTGGGTGACCAAAACTGAACACAATAGTCCAATTGTGGCCTCACCAACGTCTTGTACAATCTCAGCATAACCTCCCAACTTCTATATTCAGAGTCCTGACTGATGAAGGCCAGCACATCAAAACTCTCCTTCACTGCCCTGTCTGCCTGTGACTCCACTTTAAGGGAACGATGCACCTGTACTCCAAAGTCCCTCTGTTCGACAACAGTACCCAGGGACCTTACATTCAATGTAAAAGTCCTACCTTCATTTGTCCTTCCAAAATGTGACACTTGGCACTTATCGGAATTAAATTCCATTTGCCATTTCTCAGCCCACCTACACAGCCGATCAAGATCCCCCTGCAATTCTTGATAATCCCCTTCACTGTCAATGACACCACCCATTTTAGTGTCACCTGCAAACTTACTGACCCTGCCCTGTACATCCTCATCCAAATCGTTGACATAGATGGCAAACAGCAATGGGCCCAGCACCGACCCCTGGGGAACACCACTAGTCACGGGCCTCCCGTCCGAGAAACAACCTTCCACCATTGCCCTCTGCCTCCTGCCATCGAGCCAATTTTGGATCCAATTTGCCAGCTCTCCTTGGATGCCAAGTGATCTTTCTTCTTCAACCTTTTTATTAGTTTTCAAATTAATACAGATTAATATTTACATCAATGTTTGTACATGTAATACAAAGAGAGCAGGAGAACAATCATGGCATAGATAATCATAAAGAACAATAAAATATAAAAAAATCTGCAGATCCCACAATCTCTTAGTAAATGAATATAATATAAAAGAAAGGAAAGAAAAAGATTTATTATATAAAAAAAGAGAAAAAAAACCTCAAATCAATAAGAAAAATTATAAACGATATATCAAACCAAACTAAACTAAACAGAAAAATTTCAAAACAAAACCAAACAAAAAAAGACTGGACTAAAATTTCTCAGTAGAAACAGAGCAATATTATGTCGTCAACTCCGTTCCTCTAAGTTGGAAAGTTATTGAAAGGGGATCTACATCATGTGAATATATTGAATAAATGGACTCCAAATATCTTCAAATTTAAGCGAAGGATCAACAGTACCACTCCTAATTTTTTCCAAATTTAAACATGATATAGTTTGAGAGAACCAATGAAAGGTAGTAAGGGGTATTGGATCCTTCCATTTAAGCAAAATGGATTATTTGGCCATTAATGTAACAAAAACAATCATACGGTCAGCGGAAGCAGATAAGTGGCCAGACTCTATCCTTGGTAATCCAAAAATTGCAGTGATAGGGTGAGGCTGTAAATCAATCTTCAGTACAGTTGAAATAATGTTAAAAATGTCTTTCCAATATTTTTCCAGAAGAGGACAGGACCAAAACATATGAGTCAGAGAAGCCACATTTGATTTACATCTGTCGCATACAGGATTTATATGGTTATAAAAACGAGCTAGTTTATCTTTTGACATATGGGTCCTGTGAACTACCTTAAACTGTATCAAAGAGTGTCTGGCACACATTAAAGATGTACTAACTAAATGAAGAATTTTCTTCCTTGTCTCTGTAGGTAAAGGTGTCTGGAGTTCACTTTCCCATTCGTTCTTAATTTTGTCCAGTGATTCTGGACGTATTTTCATAATTAAATCATAGATTATTGCTATCAAGCCTTTCTGATAAGGATTAAGACCTGAAATTTTTTCCGTAATTTCAGTTTGGTAAGGTGTGGGAAAAGAGGGTATAGTAGCTTTTAAGAAATTCCTAATCTGCAAATATCGAAAAAGTGTGATCTAGGCAAATTGTATTTGTTAGACAATTGTTCAAAAGACGAAAAACAGTTATCAATGAATAAATCATGAAAACATATTATTCCCTTCCTTTTCCATATGGAAAAAGCTGAGTCGATTCTGGATGGATGAAAGAAAAAATTAGATTGAATGGGACTTGACAAGTTAAATTTATTCAATCCAAAAAATTTACGAAATTGAAACCATATTCGTATTGTATGTCTAACAATTGGGTTAATCATATGTTTACTTAATTTGGTAAGTGCAAAAGGGAGTGAAGCTCCTAAAATAGAAACTAATGAAAATTCAAGAACTGATTGGTGCTCAAGGCATACCCATTTGGGGCATTGAATTACATCTGAATCTTGTATCCAAAAAGTTAAATATCTGATATTAATTGCCCAGTAATATAATCTAAAGTTAGGCAGAGCCATACCACCATCCTTTTTTAGTTTTTGTAAATATTTCTTACTTAACCTTGGGTTTTTATTCTGCCAAATATATGAAAGAATTTTAGAATCGATAGTGTCAAAGAAAGATTTTGGGACGAAAGTTGGAATCACTTGAAATAAATATAAAAATGTTGGTAAAATATTCATCGTAACCGCATTAATTCGGCCTACCAATGATAAAGACAGTGGGGACCATTTAGTAAATAATTGTTTAACATGGTCAATTAAAAGCAATAGATTAGCTTTAAATAAGTCCTTATGTTTCTTGGTAATTTTAACACCTAAATACATAAAATAGTCAGTTACCAATCTAAAAGGTAATTGCCTATAAATTGGGGTTTGCATATTTAATGGAAAAGGTTCGCTCTTATTAAGATTTAATCTATAGCCAGAAAAAACACTAAACTGATCTAGTAGTGATAGTACTGAGGGGATAGATTCCTCCGGGTTAGAAATATAAAATAACAGGTCATCCGCGTAGAGAGATATCTTATAAATCTTCTGCCCGCGAGTAATGCCACATATATTTGAAGAGTCCCGGAATGCAATACCAAGCGATCTAACCTTCCAGAGCAACCTACCATGTGGAACCTTACCAAAAGCCTGACTGAAATCCATATACATACTAGGTTTACCGCCCACCCCTCGTCAACCTTCCTCGTCACTTCACCAAAAAACTCAATCAAATTCATAAGACAAGATCTCCCACGCACGAAGCCGTGCTGGCTACCCCTACTCAACCCCTGGCTTTCCAAATGTATCTTATCCATCAGAATGCCTTCCAGCATCTTACCTGCCACAGATGCTTGGCTAATGGGTCTATAATTACCTGGTCTATCCTTACAGCCCTCCTTAAATGATTTTCCTACATTAAACTCCATTTATAAACATTCCTGCTGACTCTATAATCCCTGTGACTAGAGACTGCAGATGCTGGAATCTGGAGCATCAAACAAACTGCTGGAGGAACTCAGCGGGTCAGGCAGCGCCTGTGGAGGCAGTGGGATGGTCAACATTGAAGATTTGGAATGTCAGTACATCGACTATCCCTCTGCCTCCACAGACGCTGCTCGGCTCACTGAGTTCTTCTAGTGGTTTGTTTTTTTTCCTCTATAAACTGCTTCTAATGATTTAAGGCCATCTTTAATTTCCCCAGTCAGCCACAGATGAATCATGTCTCTTTTTGGGTTTTTGCGCCTTATGTATGTTTTTACAACATGTGCATCATTTCTTTAAATGCTGATCACTGCCTGTTCCCCAGGCAACTGCACCACCTCTCTTGTACTTCATGGTCTGCTTTAGTCATAGAGTCATACAGCCCAGAAACAGGCCCTTCAGTCCAACTTGTCCTCCATGCTAACCAAGTTGTCCACCTGAGCTAGTCCTATATGCCCACGTTTGGCCCATATCCCTCTCAACCATTCCTATCCGTGTACTTGTCTAAATGTCTTTTAAATGTTGTAGTTGTCCCCACTTCTACCACTTCCTCTGGCAGCTTGTTCGACATAGCCACCGCCCTCTGTGTGAAAAACCTGCCCCTCAGATCCCTTTTAAATCTTTCCCCTCTCACCTTAAACCCGTGTCCTCTAGTTTTAGACTCACCTTCCCTTGAAAAAAGACTGTGATCGTCCACCTTTCCTACACCCCTCATGATTTTATAAACCTCCGTAAGGTCACCCCTCAGCCTCCTTCACTGCAGGGAAAGAAGTCCCAGCCTGTCCGCTCTCTCCTTATAACTCAAGCCCTCTGGTCCCGGTAACATCCTCGCGAATCGTTCCTGCACTCTTCCTAGCTTAATGACATCTTTCCTGTAGCTGGGTGACCAGAACAGCAGACAACACTCCAAGTGTGGTCTCACCAACATCTTATACAGTTGTAACATTACGCCCCAACTCAATGCCCTAGGTCTCTCTGTTCTGCGACACTCTCCAGGGCCCTGCCATTTACTGTGCCTGGTTTAACTTCCCAAAGTGCAATGCCGTGCACTGATCCGTTCAATTGTATTTGCCACTCCCTGGCCCACCTCCCAGGTTGATCTAAGTCCTGTTGTAAACTTAGACAACCCTCTTCACTGTCCACTACACCACCAATGTCGGTGTCGCCTGCAAACTTACTAACTGTGTTAACGACATTGCCATTCCAGTCGTTAATATAGCTGACAAACAACAGTGGACCCAGCACCAACCCCTGTGGCACACCGCTGGTCACCGGCCTCCAACCTGAAAATCACCCCTCCACTACCACAGTCGGTCTCCTTCCACCACCAATATTGTATCGGGTTACCAGCTCCCCCGTATCCCATGCGATCTGACCTTCCAGACCAGCCCACCATGCCAGAGCTTGTCAAAAACTTGTCTGCCTTTAGTCCTGTCAATTCTCCCACTTCCTTGCCCCTCACGATGGGAATTGTTACAAGTTCTCCTCTGCTATTTGATACCGTCGGGATACCTGCAGAGTCCTTGCCTGCAGGGTAACACCAGATCTTCCCTGAAGCAGGAGCCCCACCCTACCCTCACCTGGGATTCTGAGGCCTGGGCTATCATAACCTGTGGAGTCCATGAATACAAGTCTTGCCTCCTCCCTGGTCCCGGGGGTACACACTCCAAAGTGTCGCCCCTTCCCCTTACACGGGGATTCTCAGACCCACCAGGCTAGCAAGGCATGCGGGTCCTGTGATAGCTAAACAGAGCTATGAGTACAAAAGGTGGAGAGTTGCACTGAAGGTGGGAGGGAGCGGTTAGTCCTGCGGTCTGGTGCCTTTCCTTGAGCAGGATGTGGAGATCCCAGTGAGGACGGGCGGTGATTTACTGGAATGGCTCCAGGAAGGAGGGATCTCAGCTCCGGGGTCGGACGGACTAGTGCAGGCTGTTCGCCTTGGTGCAAAGGAGGTTGGTTCGGGATTTGATAACGGTGGGCAGATCATGGTGGGTTTACACAGGGTCAGGGAAGGAACATGCCCCATCAGTGCACAGTCCCAGGCACTGGGGGCACAGGGTAGTTGGATCCACGCTGTCAACACCTGACAGAGGCTGAAGGATGACACAGAATTTCACCCAGGAGGCAGTCAGAGATGTACACACAAAACACTGCGTAACGTCTAATGTGGAACAACAGCCAAGGCACTTTGAGGAACGTAACGAGGACTTTACCTGCACTTTCACTGTCTGTATCCCTGTGGACAGAGCTTGCAAATGCGCAGCTTCACTTTTGATGGAAGTAGGCTGAGCTCTTTTATACAATTTAGCCACAACGGTTTTTTATTTCAGTGGTAATAATTAACCATAACCAGATTTTGATTACGACTGACATTGGGTCTTCAAGGTCTGAAGAGGGAGGGAGCTTTGTTTGCCCTTTATTGAACAATCTTTCGGGAATGGTCATTGTTTTATGGCAAGAGGAAAGAATATAAAATGAAGTAAACAGAAATGATTATATCACCTTGATTGGAGAATAGAGAGGAAAGGAAAGATAAACAAGATAGTGTTTGAGGGATGGGCAACTCTTATCAGCAGCACTTGGAAATTTAGGACCTTGCTGATAAGGTGAAGATTTAGCAGTATTGTTATTTTTAGTTTTGCAAATTGCCCCATTGTTTCAGTCAATAATCTAACGAGGATTTGTACCAAATATGAGGCAGGGTAACATGTTTGATCCATGGCCAACTTTTCATTGGCCTTTATCAAGTCAGTGAGCTGCACCCGAGCCCAAAAGAGTCAACAGGCCCTGTCCACAGCGCTTGTGATGCAGAGTCAGATGCGGAAGGTCTGCAAACTTTCTCCAATGTTGTTTCCTGAAACTGTGGCTATTAAACATTGCTGAAGAAAAGTGTTGGGATTTGAGGCAGTGGATTGCAAGGATCAGACAGTGCAATATCTTTTCTGGAGCTCAGGAAGCTTTGGGAAGAACATCCTGATACAGCTGATCTATTGGTGTCTTATGAAAATGTTCATGGAAATATTATTACAAAAAGGACATTTTCAAAAGGCTTTTGAGTCACCGGATTGAAGCCTGCTCACTGGTCCGTCAGAGAGAACACAGAGGGAGCTGTGGGCACAAGTTTTCAGGTGAACTTGTCCTCATGAAGTTTTCAACAAAGTGTGAAACGTTCTGCTCTTCAGTTCCTTTTAGACTTGGTGAAGATCTGTCAGACACTTGAGGTGGATCAGTCCTTCTTCCGGGATTGGTGATGACAGACAGAATGTTGTTTCTATTAACACTTTAGCATAGTTTAAGTGATATTTTTGGATATTATGCTCTATGGTAATGAACCTTGCGCTGAACCAGCTCAGTGGAAGGGAATTTGGGAAACAGTACTGGTGAGCCAGATGCTGAGTGGTCGGATCGCAGATTATCGCAGATTATCGGAGTCTCTATCAGCTGGACCGTGCCCAGCGGCAGCTTCCTCACTTGTTCTGCCAGCAGCTGCTCCCCCCACCCCCCCCCCCACCCACCTCAATGAAAAACACAACGATGCTGGAGGAACTCAGCAGGCCAGGCAGCATCCGTGGAGAAGAGCAGGCGGTCAATGTTTCGGGTCAGGGCACCTTCTTCAGGACTGAAGGTGGGAAAAGGGGGAGGCCCGATACATAGGAGAGGAAAAGCAGAGCAGTGATAGTTGGACAGAAGAGGGGAGGCGGGGTGGGCACAGGGTGGTGATAGGTAGATGCAGGTCAGAGATGGTGATAGGCAGGTGTGGGGGAGGAGGGGAGAGCAGATCCACCAGGGGGTGGGTCACAGGTAAGGAGAGAGAGGAAAAAAAAGGGCTAGAAAAGGGAAGAAGAGAAGAAGCACGGTGGGGGGGGTGGTTGTGGGGAAGGGGTGGTAGCGATTACTTAAATACCTTTAGTGTTACTGCCTCTCACCTCAAGCTTCAGTGACAAAGGACGGGCTGCTCAGAGCTCCTGCCTGCTGACCCCAGTCAGCTGGCCGAGCCCAGGAGTGCAGCAGTCACAGCCGTCCTACGGTGATCTGAGCTCAGGGCGAGCTCTCCACGGGAACCTGACCCCCGCGGCTGGCACATTGTCCGCCCTGCCACACGTGGCCCTGGGACGAGGACACATGGAGCGGTGGGGGGTGCTCGAGGAAGGTGGGGGGGGGGTGGAAGAGGCATCCGGTGCGAGGTCCGGCTGAGGGGCGCCGCCTGCCCTGCAGTCTTGGTTCCGAGGGAGGCCGCACCTGGCCGCCTGCCCCCAACACCCCGAGCTGTGAGGCTTCTCCCTCACACTTCAGACCTTAGCAGGCAACACGGCAGCAAGCAACAGTGGAAAATTACAAATGCTCAAAAACCAGGCAGCATCTGTGGAGAGAGAGAGAGTTAACACTTTGGAGAGAAGACCTTCCATCACAACCCTGTAATGGAACGTCATCGAACATTTCTCAGATGCTGCCTGACCTGTTTCCAGCATTTCTCCTCTATTGAACAAACGTGATTAGCACAGAGCAGCAGTTAACCAGTTTTATTTAATGGGAGCACATTGTAGAAATGTAAAGGCGAGATTGTGTAAGCTGCCGTGTGGACACGCCTGTGGAGGTGTTGCAGGCCAATGTACAAACCTCCACGTTTGTGCTACATTGTGCAAACCAACCAATGCAAGCCCCGGAACACGGTGGTGTCAAGCCCCATCTGCAAAGGTGTGTCAAATTCTGCAGCGAGGATCCAACTCTCCAAAATCAGGTGAACCCTTCCGTTAACCCAAGCAGTGCTGTGCAAACCCCAGGGTGCACATCCTGTCAGTGATGTAACTGCTCACCTGCCCTCCTCTTTGTCAATTCCCCTGTTCAACAGCCCCTAAGTCAAAGTGACTCTGTACAACACCTGGATAACGTGATGCAAACAGCCTCGTGCTGTCAGCACGTTGCCTGACTGTCGGCACCCTGCCACGGGAAAGGTGCCATTGAGCTGGAAAGAGTACAGAGATTTCAAAGGTGCCATTGAGCTGGAAAGAGTACAGAGATTTCCAAGGATGTTGCCTGGACTCGAAGTACTGAGTACGGAGAGAGGTTGGGCAGGTTGGGACTTTTTTCATTGGAGCGTAGGAGACTGAGAGGTGATCTTATAGAGGTGTATAAAATCACGAGGGGCATAGATAGGGTGAATGCACTCAGTCTTTTTCCCAGGGTTGGGGAATCAAGAATTAGAGGGCATAGGTTTAGGGTGAGAGGGGGAAGATAGAAACCTAGGGGGTAATTTTTTCACCCAGCATGGACCAGTTAGTGCTGTATGACTGTATGACGAGTGTAAGGCAGTGGATGTTGTCAACGTGGACCTTAGGAAGGCATTTGACAAGGCCCCTCATGGTAAAATAACCCAGATTAAGATGTAGATTGGATTCAGAATTGGCTTAGCCACAGAAGACAGAGGTAGTGGTGCAGGGGTGGTTACTCTGACTGGAGGACTGTGGCCAGTGGTGTTCTTCATTGATCTGTGCTGGGACCTCTGTTGTTTGGGATATATATAAATGACGGATGAAGATGTCAATGGGTGATTAAAGTGAACACCTTCGTGGACATCTTTGTGAGGAGATGGCCAAGCTCCTCACTGAATATTTCTCCTCTGTTTTTACCGTGGAGAACGACATGAAGATTTCAGAATTTGAGATAGTTAAATTAAGGTAAGATAAGATCTTTATTAGTGACATGTACATCGAAACACACAGTGAGATACATCTTTTGCGTAGTGATTTTGGGGGGCAGCCCACAAGTGTCGCCACGCTTCCGGCACCAACATAGCATGCCCACAACTTCCTAACCTGTACGTCTTTGGAATGTGGGAGGAAACCGGAGCACCCGGAGGAAACCCACGCAGACACAGGGAGAACGTACAAACTCCTTACGGACAGTGGCCGGATTTGAACCCGGGTCTCTGGCGCTGTAAAGCGTTATGCTAACCACTATGCTACCTGAAGATAGTCCATGTTGCAGAAAAGGAGGCACTGGATGTCTTAAACCGTATGAAGGAAGATAAATCTCTGGGGCACGACCAGGTATATCTAAGAACACTGTGGGAGCCCTGCCTGAGACAAATGCATTATTGTTAGCGACAGGTGAAGTGCCAGATGACTGGAGGTTGGCTAATGTTGTGCCTTTACTTAAGAAGGGCTGCAAAGAAAAACCTGGGAACTATAGACCACTAAGTCTCATATCTGTGGTAGGTAAGTTACTGGAGGGGATTCTGATGGAAAACATCTACATGCATGTGGAAAGACGGGGTAATTAGAGATAGTAAGCATGGTTTTGTGTGTGGAAGATCACATTTCTTGAATTTGATTGAGTTTTTTAAAGAAGTAACCAAGAAGGTCGATAAGGACAGGGTAGTAGACGTGGTCTATATAGACTTCAGTGAGGCCTTTGGTAAGGTTCCACATGATGGGCTGCTCTGGGAGGTTAGATCGCATGGGATCCAGGGAGAGCTGGTTAATTGGATACACAGTTGGCTCGATGGCAGGAGGCAGAGGACGATGGTGGAAGGTTGTTTCTCGGACTGGAGGCCCGTGACTAGTGGTGTTCCCCAGGGCCCGGTGCTGGGCCCATTGTTGTTTGTCATCTGTATCAATGATTTGGATGAGAATGTACAGGGCAGGGTCAGTAAGTTTGCAGGTAACACTAAATAGGTGGTGTCGTCGACAGTGAGGATGGTTATCGGGGTTTACAGAGGGATCTTGATCAGCTGGGGAAGTGGGCCGAGGAACGGCAAATGGAGTTTACTTCGGATAAGTGCGAGGTGTTGCATTTTGGGAAGACAAATAAGGGTCGGACCTGCACAGTGAACGGTAGGGCCCTGGGGAGTGTTGTGGAACAGAGGGAACTAGAAGTACAGGTACGTGGTTCACTGAAAGTGGTGCTACAGGTAGACAGGGTGGTGAAGAAAGTTTCTGGCACGCTGGCCTTCATCAGTCGGGGCACTGAATATAGAAGTTGGGATGTTATGTTGCAGTTGGACAGGTTGTTGGTGAGGCTCCATTTGGAATATCGTGTTCAGTTTTGGTCACCCTGCTATAGGACAGATGCCATTGAGCTGGAAAGAGTGCAGAGGAGATTTACGAGGATGTTGCCGGGACTCGAGGGACTGAGTTACGGAGAGAGGTTGAGCAGGTGGGGACTTTATTCATTGGAGCGTAGGAGAATGAGGGGCAATCTTATACAGGTGTATAAAATTATGAAGGGCATGGATAATGTGAATGCACAGAGTCTTTTTCCCAGAGTTGGGCACGGGTTTAAGGCGAGAGGGGAGAGATTTAATAGGAAACTGAGGGGCAATTTTCCACCCAGAGAGTGGTCAGTATGTGGAACGAGCTGCCAGAGGAGGTGGGTGAGGCAGGTACATCAACAACATTTAAAAGGTATTTGGACAGGTACATCGATAGGAAAGGTTTAGAAGGATATGGGCCTAACGCTGGCACATGGGAGTTGCTTAGATAAGAATCTTGGTTGGCATGGACCACTTGGGCTGAAGGGCCTGTTTCTGTGTTGTATGACTTTATTAGTAAGCTTGTAGTCATAGAGTTTTACAGCATGGAAACAGGCCCTTCAGCCCATCTCCTCCATGCTGACTGTGTTGCCCAGCGAGCTGGTCCCATCTGCCCACGGTTGGCGCATAGGCCTCTAAACCTCTCCTATCCATGGATTTATCTAGGTGGCTTTTAAATGTTGCTAATGTGCCCAGCTCAAGTCTCTCTGTAACTGGATCCTTGACTTTCTAACTAACAGACCGCAATCAGTGAGGATAGGCAGCAATACCTCTGGCACGATTATTCTCAACACTGGTGCCCCACAAGGCTGTGTCCTCAGCCCTCTACTCTACTCCCTATATACTCATGACTGTGTGGCCAGATTCTGCTCTAACTCCATCTGCTAGTTTGCAGATGATACCACCGTTGTAGGCCGTATCTCAAACAGTGATGAGTCGGAGTACAGGAAGGAAACAGAGAGCTTAGTGGAATAGTGTCATAACAACAACCTTTCCCTCAATGTCAACAAAAGAGCTGGTCATTGACTTCAGGAAAGGGGGCGGTGTACATGCACCTGTCTACATCAATGGTGCTGAGGTCGAGAGGGTTGAGAGCTTCAAGTTCCTGGGAGTGAACATCATCAACAGCCTGTCCTGGTCAAATCACGTAGATGCCACGGTCAAGAAAGCTCACCAGTGCCTCTACTTCCTCAGGAGGCTAAAGAAATTTGGTTTGTCCCCTTTGACACTCACTAACTTTTACCGATGCACCATAGAAAGCATCCTATCTGGATGTATCACGGCTTGGTACGGCAACTGCTCTGCCCAGGACCGCAAGAAGCTGCAGAGATTTGTGGACACAGCCCAGCACATCATGGACACCAGCCTCCCCTCCTCGGACTCTGTCTTTACCTCTTGTTGTCTTGGTGTAGCAGTCAGCATAATCAAAGACGCCACCCAACTGGGACATTCTCTCTTCTCTCCTCTTCCATTGGGTAGGAGCCTGAGGGCACGTACCACCAGACTTAAGGACCCACTGTGATAAGACTATTGAACGGTTCCCTTATACGAGATGGACTACGACCTCACGACCTGCCTTGTTGTGACCTTGCACCTTATTGCACTGCACTTTCTCTGTAGCTGTGACACTTTACTCTGTACTGTTATTGTTTTTACCTGTACTACGTCAATGCACTTTGTACTAACTCAATGTAACTGCACTGTGTAATGAATTGACCCGTACGATCGGTTTGTAAGACAAGCTTTTCACTGTACCTCGGTACAAGTGACAATAATAAACCAATACCAATACCAACCACTACTTCTGGCAGCTCATTCCAAATACGCACCACCCTTTGTGTGAAGAAGCTGCCCCTGAGGTCCCTTTTAAATCTGTCACCTCTGATCATAAACCTACAGTCTCTTGTTTTTAGCCCCCCTTCCCTGGGAAAAAGACTATGTGATATCTATGCCCCTCATAAGACATCTTTATTAGTCACATGTACATTGAAATACACAGTGAAATGCATCTTTTTGTGTGGAGTGTTCTGGGGGCAGCCCGCAAGTGTTGCCACGCTTCTGGCGCCAACATAGCATGCCCACAACTTCCTAACCCATATGTCTTTGGAACCTCTATCTTATGTACCTCATATCATCCCTCAACCTCCTACATTCCAGGGAATACAGTCCTAGTACTCAGGCCTCCAAGTCCAGGCAATATCCTGGGAAGTCTCTTCTGCACTCTTTCTAGTTTAATAACGTCTTTCCTATAACAGGGTGACCAGAACTGTACACAAACTCCAAGTGCAGCCTCACCAACATCTTACATAACTGCAACATAACTTCCCAACTCTTGAACTCAGTGCCCTGACCGATGCAGGCCAGCGGGCCAAACGCCTTCTTCACCACCCTGTCTACCTGTGACACCACTTTCAGTGAACTATGCACTTTTACTCCTGGGTCCCTCTTTTCCATAACACTCCCCAGGGCCCCACCATTCACTGTGCAAGTCCCACCCTGGTTTGATCTCCCAACTTGCAATACCTCATATTTATCTGGATTGAAAGCTATTTACCAATCCTCAGCCCACATACCCAGCTGATCAAGATCCCAGTGTAATTTTTCATAACCTTCTACACTGTCCACAACTATTTTAGTATCATGTGCAAACTTACTAACCATGCCTCGTACATTCACATCTAAATCGTTTGTACAAATTACAAACAACCAAGGTCCCAGCACCAAGCCCTGCGGCACACCGCTGACACAGGCCTCCAGTCCGAGAAACAACCCTCGACCACCACCCTCTGCTTCCCACCACTGAGCCAATTGTGGATCCAATCTGCTAACTCCCCCATGCGATCTAACCTTCCAGACTAGCCTGCCATGAGGACCCTTGTCAAAGGCCTTGCTGAAGTCCGTATGGACAATATCCACTGCCCTACTCTCATTTACCCTCTTGGTTACCTCCTCGAAGAACTCCAAGAGGTTTGTCAGACATGACTTCCCACACACAGGGCCATGCTGATTGTCCCGAATCAGACCCTGTCTCTCCAAATGTTGGTAGGTCCTGTCCCTCAGAATCCCCTCGAGCAATTTAAACACCAGCAATGTCAGACTCACCAGCCTGTAGTTTCCTGGCACAAAAATTGGTGGAGTTGGGGACACTGAAAAAGGTTGTCAAAGGAATACAGTGGGATATAAATCAGTGTAACAGGTTGATAAATAGCAGATAGAGTTTCTTTCTTTTACAATATTTTTACTGAATCCATGAAAATACAGAGTACGTGCATCAAGAAAGAGAATAAAAACGCTACTGAATACATTGTATTAAATCGTACTTAGATTACAATACTCTGAGTCAATAATCACATATAGTAGTTAGTTAATAAAGGAAGAAAAAATTGAAATATTTTATTATTAAAAAAAAATCTACTCCCACTACCAAAACCCGAAGCTGTTAGATGGAAAAAACAAGGAAAAACTTTTAAAAACATAACAGTGTCAGCCAATATCTGCATTTTAGTCCCCAAATCAGAGATTTTGAAAATAATTCAAAGAAGGTCCCCACAGGGTTTGAAAGTCTAGGTTAGGTTCAAAAACTGAACAGCCAATCTTCTCTAGATTCGAGTATGACATAACATCCCGCAACCATTGAACATGCGTAGGCGGAGTAGCTTCCTTCTATTTAAGCAATACTGCTCTCCTGGCTATAAGAGAAATAAAACCCAGAATATGTAAATCAGAAGCCTTCAAAGTTATATCTTTTTCTCCAACAATCCCAAATAGTGCAGTCAAAGGATTAAGTTTAAAATTTATTTTGAAAAGTACAGAAAAAGTATGAAAGACCTCTGTCCAATATTTTTTAATTCACACATCCAAAACACGTGAATTAAGGAAGCCACTCTGTTATTGCATTTGTCACAGTAAGGAGATATGTCAGAATAAAAATGGAATAGTTTATCTTTAGACAAATGAGCTCTATGGACCACTTTAAATTGAAGGAGAGAGTGACGAGCACATAATGACGAAGTACTAACCAACTTGAAAATTTCATTCCAAGTTTCCTCAGAAATTGACATCTGCAAATCTTGTTCCCAAGCGTTTTTCATTTTATCTAGTGGCACCTTACTCATTCCTAGTAACCTGTCATAAATATTAGATATTGAGCCATCCTGAAAAGGTTCCAAATTAAAAATTACATCCAATAAATTTTTATCAGAACTCATAGGAAAAGAATGTAATTGAGATCGAAGAAGATCTCTAATTTGTAAATATCTAAAAAAATGAGTTTTTGGTAAATTATACTTGGTAGACAATTGTTCAAACCAGGAAAGGTTTCCTCCAACAAACAGATCTTGAAAACAAGCAATACCTAATTTGTCCCACTCTTTAAAAACTACATCAGTCATAGAAGGTTTAAAAAAGTAATTCAAGAAAATGGGACTGGACAAAGAAAAACTCAATAAACCAAAATATTTTCTAAATTGTAACCAAATCCTCAAGGCATATTTAACTACTAAATTATCTGTTAGTTTATTTAATGATATTGGAAGTGAAGAACCAAGCAAAGAGATAATAGAACATTTTTTAACAGAATTAATTTCCGAAGAGACCCATACTGAACGAGCCTCTTGATTAATGTAATGTAACCAAAACTTAAGATTTTGTATATTGACTGCCCAGTAATAAAATCTAAAATTAGGTAAGGCTAAACCTCCGTTCTTTTTAACCTTCTAGAGGTGAACTTTATTTAGTCTAGGATGGTTATTGTTCCATATATAGGAAAAAATAATTGACTCAAGAGATTCAAAGAAAGATTTAGGAATAAAAACTGGTAAAGCCTGAAAGATAAGATCTTAATCCGGGTAAGTGCAAGGTGTTGTACTGTGGGAGGTCAAATGTAAGGAAAGTATACAGTCAATGGAGCCTGAGGAGCATTGATGTACAGAGAGATCTTGGGGTTCAAGTCCATAGCTCCCTGAAAGTGGCAACACAAGTAGGTAGGGTGGTAAAGAAGGCGTATGGCATGCTTGCCTTCATGCTTTAGGGCATCAAGTCTAAGAGTCAGGTTGCAGTTGTATGAAACTTTGGTTAGGGTGCATTTAGAGCATTGTGTGCAGATCTGGTTGCTGCATTACAGGAAGGATGTGGAGGCTTTGGAGAGGGTGCAGAAGAGGTTCACCAGGACGCTGCCTGGATTAGAGGACATGTGCTATAAGGAGAAGCTGGACAAACCTGGGTTGTTTTCTCTGGAGCGGTGGAGGCTGAGGGGAGACCTGATAGAAGTTTATAAGGTTATGAGAGGCATAGGTTGAGTAGACAGCTGGTATCTTTTTCCCAGGGTCAAAATGTCTAATACTAGAGGGCATGCATTTAAGGTGAGAGGGGTAAGAATCAGAATCAGGTTTACTATCACTGACATATGTCGTGAAATGCATTGTTTTGCGATAGCGGTACAGTGCAAGGCATAAAAATTACTACAAGTTACAAAATAAATAAATCGTGCAAAAGAGGGATAACGAGGTAGTGTTCATGGACCGTTCAGAAATCTGATGGCGGAGGGGAAGAAGCTGTTCCTGAATCGTTGAGTGTGGGTCTTCAGGCTCCTGTACCTCCTCCCCGATGGTAGTAACGTGAAGAGGGCATGTCCCCGACGGTGAGGGTTCTTAATGATGGATGCTGCCTTCTTTTGAAGATGTCCTCAATGGCGGGGAGGGTTGTGTCCGTGATGAAGCTGGCCGAGTCTCTAACGCTCTGCAGCCTCACTGGCTGGTATGGAGGTTCCTGCGCATTGGAGCCTCCATACCAGGCGGTAATGCAACCAGTCAGTATGGTCTCCACCGCACATCTGTAGAAATTTGCAAGAGTCTCTGGTGACGTACCAGATCTCCCCAAACCCCTAACGAAGTAGAGCCACTGGCGTGCCTTCTTCGTGATTGCATCAGTGTGTTGGGCCCAGGATAGATCCTCTGAGATGTTGACACCCAGGAACTTGAAGCTGCTCACTCTTTCTACCGCTGACCCCTCAGTGAGACTGGTGTGTGTTCTCCCGACTTCCCCTTCCTGAAGTCCACAATCAATTCCTTGGTTTTGCTGACATTCAGTACGAGGTTGTTGTTGTGACACCGCTCAACCAGCCGATCTAGCTTGCTCCTGTAAGAGTCCTCATCGCCATGTGAGATTCTACTAACAACAGTGGTGTCATTGGCGAATTTATAGATGGCGTTTTAGCTGTGTTTAGCCATACAGTCACAAGTGTAGAGAGAGTAGGTCAGTGGGCTAAGCACACATCCTTGAGGTGCGCCTGTGTTGATCGTCAGCGAGGAGGAGGTGTTACTACCGATCCGCACTGACTGTGGTCTCCTGATAAGGAAGTCGAGGATCCAGTTGCAGCGGGAGGTGCAGAGGCCCAGATTTTGAAGCTTGTTGATTAGTACTGAGGGGATGATGGTGTTGAACGCCAAGCTGTCATCGATAAACAGTAGCCTGATGTATGTCCTTCGGTTGTCTAGGTGCTCCAGAGCTTAGTGGAGAACCAATGAGATTGCGTCTGATGTAGACCTGTTGTGGTGGTTGGCAAATTGCAGCAGGTCCAGGTCCTTGCTCAGGCAGGAGTTAATTCTAGCCATGACTAACCTCTCGAAGCACTTCATCACAGTAGATGTGAGTGCTACCGAGCGATAGTTGTTGAGGCATCTCACCTGGCTCTTCTTGGGCACCGGTATGATTGCTGCCCTTTTGAAGCAGTTGGGAACCTCAGACTGTAGCAGTGGGAGGTTGAAAATGTCCTTGAACACTCCAGCCAGTTGGTCGGCACAGCAACCGGCCTGATGCCTTGCACCCTCTTGAATGATGTTCTGACGTCAGCCTTCGAGATAGAGGTCACAGGGTCACCAGATACTGTGGGGATTCACACGGGTGTAGTATTATTCTCCCTTTCAAAGCGTGCATAAAAGGCATTGAGCTCATAGGGGAGCGAACCATCACTGCCATTTATGCTGTTAGGTTTCGCCCTATAGGAAGTAATGGCGTGCGAACCCTGCCACAGCTGTCGTGCGTCAGATTGTGTCTCTAACTTCACACGGAATTGCCTTTTATCTCTCACGATGGCCCTCCGTAGGCCGTACCTGGACTTCTTATAGGGTTCTGGATCGCCGGTCTTGCACGCCACAGATCTAGCCCTCAGCAGACTGTGAACCTCCTGGTTCATCCAGGGCTTCTGGTTTGGGAAGACTCGGTATATTCCCAGCAGCACACACTCATCCACGCAGGTCTTGATGGAGTTGGCGACGGCTGTGGTGTATTCATTGAGATCCAAAGATGAATCCCTGAATATGGCCAAGTCCACCGATTCAAAGCAGTCCTGTAAACGTTCCTCTGCCTCCCTTTGACCAGACCCTCACGATCCTCACCACTAGTGCTGCGGTCCTCAGTCTCTGCCTGTATGCCAGGACTAGGAGTACAGCCCGGTGATCGGACTTGCCAAAGTGCGGGCACGGGATGGCACGGTAAGCGTTCTTGACGGGGGTGTAGCAGTGTGTTGGCTGCTCTGGTGGTAGTTGGTCAGAGACTTCAAGCTCAGCTGGTTGAAGTCCCCCGTGATGATCAGGAAGGTGGGGGTGGAGACAAATATGATAGGGACATTTAAGGGGCTCTTGGATGGGCACGTGGATGTCAGGGAATGGAGCGAGATGGACTTGTGTAGGCAGGACTGGTATAATTCTGCATCATGCCCAGCACAGGTATAATTCTGCATCATGCCCAGCACAGACACTGTGGGCCGAACAGCCTTCCTATGCTGTACTGTTCCATCCTCTCTCTCCGTGTCTCCGACTTTCCCTGTCGGTGTTGTGTCGGGGACCGTTCTTCACAACTTTGCCCTCTGCTGCTTCCTCTCTTTCCTTCCCCCAACCCCCCCAGCCCTGAGTCCCTTCCCTGGTCCTGGACTCCCCACAACCAGGAGACCCCCTCCCAGGTACGGGACCTCCCAACCCGACCTGACCCTCCAGCGAAAGGGACCCCCCCTCATTTCCCCTTCCCCCTGCACTTGGATCCGGCTCCCCAGGGCCCATTCCCCCTGAATGGGACTCCCCAGGAACCACTAACCTGCCTTGGGACCCCCCCCTGCCATTTCCTTCCCCTTCCCTGCCCCGGGACCACCCTCACCACCTCCATCCCCGGGACACCCCCCACCCCCCCCCGGGAACCCCAACCCCCTGACCCCACTCCCTGGGATCACACCACTCCCCTCACCCCTCCCCATGAACTCCAACGCCCTCCCCCACCCCTGGACCACCCCGGGACCACCCACTCCCCACACCCCCCTCTCCAGGATCACCCCCCTCACCCCAGGACCACCCCAACCCCACACCCCAGGACCCCACCCCATCCCCTCACCCCAGGACCACCCCGCCCCCTCATCCCAGAACCACCCCACCCCCCCATCCCAGGACGCCCACTCCATCCCACTCCCCACCTCCCCAGGACCACCCCACCCCCCCTCACCCCAGGACCACGCCACCCCCTCATCCCAGGACGCCCACTCCATCCCACACCCCCCTCACCCCAGGACTACCCCACACCCTCCTCACCCTAGGGCCCCCGCCCCCGACTCCTCTCTCAACCCCCTCGCCCTCACCCCCACCCCAGGATCACCCCATCCCCCTCTCCCCTCTCAACCCTCCCCACCCCGCCGAATCGGCGGGTGTGGGAACCGAACCCACGACCGGCCGCCGCTCCGGGGCCGCCCCTCCCCCCCACGTGGTGCTGGCGGTGACGTCAGCCCTGCGCCTGCGCACTCGCGCCGTTGCTGAGGTGGAGCCGCGGCCGCCGCGATGATCCGCCGGTTGTTCAAGGTCAGCGCGGGGCCCGGGGCGGCCGCCGGTCCGGGGGGCGGGGAGGCTGCGGCCGGGCCGAGGGGGGCCGGCGGTGCTCGCTGCGGCCGGGCCGGGGCTCTCCCTCGACCCGGGACCGGGAGCAGGCCTCAGGCCTGGGCCCCCGTCCCCGGGACCCCCCCCCCCCGGCCCCGCACCCCGTCCCCGGGACCCCCCCCCCGGCCCCGCACCCCGTCCCCGGGACCTCCCCCCCCGGCCCCGCACCCCGTCCCCGGGACCCCGTCCCCGGCCCCGCACCCCGTCCCCGGGACCCCGTCCCCGGCCCCGCACCCCGTCCCCGGGACTCCCCCCCCGGCCCCGCACCCCCCCCCGGGACCCCCCCCCCCCCGGCCCCGCACCCCGTCCCCCGGACCCCCCCCCCCCCGGCCCCGCACCCCGTCCCCAGGACCCCCCCCCCCCGGCCCCGCACCCCGTCCCTGGGACCCCCACTGTCCCGGAACCGTCACCACCCCACCCCCCCGGCCCCGCACCCCGTCCCCGGGACCCCCACTGTCCCGGCACCGTCACCACCCCTCCCCCCCCCCCCCCCCCCGGGACCATCACCCCCCGACCCCGTCCCGCAATCCCTCGCCCCGTCCCCGGGACCGTCCCGCACCCTGTTCTGCAACCCCTCCTCCCCCACGTCCCCAGGACAATCACACCCCCCCCTCCCCCGTCCTGCAACCCCTCCCCCCCGTCCCCAGCACTGTCCCGCACCCTCCCATCCCGCAACCGCTCTCCCCCCCCCCCCCCCGGAACTGTCTTTTTGTCCCCGTCCCGAAATCCCACCGACCCACACCCCCTCCCCGCCCCCCCCACCCCCCGGGACTGTCCCCCACCCTCCCCCCCCCCCCCACCAAAGTCTAGCAACCCCTCCTCCCCGTCCCCGTACCCATCCCGGGACTGTCCCGCACCCTCCCATCCCGCAACCCCTCCCAGTCCCCACACCGTCCCCTCTGCCCCCAGGACCCCTGCTGTCTGGCCATCTCCCATCCTTCAACCCACTGTCACCCCCAATCCCCCTCCTACGCCCTCTTTCCCTCACTGCTCCCCCTCGCCACTCTCCTCTCCTCTTGCCCAGTGCTCCTCCACTCCATATCACCTGTTCCTCCACACCCCTCCTCCCCACTATGCAGCCCCCTCTGATTCAGCCCTTCCTCAGCATTTCATTCACGCCTGGCTCTGCCCCATCTCTGTCCCCTTCGCCCCCCCGGCCCATCCCTTTTGGTTCTCGGATTCTCCTCCTTCTCTGAGCTCCCTGCATGTATTTCCTCTCCCCACAGTCCAAGGTTTCTGTGTCATTGGTACCTGATAGTCTGATAGATCACTTCCTTGCATTATGAAAGTCTTAAATATTCAACGTTTGTATAATTCTGCATATCCGTCAAATGTAATTACATTTCATACAATGCACACATGCAGGTTTAAGTAATCCTCTTCTGGTTAGAAAGCCAGCTATTTCAGACAACAGTAGTAACTACAGCCTGTGAGTCTGCTGCAGTGGTTCATGGGATTTAAGCAGCACTTTTACAGGAGGTGATCATTCGAGAACCTGGGTAACATTTTGAGGGTGACTCAGAGCTCTTGGAAAGAAATAATGTGTAATGTTCATTTTCTAATTTTCCTGTGTTCTTTTCTGCAGAGTGGAAATGTTTGTCGCAGACTCCAGGGCCTTTCAGCGGTCCGGTTGCGGACATACACAGATGCTGCACCAGGTATGGGGAGTACCCTCGGAGCCAGCCTGACGGAGTAACTTACCTTCCTTGTGTCCTGGCATAACCTCTGTAACTTCAAGCACTGATAATTCACCAGTGATTTTTATTAACAAACTCCTGACCCTGTTGGGAAAATGTCGTGGCTTGCTAAGGAGTGTTTGTAAATGTACGTTTTATTGGTAGGAGGTTTGCTTGTTGCAACTTTCCAACTACCTGCCCCAAGACCGCCAGGAACCTTACCCGATGGATCTGTCACCTGAGGGTGCCCATTGTCTCAGTAGCACAAGGCTTTGAAATATCCTTGAAATTAAAGGGTGGTTTTTATATAGAGGAGTGATGGCTTCACTTTGTCCCATTACTCTGAAATACTTTGGTCACTGACGATGGTTACATGGGGTTGAGGGGAGGACCTTTCTCACCCAGAGAACGGTGAGTACCTGGAGTGCCCTGCCAGAGAGAGAGTGGTGGAAACAGAGTCACTGACAGCACTTAAGAAGTCTTTAGAAGAGCACTTGAATTGCCTAGGCACAGAAGGCTATGGGCCACGTGCCAGAAGATGGGACTATTACAGACAGGTGTCCACTGGTCAGCATGAATGTAGTGGGCTGAATAACCTGTTTCCATGCTGCATGACTCTGTATCTTAACTGTTCAATGAACAAACTTTATGCTCACATTGGAAATCAGAAATGTAGTTTTGATGAAAGGTGATATTTATGATTCCACTGAATCAGTAGAACAGATTTAAGATCAGTTTATATAGATTAATGGTAGATTTAGTGTACTGGTCCCTGTTCGCGTATTAAGTAGCTTTTTGTTCATTGTGTTGTGCTTCAAAGTTCCTGCTCGTGCACTGGATCCCCCACTCCCTCGTGCTGTCTCTCTCCAAGGCCCGTGGCTTCGACATTCTACTGCAGCCATAGAATGGTCACAGTGCAGGCGAAGGTCATTCAGCGCAACGTCTCTCTCTGTGGGAGCACTGCACCCCCACCTCCGTCCCCTAGCCTTACAAACATTTCTTCACCATGTATTTAAATAATTACCACTTCAAGGTCACAATAGAACTTGCCTCCACCACATCCGCGGGCAGCACACTGCAGATTCCAAAGTTAAAACAAAAAACTTTCCCTTGTGTCAGTTTTAATTCTCTTCCCCTTTATTTACTACTGTGACCTCTAGCCCTCGAGCCTTCCGTCAATGGGAGCCACTCACTGTGCACTCTGTTCAGGTCCCTCATCATTCTGTCTTCTCTACAGAAAAGTCCCGGATTCTCAAATGTATCCTATAACTAGTCTCTCATCCCAAGAACCACTTGTGCAAATCTTTTCTGGCTCATACAACACAGTACAGCACAGGAACAGGCCCTTCAGCCCACGATGTCAATACTGAAATCGATGCCAAGTTAAACAGTCCCTTCTGTCTGTACATGACCCATAACCTTCCATTTCCTGCATATTCATGTGTCTGTCGAATGGCCTCTTAAACACCACTATCCTATCTGTTGCCACCACTGTTCCAGGCATCTACCATTCTATGTGTAAAAAAAAAACTCCTTTAAACTTTTTCCCTCTGTATACTTTCCCCTTACATTTGACCTCCCAAAGTGCAGCGCCTCACTCTTGTCCAGATTAAGCACCATCTGCCATTTTTCCACAAATATCTAACTGATCTATATTCTGTATCCTTTGACAACCTTGTTCAGTGTTCACAACTGCACCAATATTTGTGTTGTCCACAAATTTTACTAACCTGCCCGTCTTCATTTTCATCTAGGTCATTTATACAGATCACAAACAGCGGAGGTCCCAGTACGGGTCCCTGCGGCACACCACTAGTCACAGACCTCCTGCCAGAATAACACCCTTCCACCGCTACCCTCTGCCTTCCATGCGGAAGCCAATTCTGAATCCAAACTACCATGGATCCCATGCATCTTAATCTTCTGGATCATCTACCATGAGGGACCTTGTCAAAAACTTTACTAAAATCCATGTAGACAATGTCCACTGCCCTACCCTCATCAATCACCTTGGCCGCCTCCTCAAAAACTCTCAATCAAGTTTGTCCTGCCCCACATGTTGTGCCTTCGCATCCTTCCCATAATGAAGCAACCATAATTGGACATGATATTCCATTTGAGGCCGGATGTTTTGCCTGGAACTTTCTCCACCTGCCCAGCCACATTCAATGATTTGTACACGTGTGCTCTCGGTCTTTCTGCTTTATATCACCTCTCTTTGTTCTTCCTACCAAAATGCGTCACCTCACATTTCTCTGCTATTTATCTAAGACTCTGCCATGTGGACAGTGTCCAGCCACTGCCAACAGTTCAGGATAATGCTTCTATTAAAACGGTAGTGATGCAGACTGACACTAAAGGTATTTTGTGTTTCGTTGCAGTTGATGCAGATGTCACAGTTCTGGGCTCAGGCCCAGGAGGTTATGTTGCTGCTATTAAGGCTGCGCAGTTGGGGTTTAAGGTAAGTAAAAGGTTGTCCGATTCCAAGTTGGCAGTGTGTGTGACGGAGTGGAGAGCGGCCTATCACGTTTGCCTGTGACGTAGATGGGCAGTGTTGAGACCATTGTAGATGGGAAGCATTAAGTTACACAGATATGAATAAACGAATCAAGTGGCCAAAACTGTGGCATATTGAAGGTAGCTGTATGGGAGACGGGAGCTAATCGCTTCTAATGATCCTTCTGATTTAGGTCCAGGAGACAGGGTTCTGATGTTTACCATAGTCCCACTGCAACCTAAGCAAAATGGTGCTGTGATAATATGAAGCTTATCTGTTTCTCTTTACACACACGCTGTGTGACCTGAGTGTTACCAGCAATTATTTTTATGTGACAGACTGAATTATTGGCTTGTGAGATTTCAAGGAGTAATGGCTAGTTATGTTCTCTGGTGGCCGAGAAAGCTCATCACGTCCTCAAATTTCAGTGAATGAATCATTAAAACTGCCATTGTAATGAAGCAATGCATTGTGTTACAGTTCCTTCAGAAAGTCTAAAAGTCATTTCGATATTGCTGTAAGGTTCCAGGCACAAAAGTCCTTGAGGCAACATGATCAATGTAGAGGCAGTGGTAGTGGAGCTGCCAAGGTGAGCAGGCCACCCAATTCAAGAGCCAATGCCAAGCTCCCCAGGAAGGTGG
Source organism: Pristis pectinata (assembly GCF_009764475.1). NCBI lineage: Eukaryota > Metazoa > Chordata > Chondrichthyes > Rhinopristiformes > Pristidae > Pristis > Pristis pectinata. The sequence continues at coordinate 43,861,105 of NC_067423.1, read as the reverse complement.
TCTGAAGCCCTGCAAATATTTTCAGAGAAAGAATACAGTGATTAGTTCAAGGTCAAAATTGGTAAACCAATTGGCAGGTGAAGGGGAGCAATGTTAGTGTCTGATCAAAGGTGATTCACACGTCCTGACAAGACTTGAAGTTTATCCAGTTCCCATTCAGCCTGTGTCCTGAATCTGAGCTTCGACAGCCCCCACAGCCTCACTTCCACCCTCCAACCCCCCATGTACATTGTACCTTTCCTGTCAGCCTCAGGCTCTCTCTCTTCCGCCACCAGCTGCTCAGGGTTGCTGGCTGTACGCCCAGCCGCACCCCAGTTAAATAGTTGTGTGATATCTGAGGTACAAACATTCCAGCCAGTAGGATGGAATCATAGCAATTTATTTCAATTTTAAATAAACCAATTTGGAGAATTTAATAACGGTCTTAAAAGATTAGTTACACAGAGACAGGAGAGATTCTGCAGATGTTGGAATCTGGAGCAACACAAAATGCTGGAGGAACTCAGCAGGTCAGGCAGCATCTATGGAGGGGAAATAAACAGTCGACATTTCGGGTCGCGATCCCTCCTCAGGACTGTTATTTCCTTGTACGACTAAATCCTGAAAATGATTTTACAGAAATGTCTTAGCAGTGGGGAGGGGGCTGCCAACACTTTTCATATATTACGGGTCAGATGTTAATTCAGCTGAACTTTTTTAAACCGTGTAAAATATGTTGATTCATTTTTAAATCCTTTAGACTGTCTGTGTGGAAAAGAATGAAACACTGGGTGGAACGTGTTTGAACGTGGGTTGTATCCCGTCCAAAGTAAGTACCTGATCAATATGCCTCAGTGCTTCACTTTTATTCAAAGCTCTACGTCTGGACTGTAGTGCATGTTTGCTGCTTTCTTATACAAGTCTGTATACTAATATACTGTTGTAGAGGTCCATGTATACTGTTGTTTAGGTCTAAATATCATGTAGGGCTGCTGTTGATTTGCTTTTATGTTAGCCTGCGTGCAGTGAGATTGGGGAATAAAGAACGTCTTCACTTAAGTTTTAGAAGAATGCGTGGGGAATCTCATAAAAACCTCCAAAATTCACACTAGGTTAGGCAGATTAAATGCAGGAATGGGAGAGGGGTGTACAGAACGGCCTAAAGATAAGGGTAAGCCATTTAAGACTGAGACGAGCAGAAATTTCTTCTCCCAGCAAGTGGTGAACACATGGCGTTCTCTACCGCAGCAAGCATGTAGAAGCCAAACCATTGAATCTATTCAGATATTGTTCTGAGGGCTGGAGGGATCAAGGGACATGGAGAGAAAGCTGGAAAAGTGCACTGAATTTAAATGTTCAACCATGATCTATTGAATGTTGGAGGAGGTTGGAAGAATAGAACAGCCTTGACCCGTTACTGTGCTGATACACTAGTCATCGCCTGATTAACTGGAGTCTGACAGCCTGCGCTTGTTTCTCAATCACACTGTATTGTGCGCAAGGAGAACAGTCCGGCCCCTGTCACCAAACCAGTCCAAAGTTTCAACAAAGAACTGTCTTTTTTTTATACAGATATTGACCAATTAAAATCTTAGAATATCGTCATTTGTGTACCTGAAATACCAATCACGATACAGTAATATAGGTATTAATAACCAATAGAAACTACAGGTTAATGGCCAATTATACCTTAGTGTCAGTGAAGTAATTGTCCAAGTTACCGTGTGCCTTGCATCCTTGGTTTGCATTTTACCTTGTCTGGTGTCCTTGGCTCCTCTGCTGTACAGAGGAGCTATGCTCTCAAGGAACTTGCTCAACACAGGTGACTGTACACTGTCTTACCCCTTACCATGCCACAGCTTCCACACACTGCTGTATAAATCTGTGTTTTAAGTATTGCCGATAAGAACTGTAAACAAAGTGGTTGTTATTCTTAGGCTTTGTTGAACAACTCCCATCTCTATCACCTGGCCCATGGGAAAGACTTTGCTAGCAGAGGAATTGAAAGTAAGTAGATCACCAGTCTGTCTTCTCTTTGCTATTTTGTGATGGTTTTATTGCAAGATTTGGCCGATTAATGAAAATGACTGGATGGAATTTAACATTCTCAGATGTTTCCTTTAATGTTACGGTGTTTTATGAGGTAAAAAATGAAGAATAAGCCAATCTTACAAGAAAAGCAGTTTTGTATAGAGACTCTAGATATGGAGGTTATCATTCAGTTCATTTGAGGCAGATGTTTACTGCAGACATTATGTGCCTGCCGTGGGAAATCACCGTCTCATCAAAGCACAGGAGGTGACCATTTGGTCCATCGTTCATGGGACCTCTAGACCAGTGTGGTCACTCCCATTCTTCCTACATCCGTAGAGGCACAGAGCAGAAACAGGCCCTTCGGCCCATGCTGATAAAGTTGCCTAACTGAGCTAGTCCCATTTGCATGCGTTTGGCCCATATCTTTCTGAACCTTTCTTATCCATGTAACCGTTTAAATCTCGTAATTGTACCTGCCTGTCCCACTTCCTCTGGTAGCTTGTTCCACATACCCACCACCCTGTGTGAAGAAATTGCCCTTCGGATCCCTTGTAAATCATTGCCCACTTTCAACCTCTGCCCTCCAGTTTTGGATGCCCCTCATGATTTTATAAACCTCTATAAAATCACCCCTCATCCTCCTACGCTCCAGTGGGGAAAAAAAAGTCCCAACCTATCCATCCTCTCCCTACAACTCAAACCCTCCAGTCCTGGCAACATCCTCAAATCTTTTTTTTGCATCCTTTCCAATTTAATGACACCCTTCCTGTAGCAGGGCGACCAGAACTGTACGCAGTACTCCAGATGTGGCCTTACCGACATCTTGTACAGCTGTAACATGATATCTTGACCGATGAAGTCAAGCATGCTAAAGACCTTTGTCATCGCTCTCAGGGAACTATCTACCTGCACCCCTAGGTGTCTCTGTTCCCCAACACTCCCCAGGGCCCGACCATTTACTGTGCAAGTTCTGCCCTGGTTTGTCTTGCCAGAATCAATGCGTCATATTTATCTGAGTTAAACTCCATCTGCAGATTTTCTTTGTGTCTCTCCAATTTCCTTTTGAAATCATTGATTATATCTGAATCACCATCTTCATGGGTAGTGAGTCCTGGGTCACTTCCACTCACTGAAAGAAGTTCTTTGTCATACTTTCACCACCTTGGACTCTTCCATCAAATCTTCCCTCAACGTGCTTTGCTCCAAGGAGAACAACCCCACATTCTCCAACCTAACGCACGGCTAAGACCCTTCCCACCAGAATCATTCAAGTAAATCTGCTCTGTAGCCTCTTAACTGCCTGCAACGTTCTAGTTACAGGCTGTCGCTGGGTTAAGAATGCCCGACCTATGGACACCCCTGCATATGAATGAGCTCCCATAGTATTGATGAATTCAAAAGTTCGATGTTCTTACAGACGGCAGAACTAGTTTCCTCTGTCTCTCCACTTTTAGTCTTGTGTTCCTTACAATACCGTGGAGACATGGTTACCACATAGTGATTTTTGTGTATTTTCTGACTTGCGGACAAAATCAACTTAAGGACATCTTTAAAAACGGAACCTGTTTGCTACCCGAGGACGCTCTGTATAATCTTTAAGTTCAATATAACCTCCCAGTTTTTGTACGCAATACCTCTATCTATGAGCAGTTCCAGCATCTGCTGTCTCTTGTGTCTCAGCTTCTGAGCCTAAGATTGTAGAATCATAGAACAGTACAGCACAATACAGGCCCTCCGCCTCTCAATGTTGTGCTGACCTTTAAACCTCGCCTGAGTGTATCTAACCCCTTCCTACCACATATCCCTCTATTTTAAATTCTTCCATATGCTTGTCTAGCAATCTCTTGAATTTGACCAATGTACCTGCCTCCACCACCACCCCAGGCAGTGCATTCCATGCCCCAACCACTCTCTGGGTAAAAAACCTCCCTCTGATATCTTCCTTGAACTTCCCACCCATTACTTTAAAGCCATGCCCTCTTGTCTTGAGCACTGGTGCCCTGGGAAAGAGGCGCTGGCTGTCCACTCTATTCCTCTTAATATTTTGTATACCTCTATCGTGTCTCCTCTCATCCTCTTCCTCTCCAAAGAGTAAAGCCCGAGCTCCCTTAGTCTCTCCTCATAATGCATCCTCTCTAAATCAGGCAGCATCCTGGTAAATCTCCTCTGCACCCTTTCCCGCGCTTCTACATCCTTCCTGTAATGAGGCGACCAGAACTGGACACAGTACTCCAAGTGTGGCCTAACCAGAGTTTTGTAGAGCTGCATCATTATCTCACAGCTCTTAAACTCGACCCCACAACTTATGAAAGCTAACACCCCATAAGCTTTCTTAACTACCCTATCCACCTGTGAGGCAACTTTCAGTGATCTGTGGATATGAACCTCCAGATCCCTCTGCTCCTCCACACTCCCCAGAATCCTGCCATTAACCTTGTACTCTGCCTTGGAGTTTGTCCTTCCAAAGTGTACCACCTCACACTTCTCCGGATTGAACTCCATCTGCCACTTCTCAGCCCAGCTCTGCATCCTATCAATGTCCCTCTGCAATCTTCGACAGTCCTCCACACTATCCACGACACCACTGACCTTTGTGTCGTCTGCAAACTTGCCAACCCAGCCTTCCACCCCCTCATCTAAGTTGTTAATAAATATCACCAGCTTTGCTAATTATGTCCTCCACTTTCGAAGAGTTCAATACACGAACCTCTCCCCAGATGCCTCTGTTCCTGCGCACTCTTTACAGACTAAAGCACGGAAGGAGGCCATTTGACCTGTTGAGGAGGAATCGAGGGTAGCACAGGTGCTTGCTTGCAGGACGAAGCACCACTTGAGCTCTGCTGCGGAGAACTCAAGTTGGGACCTTAAATGGAACTCGAATAAACTGCAGATGCTGAAAATTTGAGACAAAAACAGAAACTGCTGGAAACTGGGTCAGGTAGCATCTGTGGAGAGAGAAACTGTCTTTAACGTGACTTCCGTGCACATCGAAATGCTTGGTATATTCTATGTTGGTGAATGTGGAGAAGTCCAGCCCTAATCTAGTGCAACGTTTGGCATGGAGTTTGGAATTTACCCTTTCCAGTGTGGAAGAGGTTGCCAGATCTGTAGATCCAAATAACACACAGCACATGATGGTTAATGTTCCGGTTTTCATCACGCGGCTGTGTGGCTCATTAGTGAAAGGATTTGCAAGTTACCACAGCAGGCACAGGATCACAGAAAGGTTACACCACGGAAGGAGGCCGTTCGGCCTGTCGAGTCCAAACCAGCCCCTCCCCTCAACCCTTAATTCTTTACTTTTAGATATAGACCCAGCTCCTTTTCATAGTCTTAGAGTCGTACCTCATGGAAGTAGCCCTTCAACTCACCACATCCACACCAACCAGTGGGCACCCATCCGTACCAATCCCAATTTCCAGCTCTTGTCTGTGCCCAGACGATTCAAGTCCTCATCTGGACACTTCGTGCTGTTAGACACTCTGCTTCCACCACTATCGCAGGCAGTGTATTCCAGGTACTTGCCACTCTCTGGGTGAAACAGGCTCCCCTCAGATCCCCTCTAAATATCTTGCCCCTTACCCTAAACCTATGATCTCTAGTTTTATCTGCCTGTGATAACCGGAAACGTTTCCTGTTGTCTTCCTGATCTATGCCTCAATCATGTCCCCTCTTAACCCCCCCTCCTCCAGGGAAAACAGACCCTCTCCTGCCTCTGCTCATTACTGAAACAGTCCATCCTGAGCAGAGTCTCCTCTGCACCCTCTTCAGCACTACCACATCTTTCCTACAGTGTGGTCACCAGAACTGCGCGCACACAACTCTAGCTGAGGTCTGACCAATGTTTTATAATGTTGGAGCATAACTCCCTGATCTTGTAGTCAACGCCCCAACTGATGAAGGCCAGTGTCTCATATGCCTCCTTGACCACATTAAATACCTGTGCTTCCACCTTCAAGGATCTTTGGAGTTGCATGCCAAGGTCCCTCTGTTCCTCACTACTCCCTAGGACCCCCCTATTCCTGGTACATGTCCTAGCCTCATTAGTATTCTCAAAACACATCACCTCCCACTTATCAGGATTAAACACCATCTGCCATTTCTCAGCTCATTTCAACAACACTTCGATATCACCTGTAGCCTAAGATCATCTTCCACGCTATCAATAACCCCACTAGACTTTGTGTCGTCTGCAAACTTACTGATCGTGCCTCCTACATCCACATATATTACAAACAGCGCGGGTCCCAGCACCGATCCCCGGGGGACACCACTAGCCACAGGAATTCAGTCATAAAAACACCCCTCTACCAACACCCTCTGTCTCAGAACATAGAACATTCCAGCACAGGAACAGGCCCTTCGGCCCACAACGTCTGCATCGACCACGGTGCCGATCCAAACTAACCCCATCTGCCTGGACGAGGTCCATGTTCCTCTGGTTCCTGCCTGTTCATGTATCTGTCTAAATGCTGCTTAAGCATTGCTATCGTATCTGCTACCAGTTCCCCAACAGCATGTTCCAGGCCCTCTGTGTGTAAAAACAAAAACTTGCTTTGTAAATCTCCTTTACAGTTCGCCGCTCTAGTATTTGACATTTTCTGTTGCCGAGCCAAATTTGGATCCAATTTACCCTGATCCCATAGATCCTAACCTTGTGGACCAGTCTCCCATGAGGGACCTTGTCGAGACTCTTCCTGAAGTCCAAGTAGACTACATCTGCTGTGCTGCATGTACTGTGGTGCAGTTAACACCTCAAAAAAATTCCCTCAGGTTGGTCAGACAAGATCTGCCCTTGACAGAATAATGCTGGCCATCACTGATCAGTTCCTAATTTCCTTGGGCCGAAGGGCCTGTTTTGTGCTGTATGGTTCTAAGTGATCATTAATTCTGTCCCTCAGCATGTTTTCCAGCTACTGCCCTGCTAATGATGTTCGGCTGGCAGGTCAGCCTGTAAACTCCAGGCTTTTCCCTGCTGCCCTTGAAAAGGGAAGCCACATTTGCCCACCTCCAGTAAACTTGTGGTCAGCAAGGATTTAAAAATATCAGGCAGAGCCTCAGCAGTCTCTTCCCTTGTCTCCCATAGCAGCCTGGGATAAATCTTATCTGGCGTTGGGGACAGATGCACCTTTAAACCCCTGAAGGCATAGAGTCGCTCCTCTTTATTTATGGAGTCTCACACTAGACTTTCACCTTCCCCTTCACTGAGTTCTCCAACTACAAAGTCTGTTTCCTTGTGCATACCAGTGAAAAGTATCCGTCTGTGACCTCACTTATACCTTCTGGCTTCACACACTGATTGCCCTCGTTGTTACTAACTCTTTCCCTGGTTATTTTTTTGTCCTTCATATAAACTGCCTTAGGATTTACCTGAATCCCGTCTACCAGTGATATTTCATGACCCCTCTTTGCCTTCCTAATCTCCTTTTTTAAGCATCTCCCTACACTTATACTCTTGACAGGCCTCTCCCATTTTTAGCTCTCTCTATACCTGCTACATGCTCCCCTTTTCCTCCTTACCCGACCTTCGATATCCCACATTATCCATGGCTCCCTGTACTTGCTATCCCTGGCTTTCACCCTTACAGGAGCATGTTGGCCCCACACTCTTATCTGCTCCGTGACCAGCCAGGCGGTGCATTCCAACCCCTAGTGTTGCTGCGTAAGATGGTTTTTCTTCGTCACTTTTAGTTCTTCAGCCAGTCACCTCCATTCCACGTCCCTTTGCTTCTTGATCATCCCCACTTTGCCAACAAAAACAGGTCCTGTCTGTCAACTCTGTCTCCGTCCTCCGTGATTTTAAATATATTGCAACATCCGAGTCATTTAATAACAGTGATGCAGTCTACCTTCATCTTGCTCGTCCTTTAATCAGTTTTCAAACCATTTCTCTTTATCCAATGAATAAAATACAAACCTTTGTCTCCCTTAAAAGTGCCAGTCTGTGAGTGGACTACTTTCAAACCTTCCGTCAAGCAACGTGGAATGGTCGGTTACTACAATTACATCACGTAATATCATTGGAAGAAAATGTATCTGTTCAGTACTGAAGGTGTGAGAAATGCCTTGGTCTTTTAAATGATTAAATGTTGTTCCAAAGTCACAGGCATGAATCTGAACCTGGAGAAGATGATGGAACAAAAGAACAATGCAGTGAAGTCATTGACTAGTGGAATTGCCCATTTATTTAAGCAAAATAAGGTTAGTTTCTGATACTGATCTAGACCGTGAACTGGTGAGGCCTTTTACAGATGGTGTTGGGGCGAGAGCTCACTCAGTGCTTTGCCGCCTCAGCCCAGGTAATACAGGATCCAAGCACCTCCAAAGGATGTGATAGAACCTGTCCAAAGATGATTAGTAGCATTACATATTTTTATAGCCTTGCCTTTGCATCATTACAGTATAGCTCAAAACATTTATTTCAAACTGAGAATTAACTTTTTTAATATTTTGGAATACATTTTATACATAGCACACTCTTGAATGAGAGATCTCTCTTAAATGTTAAGATTAAGATGTAGCAAATGTATTAAATGTAGCTAAATCTGTAAATTTTAAACTTTGCACATGAAAGGTAGATCTCTTCAAGTAGGACATGTTGCACATATTCCATGTCCTTTGGTGTATACGATCTTGTTTCCACTCTCCTTGGTCTGATTTGGTCACCACCAAGTACATCTTTTCTGTAATTTTACTAAATGAGAAAAGCTTGTGTTGTCGAGCAGGCAGAGGAAGTAAATTCAAATGCTTGCACCATTGTCCAAACGAGACGTGCAATATTCTAGAGAGCGCCAGTGGCTCAAATATAAACCTTCTAACTTGCATTATAAACTTTCAATCATCCTTGCTTAATCCTTTCCCTCACTTTTCCAAATCAGATGATATGATGAGTCTTGAAAGGACTTTGGATAAGAGAACCTTGATGTTTATATCTTGTCACTTCTCTACAAGGTAACACATGTCCAAGGCTATGGTAAGATTACTGGGAAAAACCAGGTCACGGCTCTCTGCAATGATGGCAGCACACAGATCATCAACTCCAAGAACATAATCATCGCCACAGGGTCAGAAGTCACTCCTTTCCCTGGGATTCAGGTACATCAGTCGACACAAAAGAACCATTCTGGAGTTTAGCGAGTTAATGTGTTGAGGGTGATTGCATGATCACCAGCTGTCAATGATTGATGGACATGCAGCACCCAAGGTGCCCATTGTGCCTGCTGCCTGTGTGATGGTGTTGGTTTATGCTGGATTATCTTCTCCCACATTCCTGTCAACTTTGAAGGCTTGTAGTTTATACACACGGAACCTGTTGACGTTTTTCATTTATAGAGTTGTACAGCACAGAAACAGGCCCTTCAGCCCAACTCATGCCAACCAAGGTACCTCCCTGACCTCGTCCCATTTGTCTGTGCTTAGCCCACATCCTATCCATCCACCTGTCCCGATGTCTTTTAAATGTTATAACTTTCCCTTCAGATCCCCTTCAAATCTTTCCCCCCCTTGCCTTAAAGCTATTCCCTCTAGTTTTAGACTCGTCTACCCTGTGACCATCCACCACGTCTGTGCTCCTGAAGAAACAAAGGACTGCAGATGCTGGAATCTAGATGAGAAACACGACGATGTTGGAGGAACTCAGCGGGCCAGGCAGCATCCGTGGAGAAAAGCAGGCGGTCAACATTTCGGGTCAGGACCCTTCTTCGGGACTGAAGATAGGAAAAGGGGAGGCCTGATATATAGGAGGGAAAAGCAGAGCAGTGATAGGTGGGCAGCAGAGGGGAGGCGGTGTGGTTACTCGCACCTGCCTATCACTATCTCTTACCTGCATCTACCTATCATCACCCTGTGCCCACCCCACCTCCCCTCTTCTGTCCACCTATCACTGCTCTGCTTTCCCCTCCTATATATCGGGCTTCCCCTTTCCCTATCTTCAGTCCTGAAGAAGGGTCCTGACCTGAAACGTTGACCGCCTGCTTTTCTCCACGGATGCTGCCTGGCCCGCTGAGTTCCTCCAGCATCGTCGTGTTTCTCATGTCTATGCTCCTCATTTTATAAACCTCCATCAGGTCACCCCTCGGCCTTCTTTGCTGCAGGTAAAACCATCGCTGCCTGTCCAGTCTTTCCTTGTGACTCAAGCCCTGCAGTCCCAGCAACGTCTTTGTGAATCTTTTCTGCACCCTCTCTAGCTTAATGACATCCTTCCCATAGTACGGTAACCGGATATGCACGCAGTGTTCCAGGTGTGCTCTCACCAACATTCTATGCAGCTGTAACATGACGTCCCAGCTCTTGTACTCTCTGATGAAGGCAAGCGTGCCGTATGCTGCCTTCTCCACCCCGCCTACCTCTGTCGCCACCTTCAGGGAACCGTGTACCTGTACCCCTCGGTCTCTCTGTTCTACAGCACTCCCCAGAGTCCTGTCATTCACTGTGTATGTCCTGATTTAACTCCCCAAAATGCAGTTGTCTGAGTTGAATTCCATCTGCCATTCCTTGACCCACTTTCCCAGTTGACCCAGATCCTGCTGTAACCTTAGACGACCTTCTTCACTGACCACCTTACCACCAATTTAGGTTTCGTCCGCAAACTTCCTAACCATGCCACCTGCATTCTTATCCAAATCGTTGGTATATATGACAAACGACAGGGGACCCAGCACCGATCCCTGTGGCACACCACTGATCACAGTTCTCCAATCTGGAAAACTACTGCCCTCTGACTCCTTCCACCACCAATGTTGTATCCACCCATGTGATCTCACTTTCTGGATCAGCTTGCCTATTCAAAAAACGCTCCGTCAAGCTCGAGACCATTTTCCCCCACACAATGCCATGCTGAGTCTCCCTAATTGGTCCTTGACTTTCCAAATGCAAATAAATCCTGTCTCTCTGAATCCCCTAGGTAACTCTCCCACCACTGATGTTAAGCTCACCCCGGCCTGCTTGTCCTTGCAGCCCTTTCTTAAACGTTAGCCACCCTCCAGTCTTCCGGTATCATGACTAAGGAAGACACCAAAATCTCCGCCAGGGCCTCAGCAATTTCTACCCTTCCCTCGATGTCCTGGGATACACTTTCAGGTCTCAGATTTATCCACCTTCATGTGCTTCAATACCGCCAACACCACCTCTTATGTAGTGTAGATATGCTTCAGGACATCGCTGTTCCCTCCCCTGAATTCCTTGACCTTCTCCACGATATATTAAGGCAGCTTAAAGTCAAATTGACATTTGAAAGTCAATTTCCAAATTAACAAAAGAAAATTAAAAAAAAATGCAGATGCTGGAAAGGTAAAATAAAGAGAGGAAATGCTGGAGACACTCAGCAGGTCAGGGGGCACCTCTGGGAAGGGAAACAGAACCAGTGTTTCAGGTCAAAGACCCCTCATCAGGACTCAGCACTCGGTCAATGTTTTGGGCGAGAGCCTAGGGGAGAGTGGAGGGGTTACAGTTTTCGAGGCAGAGCTGTGGAGAGGAGTGAGGAGTAGGATGTTTTAATTCTTCATCCCACTCCCAATCTGACATGTCCTCTACTGCCACAGTGAGGCCCAAGGGAAACTGGAAGAACAACGTCTTGCCTTCTGCCCAGGCACTTTGCAGCCCTCTGGAATGAACAGTGAATTTTCCAACTGCTCTCTCATCCTTGCCGTTTTCGTGCCGATGCCCCCTTTTGCACCACGTTTCTTTAAAACTCCTCCCTAACAGTCGGTACTCGTGCTCCTTGTCTGTTTTAACTGCTCTCCTTATGGTCTTTTGCGCCTCACTCCACCCACCAGCACTATTTTAAAGTCTGTAACTCCTCTTTCCCTAGTTCTGAGGAAGGGCCCTGACGCAAAACAGTGACTTCGTTTCTCTTCCCATCGATGCTGCCTTGACCTGCTGAGTGTTTCCTGCGTTTTCCAAATTAACAACATTTTATTTTGGTGTTTTCACAGATTGACGAAGAGACGATTGTGTCTTCGACAGGAGCCTTGTCTTTGAAGCAAGTTCCTGAAAAGTTGGTAGTTATTGGTGCTGGTGTCATTGGTGTTGAACTGGTAAGAAACTAGATGAAAAGTATTCTTTCAATGATGTCAGAAGCCACAGACCTATCAGTGATTATAGGACGATACAGAAGGAAGTCATTCAGTCTTAGTTTGGTGAAGCTCCTCAATTAGTCCCACTTCCCTGGGATTTTCTTATGCTCCATATTTCTATCCAATTCCCTTATAGTTGCTTCCAGGCAGTGAATCCTAGATCATAACAACATGTTATCTTTTCTCCAAAATACCCTATTTCCATTTATTTGTCACCATAAAAAGTTTGAGTCTTAGAGAAAAACAACACAGAAACAGGCCCTTTGTACCAGCACTCAGTACCTTCTATGTCTTGGTGATTAAAGTGCTTATCCGGATGCTTCTTAAATGTTGTGAGAATCTATGCCTGCACCACCCTCAGGCAGTGGGTCCCAAATTCCAACCACCCTCCAGGTGAAACATTTCTCCCTCTAAACCTCTTATCCCTTACCCTAAACTGATATCCTCTAGCTTTAGACACCTCTGGTATGGGGAAAAGTTTCTGACATTAATGTCTTGTATTTTTGAACATCTATACTTCCACTGATTTACAGATGTCTTGGAAAAAAAATACTCTCTTCATGCCTCTGAAAGGGAGGGAAACAGGTTTTCTGAAAACTTGCCTGATTGAACAGGAGCACCCGGGTTTATATTTCCAATCTCGGACATGTGGAAGCAATGGTACCTTCCCATCTATTTCCTTTTGTAAGTCATGGAGCAATAATATGGTTTAATCCACTGCCATGAAGCCTTAGCATTCGGTTCACTGGCCTAGACAGTGAGTTTGTGTGTGGCGTGTCCTAGCCAGCCCTGATCTGGTATTCTGATGACTGAGAGAGAAGTGAACCACTGCTGTTGCTGTGTTTAGCCCAGCATCAGTATTGAATGAGCATCATGTCAGAGCTGTAATCTTCAGTTGTTTCTAGGGCTCCGTGTGGCAGCGGCTTGGGTCTGAAGTGACAGCTATCGAATTCCTTGGACACGTTGGAGGAATTGGGATCGACATGGAGATCTCAAAGAATTTTCAGCGCATTCTCCAGAAGCAGGGTCTAAAGTTTAAACTTAACACAAAGGTCACAGCAGCAACAAAGAGACCTGATGGAAAGATTGACGTTAGGTGAGATGAAATGAGCAGTTGTGTGGCCTGGATTGTTTAGGGGCTGTGTGGAAATCACTAGATCGGGTTGACATTTCTGTTTGCATTGACAGACTCCGGCTAAAGTGTCGCATCTGCTCTCTCTAGTTTTGAAGCTGCAGCTGGTGGGAAGGCAGATGTGCTCACCTGTGACGTTTTGCTGGTCAGCATTGGACGTCGTCCCTTCACGGAAAACCTGGGATTGCAGGAGATGGGGATTGAACTTGATAAGAAAGGTCGGATCCAGGTCAACAATCGATTTCAAACAAAGATTCCAAAGTAGGTCACTGTGCCAGATGGCTGTAGTATCATTGAATCACTCGCAGTACACTGTTATTCCAGAAACATTGTCATGGTTTGACTGTTCAATGTGTTCCTGAGCTCTGGGCACTATAGTGGGCGGACACTTGTTCCCCAGTGAACATTCTGGAGTGGGTGCGTGCTTCAGAGTTGGGTGTGTCTGTTGTGTGGTCAGTTAAGTCGTAGACCATAGAACAATTACAGCACAATTCAGGCCCTTCGGCCCACAAAGCTGTGCCGAACATGTCCCTACCCTAGAAATTACTAGGCTTACCCATAGTCCTCTATTTTACTCCGCTCCATATATGACATGAGGTTCAATGAGTGGGCCTGGCTTGTTGGCAGTGGTTCAGTGACTTCACAGCCATGGACTCAATGACTGATGATGTGTTCCTGTCATTAGTAGGGACAGGAGTGGGTCATTGAGCATTTCAGTGAGCTCATTGGCTGATCTCTGACCTTGGCTTACTCACGGTGGCAGCAAAAGTCTTCCAACCGTCCTGGGTGCTTGTTGACGGAGCCCCCTCAGCTCTGAGGTAGACAGTTCCAAAGGTTCATCTCCTTCTGGGTGAAGAAATGTCTTCTCGTCTGTGCCGGATGGGTGAGCCCTCACTATAAGGCGGTGTTGTCTTGTTGTGGACGCCTCAGCCAGGGGAAGTATCACCTTGTGAAGCCTTGTAGGAGATTTATACGTTTCAGTGAGGTCATCTCCGATGTTTCAAAACTCCAGATGGTATCAGCCTATTCTGCTTCCTCTCCTCACACAACATCCCCTAATCTACAACTCGGCCTGGTGAACCTTTGCTTCACCCTCTTTCCTTAGATCAAGGGAGCACACCTGAGTACGGTGCTTCAGTTCTGATCTCACCAGGACCTTTTATAATTGCAGCAAAATGTCTTAAAAGTCTAACTAAGTTTGCATTTCTGGTTGCTTGCTGTACCTGCACGCTGACTTTAAGTGGTTTGTGTACGAGGGCATCCAGGTCCCTGCCGATACCAACCTTTCATCTTCTTGCCATTGAAATATCTTCCGTTTTCTACCAAAGTAGATGACGTTGTATTTTTCCAAGTGTTATTCTATCAGCCATATTCTCACCCTTCATTTAGCCCTTTGTGAAGCCTTTCCGGATCCTCATTACTGCCCACTGTCCTACCTCAGTGCAACAGCAATGTGTAATGAATTGACCTGTACGATCGGTATGCAAGACAAGTTTTTCACTCTGCCTTGGTACAAGTGACAATAATAAACCAATTCCAATACCAATCCACCCAGGGGTACCTCAAGTAAAATGGGAAATAGAGATAGTTTACTGCCCTGTTTACTATAATACACAGTGCGGGGACCCTGCCCACAAGATCTGGAGCTACTTTAGGGTATTCTTTCTCCCTGAGATGGTAAGACTACCTCGGGCTGTGTGCTGGCCTCCCTTTTGCCCCGGGCCACCACACCAATGGAGTGGCCCATCCTCAGTTCTGGCATCGAGTCCAGTTTGCTGAAGGAACCAGCCGGGGCGAGCAAGGCCTCTCTTTCATGACAGCAAATGTAGCCCAGTTCCAGAACTGACTGTGAAATGATAACAGCCCTCATCAGCTGGTCCAGCAGCCCATGATGTGCTCTGGAGAAGTAAGTCTGAGACCAACCACATCAAGTTGTAACGGTACAGGGGGCCACAGATAGAGAGATCCGAGTGGGATGGCGAATTAAAGTGGAACTGGAAGCTCATTCTGGCAGTCAGAGTGCAAGTCTCCACAAAGCGCTCACTCAACCTGTGCTTGGCTTCTTCAGTGTCAAAACCCGTCCCACTCCCACGCCATCTCTGCAGCCACACCTACATCCTACTCCTGTACTGACTAGAAAATGGCACCAGAAGTAATCCAGAGGTTACGAACCTAGAGGTCCTTTTTTTTAATCTGCTACTTAGCTCCCTGGATTGTGTGTGCATGTTACCGAGCTACGGGCAGTTTCTTCCATGTTACCAAGCCAGCTGTGTGATTTTTAAACAGAAGACAGGGAAACCTTCAGCATCTGTGGAAAGAGTAACGGTTAATGTTTAAGGCTGAAGACCCTGTTGGAACTGGGAAAGAGAGGAAACCAGTTCGTCTGAAGTCGCAGAGGGGACGGAGAAGTGACAGAGGAAATATCTCGGTAGGGTGAGCCGGGGTTGCCATGGAGATGAGCTCTTGATGCAGTCGCCCAGTTGCTAGGTTAACGAGGGAATTCAGAGGGAGAGTGGACAAAGTAACATCAGAGCTGGGAAATGCAGAGCTGGAGGGGGCCCAGCAGATCAGGAGCGAGAGATGCTGAGACATTGTCACAGATGGATGATGTTCAGCGCAACTGGCCAGTCCTGACCCAAACAGGGAAAGCGAGTTACCGGAAGTAGAATCCGATGTTCCAGAAGGCTGTAGGTACGTGGGAAGGAGAGGTTAGTCAGGATATGGGCCAAACGCAGGCAAGTGGGACTAGCTCAGGTAGACACCGTGGTCGGCATAGATAAGTTGGGCCGAAGGGCCTGTTCCTGTGACTGTGTCTGGTGGTGGAATAATGTTGAAGGTGGCAGAAATTGTGAAGGGATTTTGCTTTCTGTTGATAGGTCCTTGTGTGTGTGTGTGCACATATTACCAATCCACAGACGGGTCCTTTCATCTATGTGTGTGTATGAGGGACCGAGTCATGCACAGTTCACTGCCCGCACGCGTGCTGCAGCTTCACCACGAGAATGTAATTTTCTTTGCTAGTCCTCTGCAGAACACATCTACGTCCTTGAGTTACAGATTGATGAACTGGCTGATGCAGCTGTTGGGTCAGTGGGTCGTGGGCTCGGTGGTTGAGAAGGGCGATCTGTGGGTTGCAGACCACGGAGGAAGCTGATGGAGAGGAACGCCACAATGCAGAGCAAGTCACTGTGGCCCAGAAGTGGGTGGGAAGCCCCTTGGAAATAGGGAGGCAGTATCCTCGAGTCGTGAATGAGAGTTCTAAAGATGCTTTTCAGAAGAAACTAGACACATACTTAAGGAAAAAAGGAATAGAATATTTTAAGAGTTAATTGAAGAGGGAGGGAGGAGGCATGAATTTAAAGAATGGTTCCTTTCCTGTGTGGTAGATTATACGTCATACATTCATGAATTAAAGCAGCTTAGTTTCCAGAATCAAGCCAGTTAGCCTCTCACCTCTTCTTCTCCCCATAATCATCCAATATTTCCTTTGTTTTCCAGGTCCCTCTTTAGTTCAGCAGTGGTTTCTATTCCCTTGCCATTACTTTGAGTGTTTCCAGGGATCCGCCCTTGCCCTTCCGTTTGCCATCTGCATGCTGCCCCAGGCAAGAACATCGGAAGAAGTATCAGTCTCCGCGTGTTCAACACCCTGTGCTACCTCATCACCACCTCTCCTGAGTCCTCTACACTCCCTAAACCATCAGACTGCTTGTCTGACATCCGGACTTGGGTCAGGCAGAAACTTCCTCGCCCCAAAAATTGGCAAGATTAAAATCCTCACCACCTGCCCCATCACAGTTTGTTCCTGGCCGACTCCAACACTGCCCCAGAACTGAGCTGACTGTCTGTGATCTTGCTGTCACACATCTCGGTCATCATTAAGACTGTATAACCTTTGTAAAATCGCTCTAGTCCCCACTTGTTCCTTTGTTACCTCTGGTTTCACCGTTCCACAGTACTGACTAACCTCCACATCCTACCCCATGCAAACCTGAGGGGTGTTTTTTGTTCCTTGCCAGTCTACACTCGTATTTTCTCTTAGTCTATTTCTTGCTCCCCTTCTGTCGTGTTCTAACGTACTCCAGTCCTCATTTCTGCCAACTCTATAATCCCTGTGACCAGAGACTACAGGTGCTGGAATCTGGAGCATCAAACAAACTGCTGGAGGAACTCAGCGGGTCAGGCAGCGCCTGTGGAGGCAGAGGGATGGTCGACATGGAAGATTTGGAATGTCAGTACGTCGTCCCTCTGCCTCCACAGACGCTGCTCGGCTCACTGAGTTCTTCTAGTGGTTTGTTTGTTTCCTCTCTATAAACCCCTTCTAATGATTTGAGGCCAACTTTAATTTCTCTGGCCAGCCACAGATGAATCACGTCTCCTTTTGGGTTTTTGTGCCTTATTTATGTTTTTACAACACGTGCATCATTTCTTTAAATGCTGATCACTGCCTGTTCCCCAGGCAACAGCACCACCTCTCTTGTACTTCATGCTTTGCTTTGTTTAGAAGGTAGGATTTAATCATTAATATCAACATTAAATACATTGCATTTGTTAAATAAATTTTTTAATTAAATTGTCAAATAATTTAAACATTTAAAAGCATTTAAAATAATTGATCAGGGAGATTTAGACACAGTTGGAAAGGCCTTTGACAATGAGAGCTGCCACAGGCCCATTGGGTACAGCATTAGGAGCTGCCGGCAGAGGCCAGGTCTCTGTCTGTGAACCGTCCCACCAATGGGACCAGCACCGCAGCATGGTCTGGAGCTGGAGGGGTCTGGTTGGTTGGTGTCGCTGCTGGGATCGTGGGAATGAAGGTGGAAGCAAAGCGTGGGCCAGGTCATTACCTTCAAGGTCTGTGTCGTCTGCACGTTTGTTCCCATGTCCTCTGGTTCAGGTGTATAAAATATTAAGGGGAATAGATAGAGTGGACAGCCAGCGCCTCTTTCCCAGGGCACCAACGCTCAATACAAGAGGGCCTGGCTTTAAAGTAATGGGTGGGAAGTTCAAGGGAGATATCAGAGGGAGGTTTTTTACCCAGAGAGTAATGCGCTGCCTGGGGTGGTGGTGGAGGCAGGTACGTTGGTCAAGTTTTAGAGATTGCTAGATAAGCATATAAAGGAATGTAAAATAGAGGGATATGTGGGAGGAAGGGGTTAGGTAGTCTGAGGCGAGGTTTAAAGGTCGGCACAACATGGTGGGCAGAGGGGCCTGTATTGTGCTGTACTGTTCTATGATTCTATGCAAACAGGAATGGTCTCGGCACGAACCGAGGAACTGCAGTGTCCTCACTAGTACTGATATATAATGCAGCATTTGTGAAACGCCCAGACTTCACTGCATGAAACTGAATCCAGCTGAGAGCTGCTTCTTCCTTCGCACAGCATCTTTGCCATCGGGGATGTGATTCCTGGCCCCATGCTGGCCCACAAGGCTGAAGACGAGGGGATAATCTGCGTGGAGGGCATGGCCGGAGGAGCTGTTCACATCGACTATAACTGTGTCCCTTCTGTTGTCTACACCCACCCAGAAGTGGCTTGGGTTGGAAAATCTGAAGAGCAGCTGAAGGAGGAGGTAATGACCCAATTATTCCAAATCCTCAAGCACTTCAGTGTTAATTGTCATTAGTTAATAACTTTAAATATTTAATTACTTGAACCTGTTTCAGTTTCTCTGAAATGCGTCCGATTATCAGATACATTTAGAGTTGTAAACACCTTTGACGATGGGCAGTGAGGTGGAACAGAGCATCTGTTCGCAGCCCTCAGTGTCCTCCTACTAGTGTGTGTTTCCCTGCCTTGCCGCACCTCCTGAAATGCATTAATGCACTTCTCTGAATTGCCCCATTCTCTGCCGAAGTGACACTGTCCCTTGACATTTTCCAACGTGTACCTAATTTTCGTATCGCCTGCACACTGCCTGTGCTGGTCTGAAGTGTTACAGTACACCGCCAGAGGTACAAGTGCAGAGCTCTGTGGAGTCCCACAGGGATTGCTCCTAGCTTTCTGATGCCCGCTGATCCCATGACCCCCTCTCTATTTGCCGAAGCTAATAGAGCCACTGCCTCACAGCTCGAGCCAAACAGGTTCAATCCTGAGCTCAGGTGCCGTCTGTGTGGAGCTTGCACGTTCTCCGTGACCACATGGCTTTCCCCCAGGTGCTCGGGTTTCCTCCCACATCCCAAAGACATGTTTTGGGGATTAATTGGCCACTAAATGTGTGTGGATCAGTGGTAGAATCTTCAAGTTCAAGTTCCTTTATTGTCATTCACCCATATGCTATAAAAACACACGGAGGAATGAAATGTCGTTTCCCCCAGACTCTCTCAACAGAGAACACACGTAGAACAGAGGACATACAATGAACACAGACAGAAAAATTGTCCAAGCACAAATAGTGCAAAAAATGGTATCTACGGAATACAAAATTAGTGCAGGGTTAGTGCAAAACCAAGTTGGACGAAGAAAATACAGAACTCTGTGTGTTGCATTAATTGTATAAACATGTTCAGCAGCAGCCGTTCTTATACGTTGCTGTGCAAACCAGGGCTTTTGACACAGCATTTGTCTGAAACGGTGTTCAGGAGCCTGACAGCCTGGGGGGGAGAAAAACTGTTGTACAGTCTAGTAGTTCTGTCCCGGGTGCTCCAGTACCGCTTGCCAGACGGCAGTGGGACAAACAGGTCGTGGGTGGGAATTGGTAGGAATGTGCAGGGATTAATGTAGGATTATTGTAAATGGGTGCGGACTCAATGGGTCTGTGTCCATGTTGTTTCTCTGATCCTGACTTCTTGACCCTTCTTCGCCAATGATGTCCATGAGGTCCACTATCAAAAACTTGGTTGTACGTACTACTAAATGCTTCCAAGGACAAGTACTCTCACTTGCTTAAGGTACGGTAGGAGAGAGGGCGGGGAGAGCAGCCCGGGAAATGGCCATGACTAGTTTGACTGCCTGCCTGTTGTTCAGCGTGTTGACGGCCAGAGAAGCAGCCAGCTTCTGCGAGGGACAGTGGGAGCAGTCCCTGTCCCCGAACCCTCTCCAGCTCCTCAGCTGGCACCAGGCTGGAACTGGGCCTATTACCTGAAGTCAGGTTGGCCATGATGGGAAGACTTTGCTCCTGTGCTGAAGGCAGAGAGTGGGTTCCATGGTCTGACACCGGAGTCACTGAGTCATACAGGCCTTCGGCCCACTGTGTCCATGCCGACCATCAGTACCTATCTGTACTGATCCCACTGACCAGCGTTTGGTTCATAACCTTCATTGTCTTGGCTATTCAACTGCTCGTCCAGGTACTCCTCCACCCCCTCAGGCAGTGTGATCACTACCCGGCAGGCACAATAGTGTAACAGTTAGCGTAACGCTTTACAGTGCCAGCGACCCGGGTCCAATTCCGGCCACCCTCTGTAAGTTCTCCCCATGTCTGCGTGGGTTTCCTCCGGGTGCTCCGGTTTCCTCCCACATTCCAATGACGTATGGATTAGGAAGTTGTGGGCATGCTCTGTCAGCGTCGGAAGCGTGGCGACACTTGAGGGCGGCTCCCGGAACACTCTATGCAAAAGATGCTTTTCACTGT
This sequence comes from Pristis pectinata, assembly GCF_009764475.1. NCBI lineage: Eukaryota > Metazoa > Chordata > Chondrichthyes > Rhinopristiformes > Pristidae > Pristis > Pristis pectinata. The sequence goes on along the minus strand of NC_067423.1, from coordinate 43,840,315 downwards.
GTGTTTCGATGTACATGTGACTAATAAAGAAATCTTAGCAACATCCCAAGCACCCTCTGGGTGGCGCAGGTCCCGTCTCTAACTCCTCACCTTAAACCTGTGCCTCAGTTGTGCCAAGGTTTCTCACCATCTACACCCCTCATAGTCATGCACACCTCTATCAGGTGCCCCCCACAGTCTCCTCCGCTCCGAGGAAAACAAACCCAGTTACCCACTCTGTCCTCATGTGAAACACTCTGTCTCCGTCCCCAGTGAATCTCCTTTGCAGCCCTCCCGGGTGCAGCCACATGGGGTTAGGAGGTTGCACAGTGTGGGTCAGTGGCATGTGACAGGCAGTGTGTGTGGTATTGTGTACCAATTGTGTCAAACACCTCAGAATTGACAGTACTCTGCTTCAGACTTCAGCTGTATTAGTCCATATAATTTGCATTATTTTGCCTAAACTGTGCGCGTTAATGGCAATTTATTGCGAGCTCTGGAGAGGTGGGGAGGGAGCAGCGAGCAAAAGGAAGGTCTGTGAAAGAAAATGGTGATCATTTTGCCTCATTGGGGGGAGGCAGGGTTAATGTGTCAAATAACATAAAGATGGGTCAGGAGGAGGGAGGAGTGTTACAGTAGATTTGTTCCCCACAACTTCTACCAGCAAAAAAAATAACGTCAATGGTTATGATCTGAAACTGTTGAGTCTAGCAGCTTATAAAATGCCTAAATGAAAGGTGAAGTGCTGTCTTCATTCCGGCTGTGTTAGGAGTTGAAGTTCCCACCCGTCAGAGTGGGAACGGGTTGTAATGTTAAAGTGGCAAGCAACCGGAGCCTCAGGATTATATGTAGAGACTGAATGGAGGTGTCCTGTCACCAATCTGCTCATGTAGAAGCCAAAAGAAAACCAAGGATGCCCGGTGCAATGGGTGTCCAGCTCCCTCATGCCAACTGGAAAATGATTAACTGTGGGTTAATTTTGCATCTCCTATGCAAGGAAAGAGTTAAATTAGCCAAAAATCATTTCTGATTGCTCAGTAGGTGCAGCAGTGTGTAACGCAAAATGGTGGTTGTAAGACAAAATGGTGTCAGCTCAGAATGTGGGAATACCTTGAAGATGTGCATGGACGCACATCCTTGAGGTTAGATACTGGTGAGGAATGTTTCTCCCTCGCAGACCCGCTGTCTCTGTTTCTAAGTTACGTGCCTAGGCCGAAGGTTGTGGGACCATTGGGGAATGGAAAAGTACTGGGGTAAAAGTTGTGTTAAGTTTTTGAGGGGTATGAAAGGGGGCGCCGCCTTTGTGCAAATCAGGACTTTCCCTTAGGCTAGGCCGCGACCGATGCTGAGATATGTTAGGATATCTTTAAAAGTCACACGTACATCGAAACACACAGTGAAATGCATCTTTTGCGTAGAGTGTTCTGGGGCAGCCCGCAAGTGTCTCCACGCTTCCGTCGCCAACACAGCATGCCCACAACTTCCTAACCTGTACGTCTTTGGAATGTGGGACTAAACCGGAGCACCCGGAGGAAACCCACACAGACACGGGGAGAACGTACAAACTCCTTACAGACAGCGGCAGGAATTGAACCCGGCTCGCTGGTGCTGTAAAGCATTATGCTAACCGCTACACTACACAGAAGGCTGTGGGAAAGCCTGTCAGACACCTGAGGTTCCTTCTGGCATTATATAGATCAGTTCATTGATTGGTGGATAAGTGTTATTTTGCTTCCTTCTGTATTTTGTTAAGTAATTCTTCCTCTCTGCATTTTATTCTTTAGCTCCAATAAAGTAGTTTCCATAACCTTTAGCACACGTTTGTGACTACGTCTTGCTACTGAGTCAGGAAAGAACAAGGAACAAACTTTAAAATATTTTTGTTACATTCTACAAACTTGGGACTGGCTCGCGGGTGCAGAGACAGCTATGTGTGTGAGGCTGCTGTAATATATAGCGCTTTCTGCTCCCATAGGGCATTCCTTATAAAATTGGGAAATTCCCGTTTGCTGCCAACAGCAGAGCAAAGACCAACAATGACACCGATGGCCTGGTGAAGATTCTCAGCCATAAAGAGACCGACAGGATGTTAGGAGCGCACATCCTCGGGCCCGTGAGTATGAAAACCTTCTGTGTCAAGAGGCTGTAGCCGGTGGACCCTGCGTCCTGTAGTTACAGGCACTTTCTTTGTTCCCAGGGCGCTGGGGAAATGATCAATGAAGCAGCACTCGCGATGGAATACGGAGCGTCGTGTGAGGACGTTGCTCGAGTGTGTCATGCCCATCCGGTAAGTGGTGCTGGCCGGCAGCAGGGATGATACCTCACATGGGTTTTATGGTCACGGAGTCATACAGCACAAGCAGGCCTATTGAGTCTGTGCCGACCATCAAACACCCATTTACACTGATCCTACACTAATGCCATTTTGTTTCTCCTCACATTCCCATCAAACCCACCCCCCACACACCCCCTGCCCCCCCCCCCCCCAAAATTCTATCAGCCACCCACCCACAGTGGCTAACTAACCTAACAACCCGCATGTCTTTGGGATGTGGGAGGAAACCCACATCGTTACAGGGAGAACAGGCAACCTCCACGCAGACAGCACCCGAGATCAGGATCAAACCTGGGTCGCTGGAGCTGTGAGACGCTGCCACTGCTACTGTGACAGCCCAACTTGCAGAGAAAAAACCGTTGGGTCCGTCATTTGATGCTGACTCTCTAAAAGGGGTCGTGCAGAGTCCCATAGCCCCACGTTTATTCCAAGTGATCTATGAAGTTGCTAAAGTCGACCCGCGCTCTGTAATAAATCAGACAACAGCAGAACCAAAGAACTTACGATAAATGCTTTATTAGCTTTCGCTAGCAGGAGTGAGGGATGCAGAGAGTACACAGTGTAACCTGAGCTCTGTACTGATCCCCACTCAAAGAAGTCTTGGTTAAGCTGTATCTTTATACCTATTTTCGTGGGAAAGCTTGGTGGGAAGTTACACTTACATAAAGTTTTTAGCACAAGATATGTCTAAAAAAACTACTTTCTTTCCCACTTACACCTGGCCTTAAAAGTAGACAAAACTATTATCACCCCATGTCTGAGTTAATTCTGTACCCTGGGAAGCCACTGACAATGAGAAGCATACCATTAACCCTTACACTGCCCGTCGTTGACCCTTGCATTCCCAGCAATCTTTCACAAAGTTAATTATGGAATCAGCTTCGCAAACAAGATCTCCCATGCTGATGATGCAATTTTATTCACCTTGCGTATTTTTTTTTATTGACTTTTTTTGTGGGGGGAGGTAACCAAGGAGGTTGATGGAGGCAGTGTGGTAGTGTTGTCAAAATGGAGGCGTTCGACAAGGTGCCGCGTGGCGATCTGGAAGGTGAAGGCACACGGGATCCAGAGCGAGCTGGCTAATCGTGTCCAGCATTGGCTTGGTGATGGGAGGTGGATGGATGCTTTTCGGATTAGAAGTCTGAAACTTGTGGTGTACCACAGGGATCACTTTGCTGTTTCTGATATATTAACAACTTGGATAGGAATGCAGGAGGTACGGCCAGTAAGTTTGCAGATGGTGGTGCCGCAGATAGTGAAGAAGATTTGCCTAAGGATACAGCAGAATACGGATCAAATGGAAAGTTGGGCGGAGCATTGGCAGATGGCGTTTAATCCCCACAAGTGTGAGGTGATGTATGTTGGGAACTCGTGTAGAGATGGGACACATACGGTGAATGGTAGGGCACCAAGGAAAGTTGATGAACATTGGGGCCTAAGGATTCACGTCCACAGCTCCCTGAAAGTGGCAACGTGGGTCGATAGGGCGGCGAAGAAGGCATGTGGCACGTTTGCCTTCGTAGGTCGGGCATAGAATATAAAAGTTGTAAAATAACCACAAAACGTTGGTTAGATCACACTTGGAGTACCACACTTAGATCACAGTTGTGGTCACCACAGGAAGGATGTGGTTACTGTGGAGAGAAGGCAGAGGAGATTCACCGGGAGAGACTGAACAGGCTGCTCTCGTTTTCTCTGGATCAAAGGAGGCCAAGGGGTGACCTAATAGAGGTACGTAGGATTATTTGAGGCAGAGAGGGGAGATGGTATCTTCTTCTCGTGGTAGGGGCATCAAAACCGAGGTTTAACGTGAGAGGAAGGAGTTTCATAGGGGATCTGAGGGGTGTTTTTTTTAAACACAGTGCTTGTTATCTGGAACATCCTAGCAGAGGAGGTGGTGGGATCAGGTACAGTCACTATGTTTAAGGGACAATTAGACAAACAAGGCATAGAAGGATTCTCTATAGAACTCTGGTCAGACTACACTTGGAGTATTGTGTTCAGTTCTGGTCGCCTCATTATAGGACGGATGTGGAAGCTTTAGAGAGGGTGCAGAGGAGATTTACCAGGATGCTGCCTGTATTGGAGAGCATGTCTTACAAGGATAGGTTGAGCGAGCTGGGGCTTTCCTTTTGGAGAGGAGGAGGATGAGAGGTGACTTGATCGAGGTGTACAAGATGATAAGAGGCATAGATCGAGTGGACAGTCAGAGACTTTTTCCCAGGGCGACAATGGCTAACACAAGGGAGCATAATTTTAAGGTGATTGGAGGAAGGTATAAGGGGGATGTCAGAGGTAAGTTCTTTGCACAGAGAGCGGTGGGTGCGTGGAACGCACTGCCGGCAGAGGTTGTGGGGGCAGATACATCAGTGGATATTTAAGAGACTCTTAGATAGACACATGAATGATAGAGAAATGGAGGGCTATGTGGGAGGGAAGGGTTAGGTAGATCTAAGAGCAGGATAAAATGTCGGCACAACATTGTGGGCTGAAGGGCCTGTACTGTGCTGTAGTGTTCTATGATACAGTCCTAATGTGGGCAGTGGGATGAGTAGGTGGGCAAAAGGTTGCCGTTGATGTGGGTGCTGAAGAGCCTGTTCCTGTACTGTTCCACTCTGTATCATGAATTGTGCCAGATGTCATAAATTGCTCCTAACACCCAAGTAACAGCAGCAGCATCTAAGTCTATTGCCGTGGAGATGACGTTGACCAGTCATTCGCCTCAGCACCCTTTGTAACCTCAACTGAGGCCAGCCCACCGGTTCTCTTAAAGACAAGAAGTCCAAGGTGTGGTCGGGTGACGGAGAGACTGCATGGAAACAGGCCCTTTGGCCCACTGTGTCCACACCAGCCAACAACCACCCACTTATATGCCTCCTGCATTAATCCCGACTTTGGAGGCGTGTGAGCTTTGGATGATAAGACGTCAGGCAGCCCTTCACAAATGTGACCCATTTGCACATTTTAATGCTATTGAGTACTTTTTCCAATTTCACAAAGGATTCCTCAAAACTTCAGTCACCGCTTTATTTAAATCACTCTCATTTATAGGCCTGTCTTCCACACTTTCCTGTTTCTCATGCAGAGATTCTCTGTGCCCCTTGCCCAGCCCAGCCCAGCCCACCGACAAGCAAGGATCACTCCGACCCCCTGCCTCCCTGATCAGCCCTCTGCAGCGAGTGACTGAGCTGCTCTCGTTTAACTCCTGGCTTTTCCTTTCTCTTCCAGACTGTCTCGGAAGCTTTCAGGGAGGCAAACATAGCGGCATCGTTTGGCAAAGCCATTAACTTCTAAACAGCTCGGAGATCTGTAAATAGAGTGTAACTTGTTGTTCGGACTGTCATGAGGTTGACATTAAGACAAGGAATGAAGTTAAGTGTTGTCTGGAGAATTTTACACAACTGTTGAAAGGAGAATTGTAATAAACAATTTGTTGCCAACGATGTCACATCACTTGTATTTTAACAGAAATAAAACTGAGGGAATGATGTACAGATTCCAGTTTTAGTAATTGCAGCAAATTTTTCCCCATGTGTTCAAAGTAACCAGCAAGGGAGGGCGGGAACAACCTTGCAGGAGCTCCTGCCTGCTTTCACTACCAGTGAGTGTCGTCTCGAGGAGCTTTGGCAGACCATTTCCACAGAAAGCATCTGATGGAAATCCGATGATCTGTTCCACTGATGTCAGTTGTACAATAACTGCAACTGACAGTCAGAATGAATAAAGGCATTGGATCACCCACCGTTGAACCTGAACTTGGGCACAGCAAAGTCACTCCCAGCCCAGTTGACCTTACTCAGGTACCAGGTACTTACAAGTTCTTGGCTCTGTTTACTGTGGCCTCAGTTGCTGTTGATACATAGAAAACCTACAGCACGATTCAGGCCCACAAAGCTGTGCCAAACATATCCCTACCTTAGAAATTACTAGGCTTACCCATAGCCCTCTTTTTCTCAGCTCCATGTACCTATCCAAAAGTCTCTTAACAGACCCTATCGTATCCGCCTCCACCACCGTTGCCGGCAGCCCATTCCACGCACTCACCACTCTCTGAGTAAAAAAACTTACCCCTGACATCTCCTCTATACCTTCTCCCCAGCACCTTAAACCTGTGTCCTCTTGTGGCAACCATTTCAGCCCTGGGGAAAAGCCTCTGACTATCCACACGATACATCAAGCACAGCTTACCAGTTCAATGCCTAAATTGTTTCAAGCAACCTAAAGTCCGACTCTCAAACATTTTCTGCCTGATGTGTTGGAAGAGCTCTCTCACACACTAGTTGAGTAATAGCCTGACAAAATCGCACTTGTAGAATTGGACCTTACAGAACGTGCTGGACTCCTCCGTTGCAATCCCTGGTGTGTCCTGTCTCGTGGCAAGATAGACCCACCGGAGGTGGCAGCACAGTGGTCTGCAGGTGGCAGGGAATAGCCCTGGGGATCCTCACATTGACTCTGGGCTCCGTGAACTCCCCTGGAAACAGGGTTACCTCCTGTCCTCCCTCAGCTGATGAATCCGTGCTCCTGACAACACTTGGGAGAAGCACTGAAGTGAGCAAGGACACAGTGTAGTCTGGGTGGGGAGCTTTAATGTCCACGCCAAGAGTGGCTTGGTGGCACCGGCCAAGTCCTGAAGGGTCTCCGGCAGAACCAATGTGAGGTTCTTGGCCTCGTCCTCGCCAATCTGTCCCTGATAGTATCGCTAGCGGTGACCACCACACAGTCTCATCTTCAGACTGAGAACACGCCACGCTGCGTGGGGCTACACGGTCGTACTAGGTGGGATAGACACAGTGCAGATGTGGCAGCTCAGAACTGGGGCATCCAAGAGCATCAGCAAGGTAAACCACAATCTAATGTCCTGGCCCAGCATGTTCCTCATTCGAACATAATTACGCCTGGTTCAGTGAGGAGTGCAGGAGGTGTACCTGAAAATGAGGTGCCGACCAGAAGCCCCAGCCATGTGTCCTACACTGCGTTCAATAGATGGAGATAACCCCACAACTAACTGATCCAATGAAAGCTCTAGAGCCGTGCCTGCTGGAGGATGGTGGTGGACAATTAACGGCACACAGAAGCTCCATGAACATCCCCAACGATGCAGTGGCCCAGCGTGTGTCTGGTAGAGACAGCCATGGTTAGCCAGGAGTGCCAAATGGCTAATCCACCTCAACGTCCCCCTCAGATCCCGGCCACCACAAGCCAATGCGATCAACTCCACGTGGTATCAAGAAATGGCCGGTAAGCTGGATACAGAAAAGGCTCTGGGACCAGACAACGTGACACCATTCCAGCTGTTGTACTGATTACCGGTACACCAGAACTGGCTGGGTCTCCAGCCGAGCTATCCCAGCACAGTTACAGCACCGGCATCTGCCTGACACTGCCCGGCTGTGTCCTGTTCGCAAAAGGCAGAAGAAATCCACCCTTCCCAATCACTCTGCCCTCAGACACCAGCGAAGTGATGCAAGCTGTCACTCACACTGTTGTCCAGTGCCGTTTACTCCCCAGTAAGCTGCTCACTGATGCCCAGTTTGGGTTTCAGCAGGAGCCTCAGCTCAAGACCTCATCAAGGCCTGGGTCCAAAGAGCTGATCTCCAGGGGTGAGGTGAGAGCAACTGCCCTTGATATCAAGGCAGTGTTTGACCAAGTGTGGCAGTGAGGATCCTGGTCAAACTGTAAACAATGGGCATCAATTGGGGGGTTATGGTGAGGTGGTATGAGACATCGGTGAGGCCAAATTTGGAGTATTGTGTGCAGTTCTGGTCACCTAACTACCAGAAGAATATCAGTAAGATTGAAAGAGTGCAGAGGAGATTTACTAGAATGTTGCCGGGTCTTCAGGAGTTGAGTTACAGGGAAAGATTGAACAGGTTAGGACTTTGTTCCTTGGAGCGTAGAAGAATGAGGGGAGATTTGATAGAGGTTTACAAAATTATGAGGGGTACAGACAGAGTAAATGCGAGTAGGCTCTTTCCACCTAGAGAAGGAGAGGTAAGTACGAGAGGACGTGGCTTTAGGGTGAAAGGGGAAAGGCTTAGGGGGAACTTCTTCACTCAGAGAGTGGTGGGAGTGTGGAACGAGCTGCCATCTGACGTGGTAAATAGGGGCTCACTCTTAAGTTTTAAGAATAACTTAGATACATGGACGGGAGAGGTCTGGAGGGTTATGGACTGGGTGCAGGTCAATGGGACTAGCGGAATAAAGTTTCAGCACAGACTAGAAGGGCCGAATGGCTTGTTTTCTGTGCTGTAGTGTTCTATGGTTCTAAGGAGAAACATCCCAGCAAGTTGGGTCATATCTCACACACGTGGTTATGGTTTCTGGAGGTCCATCATCCTGCAGTGGTTGCTCAGGTCGGGGTCCCAGTCCCAACCATCTGCAGCCGCTTCATCTGTCAGAAGGTCAGAAAGTGGGGATGTTCACTGATGCTTGCACAATGTTAATGGAACAAAATTACTGTGTGGTTTTGCGAGTAATGTTTTGGTGCAGGATTGGTCAACAGACTGAAAACGGTTGGAATAAACAGGGCGGTTTAGAATTGGGAGCTGTAACCGGTGGGGGCTGCAGGGCCGCAGCTGTTCTCAGCACGGAAGTGGGCCTTTGACTGACCAATCCAACTTCCCAGCACTTGGCCATAGTCTTCTGTGCCTTGATGATTCAAGTGCTCATCCAGAGTCTCTGCCTCCTCCACCACCCCCCTCGGGGAGTCCGTTCCAGAGACTGATCAACAGATACTTAAACATTAATAAAAGATTGGACGAGTCCACAAGTCTGAGTGAGGAACGACGAAGGGTAACGATCCTGGACACATCTTGGAGACCGAGGTCCGGGGCTGTGGAAGAGAGAGAGCGAGGGCCGGAAGGTGACGGCGCGTGGCGGACAGGGTAGAGCGGAGGGCGCAGAGGGAGAACCGGAGAGAGGAACGATGGATAGAGTGCACGTACCGGAGATCCGGGCTGGAGCCGAACTGGGAGGCCTGGAATCCACGTGGAGCAAGATGGCGGCGTAGACGCGCAGCGAGGAAGGTGACCTGGCTGTAGAACCGGGTCTGCTGGAACTGTTTGAGGTTGTAACTGGCAAACAGTTGATGGGCCGTGTGTGGACTTTCACAAGGCAAGGTGGACACAAGTGACTATAAAACAAAGGTAGAGTGCACGGTATAGGGGGTAATGCCTGCCAGGCACATCAGACAACACACTTATTCCAGCAAACCACTGAAATGCTTCCACTACATTTACACCTCTCCTTAAATAAGGGGACCGATGCTGTACACAATATTCCAGAGGTGGCCTCACCAGTACCGACAGAACTCAGGTATTATTACCTCCTTAACATTTGTATTTGACACCGACAAACAACGTGCATTCGGTTAGCATCCCCAATTGCTTCCAGAAGCCGCGGGCATCCTTTGTGAGGCTTGCACAAAGGCGTCCAGACCCCAGGGCTCTGCAATCCCTCACCACCTCTGTGCTATACCACCCGACCAATAGAAAAAGCCCCGGTCAGCCTGTGCCGCGTTTCCTGTTAGCCGACCAGTCATCCATCCACCCCAATACGTTACCTACTGCACCATGAGTTTTATTTTCCGCAATAACCCTTGATGTGGCAGCTCATGTAAATCCAAATACGATACGTCTGCAGGTTCCCATCTATCCACAGCACGTTCTTAAAGTTTCAGAGTGGGTTCAGCAGAATGAGGGGGGATCCCACCGAACCATTACAAAACCTTCACAGGGCTTGGACGGGGAGATGCAGACTTGGTATTTCATCTGCATGGGGTGCCAAGATATTGTGCCAAACTAATTAAACAAGTAATTAAAGGCCTAACTAAACTAATCCCTTCTGCCTACACAACGTCCCTATCCCTCCATTCTCAGCACATCCATGTGCCTATATTGGAAACTCTTAAACGCCTCTATTGTATCTGCCTCCGCCCCCCCCCCCCCACCCCTGGCAGCATTCCAGGCACCCACCACTCTCTGTGTAAAGAAACTTGCCCCGCACATCTCCTTTGAACTTGCCCCCTCTCACCTTAAGTGTATGCCCTCTGGTATTGGACATTTATAATTCAGGGTACAGGTGGGATAGAGCTGGAGGAGAGAGAGGAGGGGGAGCTGCGTTTCTGATTACGGAGAACATCACGGCTGTAGTCCAAGATGAAGTTACTGAGGGATCGTCCGGTGAGGCTTTATGGGTGGAGCTGAGAAACAAGAAGGGGACGATCACCTTGTTGGGATTGTACTACAGGCCCCCTAATAGTCAACGGGAATTAGAGGAACAAATATGCAGGGAGATTGCAGAAAGTTGCAAGAATAATAGGGCTGTCGTAGTAGGGGATTTTAACTTTCCTCATGTAGATTGGGATTGCCATAGTGCTAAGGGCTTAGAAAGGGTGGCATTTGTTCAGGAAAGTTTCCTCAGGCAATATATAGAAGGCTCCACCAGGGAGAGAGCAAAGCTCGACCTACTCTTGGGAAATGGGGCAGGACAAGTGAGTGAGGTGTCAGTGGGGGAGCACGTTGGGACCAGTGACCATAGTTCTGTTAGTTTTAAATTAGTTATGGAAAGGGTCAGATCTGGGCCACAAGTTAAAGTTCTAAATTGGGGCAAGGTGAATTTTGACAGTACAGGACGTCCCCAGGTTACGAACGAGTTCCGTTTTTGAGACTGTTCGTAACCCGATTTTGTGTGCGACTCGGAACAGTGTCCGCGCATGCGCACTTGGCTCAGGGTTCCCTGACCGCACATGCTCACTTGGCCCGGGGTTGGACCAAAGAAGGTGTACCGCCGCCGTAGTAGGATCGGGGCCCAGGCCCGCTTACCAACCGACCACAAAGGTTGGTTCGTCAGTACAGACATTCGTAAGTCGGGCATTCGTAAGTCGGTGACTTCCTGTATTAGACAGGAACTTGCAAAAGTTGATTGGAGCAGGTTGTTTGTGGGCAAAGGGACGTCTGGGAAGTGGGAGGCTTTTAAAAGTGGGATATCAGGAGTTCAAGATCTGCCTGTTCCTGTTAGAGTGAAGGGCAAGGCTGGCAGGGGTAGGGAACCCTGGATGATGGGGGATATTGAGGCTCTGGTCAGGGAAAAGGAGGAGGCAGCAGGGGTCTGTACAGGCAGCTGGGATCAAGAAGTATTGGGGTTGCAGGAGTGTACTTAAGAAGCAAATCAGAAGGGCAAAAAGGGGCATGGCAGGGAAGATTAACAAGAAGCCAAAGAGAATCTTAGGTATATTAAGGGGAAAAGAGTAACTAAGGAGGGAACAGAGAGCAGGAGATGGGCAAAGTCCTCAATGAGTATTTCTCCTCTGTTTTTACCGTGGAGAAAGACATGAAGACTTTGGACCTCGAGATAGTTAATGGAGATGTCTTGGGGATAGTCTGCATTACAGTAGAGGAGGTGCTGGACGTCTTAAAAGGCATGAAGGTAGACAAATCTCCAGGGCTTGATCGGATATCTGCAAGAACACTGCGGGAGGCTAGAGAAGAAATTGCGGGAGACCTGGCTGAGATATTTGCTTCATCGTTAGCCACGGGTGAGGTGCTGAAAGACTGGAGGGCGGCGAATGTGCCTTTATTTAGAGAGAGCTACAGACAAAAACCTGGTAACTATAGCAACACACAAACCGCTGGAGGAACTCAGCGGGTTGGGCAGCATCTGTGGAGGGAAACGGACAGTCGATGCTTCAGGTCAAGATCCTTCATCAGGACTGGAGAGAGAGGGGAGATGGTCAGTATAAAAAGGGGGGAAGGGGTAGAGCAGGAGCCGGCAGGTGATTGGTGGATCCAGGTGAGGAGGGTAATAGGTGGGGGAGGGGGGAAGAGGGGGTATGATGTCTGCAGCTGGGAGGGGAGAGGTGGAAGTGACAGAGGGCTGAAGAAGATGGAATCTGATAGGAGAGGACAGTGGACCGTGGAATAAGGGGAGGGAGGTGGGGAGGGGAACCGGAGGGAGGTGTGTGTGGGTGACGGGCAGCCGGAGAGGGCAGGGGAGGGGAAAGAGAAGGGGTGATGGGGGCCGGTGGGATAAGGGATAAAATGGGACAGAGGGGAGTGGTTACCGGAGGTTGGAGAAATCGACGTTCATGTCGCCAGGTTGGAGACTGCCCAGGCGGAATATGAGGTGCTGTTCCTCTAATCTGCATCTAACCTCGACCCGGCAGCGGAGGAGGCTGGGGGCAGGCGTGTCGGTGTGGGAACGGGAAGTGGAATTAATGTGGCTGGCCACCGGGAGATCCCGGCTGGTACGGCAGACGGAGCGAAGGTGCTCGGCGAAGCGATCCCCCCCAATCTGTGTCCGGTCTCACCGATATAGAGGAGGCCGCACTGGGAGCACCGGATAGATGACACCGGTGGATTCACATGTAAGGATTGTCTCATCTGGAAGGACTAGTTAGGGCTTCTGTGTCTCCTGGGAACTATAGACCAGTGAGCCTAACATTGGTGGTAGGTAAATTACTCGAGGGGATTCTGAGGGATCAGATATACAAGGTTTTCATTAGGGAGAATCAGCACGGCTTTGTGTGTGGGAGATCATCTCTCAAATTTGATATTTGATTGAGTTTTTTGAAGAAGTAACCATGAAGGTCGATGAGGGCAGGGCGGTAGACGTGGTCTATATGGACTTCAGTGAGGCCTTTGATAAGGTGCCACATTGGTGGGCTGCTCTGGGAGGTTAGATCGCATGGGATCCAGGGAGAGCTGGTTAATTGTCACACAACTGGCTTGATGGCAGGAGGCAGAGGGCGATGGTGGAAGGCTGTTTCTCGGACCGGAGGCCCGTGACTAGTGGTGTTCCCCAGGGCCCGGTGCTGGGCCCATTGTTGTTTGTCATCTGAATCAATGATATGGATGAGAATGTACAGGGCAGGGTTAGTAAGTCTGCAGATGGGCTGAAAGGTGGCAGCTGACATTACCCACACAGGCACCAGGCAATGACCATTCCCAGCAACCTCCACCCGATGGCCACTGGCACTTCCATCAGCAGGTTCCCCTCCGTCGATGTCGTCACTGAACAGAAACACAGGTACCGTGGCTGCAAGGGCGGTTCAGTGGTGCAGTAAGTGCAGTTCCAGCAATCCAGTTTCGATCCTGACCTCGGGCGCTGTGTGTGTGTGGAGTTTTCTGCCGGAGACCGCGTGGGTTTCCCCCCGGAGGCTCAGGTTTCCTCCCACATCCCAAAGACAAGCGGGTCAGTGGGTTAATTGCCGTAAGTGTAGGGGAGTGGGGTGTAAATGGGAATGTGGGGAGAAGAAAAGTGTGTTTGGGGGAAGATTGGTGAAAACAGGCAGGGGAGGGTCACCTTGAATTGGTGGGACGAAGGGCCTGCTTCCGTGCTGTACCTCTCCATGGTTAGGTGAGAGCAGGTCAGAGGAGATCCTGCAGCAAGTGGCCCCAGTGAATGGCCTCCTTCCATGCTGTGACTGTGGGAACTGACACTGCCATCCACTGCCCACAGCTGGAACTGGCACAGTGCCATCCACTGCCCACAGCTGGAACTGGCACAGTGCCATCCACTGACCACAGCTGGACATTGCTGAGTGCAGACAAACCCAGGACAAACTCTGACCAGTGTGGATAATGTCCAGTGCCTACTCTGCTCAGTGCAGACCCTGTGGTGTGTGGTTTGGACGTGGCCCAGTGTGAAATCTGCTAGTGTGGTCACTGCCCAGTGCAGACAGTGCCCAGTGTTGTCAGTGACCAGTGCGGACACTTCCCAGTGCAGTCAGTGCTCAGTGCAGATAGCGCCCAGTGCGGACAGCGCCCAGTGCAGTCAGCGCCCAGTGAGGACACTGCCCAGTGCGGTCACTGCCCAGTGTGGTCAGAGCCCAGTGCGGTCAGTGCCCCAGTGCAGACAGTGCCAGTGCGGACACTGCCCAGTGCAGACTGCGGTCGCCCGACTGCAGGCACCTGTCCCTCTGCCGCTGACCCCAGCTGTCCCTCGGCACCTGTGCGAACCCGGTCCTCTGGGGTGGCGGGGGTGGGGGGGTGGATGCTGAAATTCAAAGAACATCACAATATGTTTAACCACATCCGCCTGAATTTAGTCACCCAGTGCAGAGACCGCAAAGACCTTTGCTGATCCAGAACCTGCAGCGTCTTGCAGCGTTTTCCGCTCTGAGGTGACCTTGATTTCCTGCAGCAGGTTTTGTGGATCCGCCCCGGGTTTTGAGAACTGTCGGACCGCCCCACAGGACCCGCGCTGGGAATCCGCTCCGGGTTTTCCGTGTTGCCGGGCGGCGGTCCTCCGGCCGGCGGGCGGCGCTGCGGGATCACGTGGGCCCGGACATGGCGGACGGTGGGAGCGCGGCGCCCAGGCGGTCGGCGGAGCTGCTGAGGGTCGGCGGTCCGGAGGGTGAGGGGGGGAGGGAGGAGGAGGGTGAGGGGGGGGAGGGAGGAGGAGGGGGAGGGGGGGGAGGGAGGGAGGGAGGAGGAGGGTGAGGGGGGGAGGGAGGAGGAGGGTGAGGGGGGGGAGGGAGGAGGAGGGTGAGGGGGGGGAGGGAGGAGGAGGGTGAGGGGGGGGAGAGGGAGGAGGAGGGTGAGGGGGGGAGGGAGGAGGGTGAGGGGGGTGAGGGAGGAGGAGGGGAGGGGGGAGGGTGAGGGGGGGAGGGAGGGGGAGGGGGAGGGGGGGAGGGTGAGGGGGGGAGGGAGGAGGAGGGTGAGGGGGGAGGGAGGAGGAGGGTGAGGGGGGGGAGGGAGGAGGAGGGTGAGGGGGGGAGGGAGGAGGAGGGTGAGGGGGGGAGGGAGGAGGAGGGTGAGGGGGGGGAGGGAGGAGGAGGGTGGGGGGGGAGGGAGGAGGAGGGTGAGGGGGGGAGGGGAGGGTGAGGGGGGGAGGGAGGGGGGAGGGTGAGGGGGGGAGGGAGGAGGAGGGGAGGGGGGGAGGGGAGGGAGGAGGAGGGGAGGGGGGGAGGGGAGGGAGGAGGGGGGAGGGGAGGGAGGAGGAGGGGAGGGAGGAGGAGGGGAGGGGGAGGGGAGGGAGGAGGAGGGGAGGGGGGGAGGGGAGGGGGGAGGGGAGGGGGGAGGAAGGGGAGGGAGGGGGAGGAAGGGGAGGGAGGGGGAGGGATGGGGAGGGAAGGAAGGGGAGGGGGGAGGGAAGGAAGGGGAGGGGGGAGGGAGGGACGGAAGGAAGGGGAGGGGGGAGGGAAGGGGAGGGGGAGGGAGGGAAGGGGAGGGGGGAGGGAGGAGGGCAGAGAGGGAGGGAGGGGGAGACGAGGGAATAGGGAGGGAGGGAGACGAAGGGTGAGGGGGGTGAGGAAGAGGGTGAGGGAAGGGGGTCCGGAGGGTGAGGGGGTTGAGGGGAGGGGGTCCGGAGGGAGAGGGTGAGGGGAGGGGGTCCAGAGGATGAGGTGAGTTGGGAGGGGAGGTGAGTTGGGGGGTGAGGGTGAGGGGTGGTCTGGGGGAAAGGTCCGGAGATTGAGGGGGGGACATGGAGGGGGCTGGTAACCCCAAGCAGGGGCTGCAGGGCCGGAAACCCACCTCCTCCTCCCTCCTCCCCCCTCCTCATCCCTCCTCATCCCCCCCTCATCCCCCTCCTCCCCAAACTCCTCCCTCCCCCTCGCTTCGTCCTCCATCCTCCCCCTCCCCTTCGCCTATCCCTTCCCACCTTCCCCCATGCCCTGTTTTCATTCCCCCCCCCCCAGGTATTAACCCCCCCCCCCCCCCCGTGCCTGTTCCCTGGTGTAGTTGGGGTAACGTGTGCATTTTCTGGGGTAATGTTACCTGGATGTGATCTGCCAACAGGAATTGAACGGAAGCTTCTGATCAGTACCGAGTGTTCCAGGGCTCCTTCCCGTCCCAAAATAGTGAGGGTTCCCAGAAGTGGAGGTGAGTCCCAGCTGTGTCAATGCCAGGACAGGCGGCTGCTCCTCTCTCCCAGGCCCCTTTAATGTTTAAAGTGGAGTTTATTGCCGCCTGCACAATTACATGTGTGCACAGGTGCAATGAAAAACTTACTTGCAGCATCACAGGCACAGAGCATCAGATAAGAAGCATTCACAAGAAAAACATAAATTATACACAATATTTACAAGAAAGAACACAATTAGAACAAAAAGAACAAGAAGTCCATTTTAGTGCAAAGTGGTCACAGTGTTGTGAAACTGTAGTGATTCGCGTTGTGCTGGTTGGTTCAAGAACTGAATGGTTGAAGGGAAGTAGCTGTTTCTGAACCTGGTGGTGTGGGACTTCAGGCTTCTGTACCTCCTGCACAGTGACAATATTGTTGGGAATGTTATCGGCAGACTGTCTCGCCTGCAGGTAGAAGTGGAAGCCAGTGTTTATATTGGAATGAGTGGTAGGAACTGGTGACTGGGGTCTTTCCTGTAATGGGGTAAAGAACTGACAAGTAGGTTTACAGTGTGGAGTGACAGTGGTGGAAGGTGCAGTGATGGACCAGCTCCCTGTGGGTTCTGAGTGCAAATCTCCACGGGGATTTGCTAGGTTAGCGGAGTGAGCACCAGCGAACCCGACCTGATCACTGTGTCCTGGTGCCATTGGTTCTGGTCCACAACTTGTGCCTGACTTGGTGGGAGCTGTGGGCAGTACTGTGGGTCAGCAAGTAAAACACATCGCTTAATAACAGATGCACAGTTCCTGTCATTGACTGTATGTACTGGAGACGTCCGACTGTATGTATACTGGAGCTGACCAACTGCAGGTACCAGAGATGTCTGACTGTATTGGAGACATCTGACTGTATGTAGCGGAGTTGTCTGACTGAATCTTCAGTGAGGTTGTGTTGCTTTGCCCCCAGTGCTGGACAGACTGCAGGACTTCTTGCCACAGATGGCGAGTGCAAACATGGAGCTGAGGAGACAGATGGAGACAACTGATCAGAGCCATTTCGACATTGAGAATGTGGACGATTGCCCCAACAGGGTGATTG